>NW_026606093.1:3372500-3687500 GCF_029834395.1 Sorex fumeus | reverse complement strand
AACCCGGGTTGGTTGCGTGCAAGGCAAATGCCATCACCGCTGTGCTGTCACTCCAGCCCCTCACTTCTCTATTTTTGACAGGGGACCTTGCAAGCAGGGCTCCGGGAGCCTGGCAGCCCAGCCCGTGAAACTCGGCAACAAAGCTGGTTCAGTGCTGGGCCCCATGCATAGCACGGGTAGATCCTCAACAGTGCCAGGAATAGCCAGGACCACCCAGGCGACACTCCACAGCAGCGCCAGGACTGCCCAGGGCCCAGCGGTGCTAGGTTTGAACTCGGGTTCAGTTGCATGTTTCAGCTGCTGAGCTAGCAGTAATGATGACCTTTTAGCTCACATAAGACGCCTGCCCAGCATTCTTCAGTGTTTCTCTTCCTGTGGAAGGCACCCATGTGTAAGCCCACATGAAAGACTGCTGGTCTAGGTGGTCTTCCAGTTAGACAATGGGGTGGCTGAAAGAGGCGGGTTCACAAGAATAGCCGAGATAAGTACCAGGAGGTTCACTCCATGGCTTGGAGGCCAGCCGCACATGCTAGGGGAAAAGGCAGCTCAGATAGAGAAGGGAGCACCAAGTAAAGGGTGTTGGGAAGATCTGCCCAGGATGGGAGCTGCATACTGAAAGTAGACTATAGACCGACCGAACATGATTGCCACTCAATGCCTCTTTTGCGAACCACAGCACCCAAAAGGAGAGAGAGAACAAACGGGAGCAGCAGGAGGGGATCAGGGGAATGGGGGATGGGAGGGATACTGGGATGGATGGGATTAGTGGTGGTGGAAAATGGGCACTGGTGGAGGGATAGGTACTCGAACATTGTATAATTGAAACCCAAGCACAAAAATTTGTAAGTCTACAACTGTACCTCGTGGTGTTCCACTAATAAAAGTTAAAAAAAAAAGAAGAAGAAAGAGGCGGTTCTTTCCATTTTTCCTCCCTGTTGTGTGGGGTTTGGTTTCCTCCAGCCAGCTCAGTCATTACCCTGTCAAACAGCTAGCTGTCCTTTGTCGCTGCCATGGTGCTCAGACACGGTGCCGTGTTGAAGAACAAAGGAAGAGGTTTTTCCTGTGCGTCTCGAGCTGTGAGGAGTGTTTGCTGCTGACTCACCCCGGAGATGGTCTTGGCTTGTTTAAGGACTGAACCACATTTTCTCTGTGTGTGTATGCTTCATAGCTCACGAAGGAGCACAGTTGTTCTATACCTGTCCCTCTCCTTCAGACTCATCCACTCAGTCATCATCTCTCTTCTCCTTGGGGTGGGCTCCGAGTCTGCTCTGCTCGCTGATCTCCCCCCAGTGCCCTGCCCCCCATCAGTCCTGGGATATTGTAAATTCCATTTGAGTGGCTGAAATCTGGGTGCAAATCAGAACCACCCAGAAAGTGGACGAGACTTGCCGTTTTCCAGGCCCCCAGCCCAGTGCACCTCACATGCACTGGCCAGTTTGGCTTCTCTTCAGAGATACGAGAACTTTCAGTCTGGGGCCAGAGCAACAAACGCTACAGGGGTTCACGCACTTGCCTTGCATGTGGCTGGTTCAGGTTTGAAACTGCGTAGCATGGACTACCACCAGGAGCAACCCTAGAGCACAGAGCTGAGAGCAACCTGTTGAGGACCTCCGTGTATGCCCCCTCCAAAAAAGAGAGCCTTCATTTGATATGGGAAATTTCAAGCAGGAGGAGTCAATGTTAACACACCTGGAGTCAGTGAAGTGAGGTGGAGGTGAAGTGGCTGAGATCTTCTGAAGCATTTGCACGTTCTCAAACTTCACTGTATCACTGTCATCTGTTCATCAATTTGCTCAAGCAGGTGTCTGTAACGTCCCTATTCGTCCCAGCCCTGAGATTTTAGCAGCCTCTCCTTACTCGTCCTTCCCAACGGTGCCATATTGGAGGCTCTTTCAGGGTCAGGGGAATGAGACCCGTCATTGTTACTGTTTTTGGCATATCGAATATGTCACGGATAGCTTGCCAAGTTCTGCCATACAGGCGGGATACTCTCCAGTAGCTTGCCAGGCTCTCATATATATATGTATATGTGTGTGTGTGTGTGTGTATGTGTGTGTGTGTATACACATGTATATATATATATATATATATATATATATATATATATATATATATGCCTCTATGAGGGAAATTCTCATAGAGAGAAATTCTCAAGCTTAAGTGGGGGGAAAGTGTCCTGGGTTGAGGGTGTCTTTCTTTCCATCTCCAGAAATACCAGCCAGGGTAACATGAGAGAGAATGTGGGGGAGGGGGAGAGGTGATGGAGATTGTTGGCCCGGGTGGAGGGTGTGTGGAGAATTATACAGCCATTAGAAGTGGCAGATTCGCCGTGCAGATGGCAACAGGAATGAAAAGTAGAAGCAGCACCTCGTGTTAAGAAATGAGATTTATAACACAATACCACTGACATCAATTTAAAATATGTGCTCCAGGCTAGGCAATGATTTCTTGAAACCCCAAAAAAGCAGCTACTGTGAGAGGAAATTTTACAACCTGGACTTCATTGAAATTAACATTTGTGTTAAAGCATAAAAAGGGCAGCAAACAAACTGAAAAACGGTGTTTCTCTCGACAGCCCATCAAAGACGTGTGTGTTAAGAATGAATGAACAGAAATCAACATGGAGAGGCAAACTGTCCTTGAATTAAAAGGAGGCAAGAATTGGATGTGGTGCTTCACAGGAGATCACAGCTGACAAGTGGATACTCACACTCACAGCACAGGAACTGACACCCCGAGTCATAGGGAAACTCAGCCTGAACTACTAAGAAACACTGCACCCCTCACTCATCCCCCAAGCCCCTCACTGAAATAGCTAAAATAAAAGGCAAACAATATTTTGAGTTGGCAAAGGTACCTATCTATTAGAAGTCCCTTGTGTTGCTGGAGGAAGTAATGAATTGCTCAGAGTAGTTTGTGAGAGCGATGAAATACCTACCATTTTGTCAGCCATAGAGTTTCTCCTAGGCACACACCATCCCTGCGGGCATACACTTATCCGGACACCAAATAACACACACCCACAATACTCACAGTATCTTCATTCTTTTTTGTTTGTTTGTTTGTTTGTTTTTGGGCCACAACTGGCATTGCTCAGGAGAACTCTTGGTTCTGCACTCAACAATCACTCCTGGCAGTGCTCAGGGGATCCTATGGGATGCTGGGGATTGAACCCCAGTTGGCTAAGTACACGGCAAATGCCTTACCCATTGGCCCAGCTGTATTCTCAGTACAAAACCCAAGAACAATCAAAGGTCCGACCACTGAAACATTCATACAACAATTCAAACATCAACAGAGTGAATGATAGATTTTTAGGCCACACTGGCTCAGGGTTTATTCTTTGCTCTGCACTTGGGATGACTACTAGAAGTGCTCTTGCTATAATTGAAACCCAAGCACAAAAATCTGTAAGTCTACAACTGTATCTCACGGTGTTTCACTAATAAAATTTTTTTAAAAAATGCTCTTGGGACCATATCAGGTACTGGGATTGAACCCAGGTCAGCCACATGCAAGGCAGACACCCTACCTGCTGTACTATCACTGATAGGAAACCAAATAATGGAATCTCTGGCGATTCACCTGTCCTGAGAAAGGGCCTGAGATCTTTCTGCAGGGTGGAAACATTCCTTATCTTAGCGAGAAGCAGAGATTAGCACACATGCCCAGATACATGTGTTTAGCTGGTAAAATGTGAGTGAGAGCAAGTGTCTACAATCTTTACGTCAGAAGTTCCCAAACTCATTTGGCTTACTGTCCCTTCACAGAAAAAAAGACAAAACCACCACCACCAACCAAAACAACTCAGTACCCCTGGAATCTACTTTGAGAGAATCCACAGGAAGCACCCCCCACAGCACCAGAGACTTCTGACCCCTCCCATGTCATTCCAGTCTCCGCCGAGACATTGGAGCACCCACTCTGGGAAACACTGGTTTCTGTGTGTCTGAGGAACCTCAATATACACAGCCCCCCGCCCCCCAGTCCCACGCCAGTCCCTAAGCCAGAGCAGGAACACTGCTGAAGGGCATGTCACAGAGGACAGCAAACAATAAGCTCATGCACACCAAACAATACACACTGTGTGAGAACATGGCTAGTGGAAAAGGAGCTGGATGTACTTAATACAATGGTTGCGGGGGAGGGGGGTATCTGGACATAATTTGTTGGAAATTGAATGCTTTGGACATCTGTCACTGTCACTGTCCTCCCGTTGTTCATAGATTTTCTCGAGCAGGCCCAGTAACGTCTCCATTGTGACACTTGTTACTGTGTTTGGCATATCGAATACGTCACGAGGAGATTGCCAGGCTTTGCCATGTGATCGAGATACTGTCGGTAGCTTGCGGGGCTCTCTGAGAGGGGCAGAGGAATCGAACCTGGGTGGGCCATGTCAGCCGTGTGCAAGGCAAACGCTGTACCCGCTGTGCTGTCGCTCCAGCCCTACTTTGGACATAAAAGGAGAAACAATGAATAATTACTGGGGGGGGGGGGGGTGACACCAACTGGTGCTCCAGGCTTACTTCTGGCTCTGCTCTGGCGGGCCAGGGTTCAAACCCATGTTAGCTACATCCAAGACAAGTGCCCTACTATTGCTCCAACCTCACGAATAATGATTTTTAAAAGGGCTCATGGGGCTGGAGAGAGATAGTGCAGTGAGTTGAGTACTTGTCACTCATGAGGCCAACCCAGGTTCAGTCCCTGGCACTGTGGATGGTCTCCAAGAGGCGATCAAGCCAGGAGAAAGCCCAGAGCACCACCAAGGGTGGTCCCGAAACAAAAACAGACTCTTGACCAGATTGTTAACACAAGTGCAAGTAAACTGAGGGCATGGATAATTTAATTCTGTGAGTGCCCCATGCAGATGAAGACAAAGGCTAAGAGAGGAAGATAGCAGGAAACTCAGGCTAAGGCCACCGAGAGAGCTCTGGGGTCTCAGTGTTGGCACAGCACCTGTCTTTGCTGGCCACTGCCAAGGCTGAGGTGTGTGATGAATGTCTGGAACCTGAGAAGGTGGCTGAAAGCCCAAAGTTCCTGACGGGTCAGTGTGGGCTCACGCTTCCTACGGCCAGTGAGGAACTGCAGTGCCATCAGACTGAACCTGAGCTCTGCACTCAGCCAGGAGCATGCACTCCAAGGCCAGTTTTGAGCTAATGAGGTGAGTTTGGGTTCTCCAGCACAGCCCCCGAGTCCCACGCCAGGTCCTAAGCCAGAGCTAGAACACTGCTGAAGGGCATGACACAGAGGATAGCAAGTTCTCGGTCACTCATCAGAGACTGAGGGACTGCTCAGGGCCAGAGCTGTTCTGGCTTGAACGGTGGGTCTCCTTTGCATCTCAGAACATGGCCTTATGTGGCTGTGGCTGAGATAGGGACTCCTGGGACATGGTGGGCCCTTAATCCAGGGTGACTGAAGTCCTCAGAAGGGGAGGGTCTGAGACAGACGCGCACACAGAGAACAAGAGAAGGAGAAAGCAGGGATCAGAGTTCTGCTCCGATGTGCCCAGGGAGGCAACAGTGGTGGTAAACTGCGGGCATAGGTGGCTGGCATGAAGCCTTGCTCCCGTGGGCACCTCGAGCTCAGGTGTTCAGGGTTCCCAGAACTGAGAATGCGCACGCGTGCGGCGAAAGCCCCCCTGGTGTGTGGGCCCCAGGATCCGGACTCAGCACCTTCCCTCCCACTCTGGGCTGCCGTGGGGGCCCCTCCCACCCGAACGGGGGAAAATAAAGGGTTCTTTCTCTGGAGCGTGGGAGATGATTTGAGCTGAAGTGTGGGGGAACATTTAGGAGTGGATTTAAGGAAAGGGAGGGGTGTGGGTGAAGTCAGGGAAAGTGACTTCTCTGGTCCCCCGCGGGGGGACGCTGGGGATGGGGTTGAGAGGTTCGTTTTGAAGTGGGGAAGCTGCTGGAAATGTGTGTGTGTGTGTGTGTGTGTGTGTGTGTGTGTGTGTGTGTGTGTGGTGTGTGTGAGCTCTCTGTACGATGTGTGTTTACCTTAGGATGCAGGATGTGCAGAGAGGTCTTGTGTGCCTGTGAACGTGCACATATGTATGTGGCTGCATGTGTGCAAGCATGTAGGTGTGAACACGCACATGCTCAGGTGGGCTCATGGCTTTGCTCTAAGAACTGAGAAGGTAAAGAAAAAGACAGGGAGAGCCTCCAGGAGGGAAAAGCAAACGTTCTTTATTGGCATCGTTTTTTTTTTTAAATCTCCTTCCCGCCCTGTCCCTGTTCCCATCTCATTTTCTTCCTGGGTCCCCATGTCCTACTGCTTAGGCCCTGGTCTTGTGACTCTGTTGGTGTGAATTTTACCTTTGCCCTCTTGAAATACCCTGGAGGCGCCCGGGGACCGTATGGTTCCTGACAGAGAAACGCTTCTCGAAAGAACGCCCCAAACTTTCCCTTCCTTCCCTCCTGAGCTAGCTACGAACCTTCCTTAATTAATGCCTGTAGAATGCTTTCAGATGCTGCAGGGAGAAGCAGCAACTTTATAAATAAACACAGATTTCTTCAGGTTGACTAATGCCCCTGTCCTCCGTGGAGGAGACCGCGCGAGCCTGAGGTGCCTGCACAGCTCAAGAGGAGGCTGCAGCGAGGACGGGAGCTCCGTCCGGGGGGCGCAGGGGTCCCGCCCATAGGCAGGCCAGTTGTCCCTCTGGGCCTGCATCTGCATCAGTAGACAGGCAGTTTAACTGCACTCGCCAGACCTTTGCTCCATCTCCTCCGTGAGAATCTATCCGTCCGGCCAAGGCCACAGGATGGTCTGGGGCTGGACTCAAAGGGCATCTGAGAGAAGCGACAATTGGTTTGGGACCAGCGGAGAGTGAGGTCACTCTCCTCTGGGGGCATCCTGCAGTCTAATTGGTGGAGAACTGACCTGCGTTCCTCCACGGGGCCATGCTTTGTGGTGGGCCACTTGGGGTCCATGGCAGACCCAGCGGACTGCACAAGCTCAAGGCGTAGCCCACGTCCATGGCAGCTTCCTCGCACTAGGAGGGGGCTGGTCTCCAGATGGTATGGAGGTCGATAGCAGTGGCCATTGGCCACCCAGATCTGGCTGCCATCCTTGGAGGTATCTTAATCCAAAGAGAAGTCCCACCCAAGGAGAAAAGGAGCAGGGTGCTGTGGTGTAGAGAAACTGCACTTGGTTCCAAATACTTTGTCTGAGAGGAAGCGGAAACTCAAGGAAGTGTGTGACCTGTGGTTCCAGCAAGTACATGACCTAGGACTTAAAAGCATATGTGATCACAGCCTGTGATTCAAGATTTACATGACCTGTGGCTTGAGTGCATGTGTGACCTGTGGCTCCAAGACCATACATGACCCGTGGCTTGAATGCATACATGACATGTAGCTCTAAGAGCATGGATAGTCTGTGGCTTGAGTGCATCCATGACTCGTCGTTTGAGCATCTACATGACCTGTGCCTCAAGCATGTACGCCAATAATGACAGCACAATTTGGGCTGCGGGGTCAGTGCAGACTTCACCAGTTTTAGTCTCTGGTGGTGGCCCCCGAGGACCAGGGGCTTTCTGGAGCTGGGTGAAGGCCGGGGTGCAGACAGGGACATTTATCTGGGCCATGTTCCAAGTTCATGCCCATTGCTGGGCGCTACCCTCATAGCATACGCACAAAGGCATCCTGGTCTAGCGACGGGTGTGTGACCCCCTGGGGCAGGAAGCAGAGCAGAAAGGACTTGCATCTGAATGTTGGCATCCTTAACTTGACCCATGCCTGGAGATAGCTGGCCATCTTCTCCCGTGGAGAGGGGCAGAGGAACAGAGAAGCTTGCTCTGGGAGGGTGGGCATCCTGCTGTCTAACCAATCTCCTCCCTGAAGTGGCCGAAGCGGCATCTACTCCAGGCCTGCTGTCTGGGTCAGCGGGGTCCCTTAGTGCAGGCGCAGGCGCCAGCAGGCGTCAGCAGCTCACTTTATTTATTTATTTATTTATTTAAATTTTTTTTATTAGTGAAACCCCATGAGGTACAGTTATAGACTTACAAATTTTTGTGCTTGGGTTTCAGTTATACAATGATTAAGTGCCCATCCCTTCACCAGCGCCCATCCTCCACCACCACGGGTCCCAGCATCCCTCCCAGCCCCTGTGCCCCCATCCCACCCTGCCTCTGTGGCAGGGCACTCCCCCTTGTTCTCTCTCTCCTTTTGGGTGCTGTGGTTTGCAAAAGAGCCATTGAGTGGCCATCATGTTCGGTCTAGAGTCTACTCTCAGCATGCTTCTCCCACCCTGGGAGGATCCTCCCAACACCCTTCATTTGGCGCTCTTTAGAAAGAGCGGGATAGACACACAAAGATTGCATTCATCTGGGGAACATAAAGCAACAAAATGGGAGACTAACACCCAGGAGTGGCCGAGATTAGTACCAGGAATTTTGCTCCATGGCTTGGAGGCCAGCCACACATTCTAGGGCAGCTCACTTTCAGGTGAGGCAGACGGCAGAGACGGGGACAAGCCTCCAGGCTAACGGTGGCAGGAGCTAGGCTTTCCTCGGGGGTTTCTCTTTCCTCAGCAGGGCTGGTCTGCACAGCAGGGCGGGGGGAGCGGTCCCTGCCCCTCCCTCCACCACCCTCTTCTCTTCATCCAGAAAGAGAGGGGTGAGCTGGAGAGCCCTCCGGGGCTGGCTGCGGCCAGCACACAGCCCTTTGGGGAGACGGGTGGGGACTCCCTGCATTTCAGTGAGGCAAAAAATAGGTACCAAGGACCAAGCATGGGACCAGGGGCCTGGGGTCTTCTGTTGCTGCCCTCATCCCCGGCACCACGGCCTCATTTTATTTATTTTTATTCATCGATTGCCTCGAGCAGGCCCCAGTAACGTCTCTTTCATCCTAGCCCTGAGATTATATTCAAGGCTCTTTAGGAGAATGAGACCCATCATTGTTACTGGTATTTGGCATATTTGGTACACCACGGGGAGTTTGCCAGACTCTGCTCTGTGGGCAGGCTACACTCGATAGCCTGCAAGTTTGTCCAAAGTAGGAATGAGATAATAAGATGTCATAAAAAGATTTATTTTTATTTATTTAATTTTTAATTTTTATTAGTGAAACACCATGAGGTACAGTTGTAGACTTACAAATTTTTGTGCTTGGGTTTCAGTTGGGCTGGAGTGATAGCACAGCAGTAGGGCGTTTGCCTTGCACACGGCCAACATGGCCGACCCGAGTTCGATTCCTCCGCCCCTCTCGGAGAGCCTGGCAAGCTACCGAGAGTATCTCGCCCACATGGCAGAGCCTGGCAAGCTCCCCGTGACATATTCGATATGTCAAACACAGTAACAATAAAGTCTCCAAACAAATGGAGACGTTACTGGACCCGCTCGAGCAAATCGATGAACAACGGGAGGACAGTGACAGTGACAGGGTTTCAGTTATACAATGATCGAGTACCCATCACTCCACCAGTGCCCATTCTCTACCACCACTGATCCTAGTATTCCTCCCACCCCCATTTCCCTCATCTCCCCCTGCCTCTATGGGAGGGCATTCCCCCTTGTTCTCTCTCTCCTTTTGGGTGCTGTGGTCTGCAAAAGAGGCAATGGGTGACAATCATGTTCGGTCTAGAGTCTACTCTCAGCACGCATCTCCCATCCTGGGAGAATCCTCCCAACACCCTTTATTTGGTGCTCCCTTCTCTATCTGAGCTCCCTTTTCCCCTAGCATGTGCGGTTGGCCTCCAAGTCATGGAGTGAACCTCCTAGTACTTATCTCGGCTATTCTTGGGTGTTAGTCTCCTATTTTGTTACTTCATGTCCCCCAGATGAATGTGATCTTTTTATGTCTATCCCTTTTTTTCTGACTCATTTCGCTTAGCATGAGACTTTCCATGTGGTACCACTTGTATGTAAATTTCATGACTTCGCCTTTTCTAACAGCTGCATAGTACTCCATTGTGTAGATGTACCAAAGTTTCTTTAACCAGTCATCTGTTCTCGGTCACGGCCTCATTTTATTCCTTTATTTGGGGTGCTTTCAACTGTGCTCAGAGGCTAGACCGCCTAACGGGTCAGCGTCCAGTGTCTGGGCTACGTGATGCTGCTCAGGCCATGCGAGGGGGATCGTGAGGCGCCAGGGGCTGAACTCAGGTCCCCGGACGTGCCAGCCAGGAGCGCCGAGTCCCGAGCCACCCACCTTGCAGGCCCCAAGGTCTTCACCCTTAACCTGGACAACCCACCTGGCTTTCCTTCTGCTGGATGATCAACAGCCTGACCTCGTCAGCCTCCTGGATCTTTCTAGAATGTTTCCTTTTCCTTGTGGCCTTGCCTCAGGTGGGCACCCTCTCTTCCAGGGCGTCTGGCACGGCCTCCAGAGGGGTCCATGACCCCCTCCCCGCTCCTGGCTCCTTCCTGTGCCCAGACGCCAGGGCTGTGTGGAAACTGCAGATCTGAGCATGCCTGGTTCTCCTGACACTTGTTCTCCCCAGTAACACCAGCGGCCACTTCTCTACATTTAAATTCCAGCAACGCTGGAAAGGGTGTGTGCGTCTGTGTGTATTCTAGCGCTTCCCTTCCCATTCAGTAAGACACACACACACACACACACACACACACACACACACACACACACGTGTTAACATCTACCTTGTGCCCTTGTGCTTTCCCCCGACTCCCTTCTTGAACTGCTCCCCCACCTCCCATTTAAAATAAAAATCTTCCCGACGCTTGAAAACCTACTGGAGGGCTGGAGCGACAGCACAGCGGGGAGGGCATTTGCCTTGCATGCAGCCGACCCGGGTTCAATTCCCAGCATCCCATAGGGTCCCCCGAGCACCGCCAGGGGTCATTCCTGAGTGCAGAACCAGGAGTAACACCCCTGTGCATCGCTGGGTGTGACCCCAAAAAGCAAAAACAAAAAAAAAAAAGAAAGAAAGAAAGAAAAAAAATCCCAAACCAACCAACCAACCAACCAACAAAAACCTACTGGAGTTGGGACATAGCACAGTGATTAGGGCACATGCCTTGCATGTACGCAGCCTGGGTTTCATTCCTGCCATCACATGGTCCCCAGGCATCGTAGATGCAGCCCTGGTGGCCCCCAGCATCCTCGGGGTGGCCCCAGCACTGCATGGCCTGAGCAGCACCATATCCTTGGACCCTTGCATTGAACTGCCACCCCAGTTGTCCTAGAACAACAGGTGAGTCCCCCTGGCCCTCCACAGAACCACATGGAAGCTCCCCTTTCCCTCTAAATAAAAGAAATATAAAAACACATAACACCTCTTCCAGGAAGCCTCCCGGAGCCTATCGGTTTCACATGAGCCATCACAGTCTGCGGCCACCCAGTGCTGCCCGTCTCAGCTGTTTCCTGCCTGGGCCCCACCTGAGTTGTGAGACCCTTGGTGGCAGTGACAGGTCTTGTCACATCCAGGCGCAAGCACCCAGAGCACACCCAGAACAGTGTTACAAATCACAGAATCTCAATCAACCGAAATAATAAAGTTAAAAATACATTTTAATGCTCAAAAAGGAAAGTTGCCAATGTCCGAGAGAGAGGAGCTTCCTGCCTCTGTGAACAGTCACAGTTCTTTGACCTTTGCTGATGGAAGCAGAGGAAGGGGGGGTTGGAGTGATAGCACAGCGGGGACGGCGTTTGCCTTGCACGTGGCCAACCTGGGTTCAATTCCCAGCATCCCATCTGGTCCCGTGAGCACCGCCAGGGGTAACAACTCCTGAGTACACGAGCCAGGAGTAACCCCTGTGCATCGCCGGGTGCGACCCAAAAAGCAAAAAAAAAAAAAAAAAAAAAAGGACCCTCTTTTTTAAGGGCAGGTACCAGGACGAACAAGAGTGAACAAGAGCCAGGAAGGCAGAAGCCAAGTCCCTGCACTGAGCGCCAGCACTGAGCTTGGTCCAGGCCAGGAGGGGCTCCGACAGGCCTGGCTGGGCACGGCTGCGCCTGCCACTGCCGACCACAGCTCGTCATTCGGGCTGTCCCCGGCAGCTTTCCCCTGTGGCCGACACAGACACAGCTTCTGGGCCAACTCCTGTCAGGGAGAAAATGCGAGAACGCAGAGTCCCAGAGACAGCAGCTGCGGCAGCACCAGGAGAGTTCTGGGAGTCGGAGCACAGAGCCGCCAACGGCCCCAGCCCTGCGGTGAGAGGCGACACCCTGGCCCGGGGACCCCGAAGACGGGAGAGGCCTCCTGAGGCAGCTCTGACCCTGGATGTGGCTTCTCCGCTCTATGCATAAACACGGACCATCCACGAGCCCGGACTCGCTGGGTCAAGGAAGGAGACAGAGGTGGTGGGATCAGAATCCGGATCTTCCTGACACCAAGGCCTGGAGCGTTGAGGGGAAGGCAGAGGGCGTCCCCGGGGCTTGTGCATGGACCAGCTGGACACGCCGAGGGCCACCCGGGGCATCTTGACTCAAAGCTGTGGCCTTGCCGGGACCACCCTGCCGGCGCTCTAAGGGTCTGTTCCAGCATCTTCCGACCCATCCAGATGTCCCACCTGGAACCTGACACTTGTCTCGTTTGTCTCGTTCGTCCTCCTAACTTCCAGGACTGTTTTGAGACACTGGATTACAAACGTGAGCTTCCACTCCCTGTCCTGCCACTCCCCGGAGCCCTCTGAGAGCCTGGCCCCACCAGGCCCTGCGCGGCCCCCACGGCCCCGAGGAAGCCTCCAGCAGGCCGTGTTCTCCACCCCCACCTCGGCGTGGCGCTCACCATCTTGCACACACAGTTTTTATTTGTGTACTTTTCTCAAGGCCCTAAGCGGTTGGAAGGCATTACTCATCATCAATTTGGGGGAAACCTATCTCGCTACTCGACATCAAGTTAAATATAGCAGGTTATTTGCAATTCCTTCACGCAGCCTTTTACCAGTGGCAGAGGGAGAGGCTGAGCATCTGAAACCTGAAAACGTGGGGAAAATTCGGCCCAAACGTGGGCAAGGGCCCACCCCACTCTGCAGAGCCAGGAGAGCCCCGGAGGGTGTGGGCACTGCCTATAAATGACCACGTGTAGCTTGAAGACAGTCCCACTGGCCTGGGTCCAGCTGGGGGAAACGAGAGGATTCCTCAGGAAAGAGAGGGTGTGGTTCCTGAGGAGAGCAGCTCTGTGGGTCAGGCTGACTTCTGCAGTGCTAGGGAGAAAGACAGTGTGTGCTCTGAGTCTGAGGCCTCAGACCCGACCTGCCCCTGGCCCCTACCCCCTACTCCTTTTCTTTTCTTCTTATATTTATTTATTGAGTCACTGTGGGAAAAGTTACTAAGCTTTCAGGTTTAAGTCTCGGTCATACAATGATCAAACACCTTTCCCTTCACCAGTACTCATTTTTCACCACCAAGAACCCCAATATACCCCCCTTTCACCACTCTCATTGCCTGTGGGGCAGATGATTTCTATTTAACTCTTCTCTACATTGATTACATTCATTATTTCGACAAAAGATGCACCATTATTGTTTAGAATTCCCCCCCCCCCCCCCCGCAACAATCAGAATTGCTGAAAAGGCATTGTGAAATACTTTGTTTTCTATAGCTGGTTATGACAATCATATAATGATTTTGGATTTCTGCAAAGAGCCAGATAAGAGCCAGATAAAAAAAGATTGCCTTTTTTTTTTTTATTAGTGAAACACCATGAGGTACAAACAGGGAACAGGTCGGTGCACACTTCAGGTTCGGGGTCTAAAAGGGGCTCAGACATGTAGGTCTGGTTCTCTCTCTGGGGAGAAGACCCTGGCCACTTGATCGATCAGTATCTGGACTCCCTGCTTGGCAGGAAACGAAGCTCTGTGGAACTTCCACATCTGTGCTGCGCTGCTTCCTCAGATCACAGACCCTGACAGTTTGACTCTCCACATGATTCTTCTCTTGAAAACCATCATGCAGCGAGAACAACCCTTGCTGCCCACAGAGGGGCTGCTCTTTCAGACTCAGAAGCCTGCGAAGCTCCTAGCAGTCAGTGTTCCTGCTCATGGTTTAACTCTTCAGCAGAGGCTCGAGTGAAAAGGTTGGAAACCCATATTGAGAGGGGAGAAATGTAGTCCAGGGCTTCAGGTTAGGCCTCTCTGACATGATTTCTGGGACTGAGAAGGTGGTGGCCTGAACTCTGGCAAGGCGGGAATCCGGGTCAGGGCATGGAGTCCGGCACTTTCTCTCGGAGGACGCTCCTTCCCCACTCTTTGTCTTGCCATTCAGAGAGCCCTGTTGGGGAAGGGGGCGTGCTGGGGCTCCTGGGGTGGGGATGGGGAGCTTCCCCCAGGCCCAAGTGCTGCACGAGCCGCAGAGGGTGCAGCCTCCATTGTGATGTCCCTGCTCTGCACAGGGCGGTAGGACAGGGAACCAGGGGCCCCAGCGGGGTTTGGAATTCTCACTGGCCAATGGGGTCGCAGAACCTGGGCCACATCCATGAGCCCCCCTATAAATGCACGGCCTCAGCCTCTTGGGGCACCCTCTCCCGGCACCGCCGTCCTTGAGGACGACAAATCCTCATGGACAACAGCAGTAAAGAGATGAGGCCCCGACCCCCACCCCCCGTGGTACTCCATGCCAATGAAGAGATGAAGTTACAGAGGGCTAGAGCAAGGGAAAGGGTAAGAAAAACCGGCTGGGACCTGGTTCCCGGGTCTAGCCCAAGGCCCTAGGATGAACCAGCAATGGTCAGTGTGTGGTCACTGAGAATGAACCCTTGGGCCCTTTCCAGAACCACCCAAGTCTTCAGCCAGTCTCACCCAGTAGCTGCTGCCCTCCTGGAACTCCTGGAGACTCCGGCCCTGTAACCTCTAGGGCTCCCCTCCTGGGGACAAAAACCATTCTCCTGCCCACTGGGTTCCTCCCATGGTCTCCCGAGTGCAAGAGAACTTGTGTCACTGGGATGGGAACAAGCAGGCTCGAGCAGGTGTTACGTTGCTTTTCTGCAGCTCGACCAGTTCGAGAAAGACAACGATCTCATCCCAGGAAAGCAGAGGAAAAAGAACAACTGCGGAGACAGTGGCCAGAACACCGCCACCTCCCGACACTTCCAACTGCTGACTGGGGTGAGTCCTGCCCTGCAGGACATCCCAAGTAGATAGGTGCTCAAGGGGTGCTGCGGGGACGTTTAGGAATGTGGAAGGAGGGGGCACCCACACAAACTCTGGTCCTGCTTCCCCACATGCTCGGGCTCTGCTTGGCCTGACATGGGACGCACTGCCTCAGCCCTGAACTCCAGTGTTTCACTTGAATGGGCAGTTTGGCCTTTGAGATTGAGTTAGGACATGGCGGGGGGTGGGGGGGCAGGAAGGAGCATCCCTCAGGTATGAGCATGCTGGGCGGCCTCAGGAAACAAGGGTCCTTACTGCTTTTCTCTGTCACAAGCCATGATCATTTAGCTGTAGCCCCCTTTGTGAAAGCGAGCCCCTTCAGCAGAAGTCTGGTTCTAGGTCTTAGAATGGAGAAGGTCTGGTGGATGGATGGAGCCCTATTGGGTTCTCCCCCTTTCTCATGGACCTGATTCAAGGGATTCATGGCCAAAAAAAAAAAAAAAGCCTTGCAATGGGACAGGGTCATCCTGCAGGCAGGGGCATGTGTGGTACTGGTACTGGCCAAGGGCCCTCTTTGGAGTGGCCCCTTTGTTCTCTCCTGCACCATGCCAAGGGAACCTGCCACCCCTGGACACCTGGTCTCGCTTTGACTCCCTTTTCCCTGGCCCTTGTCCGCTCTGCTCTCTTTGCTCCCTTGAGATGAAGGACCGGGGTGAAGTGTGACCTTTCCTGCTGCAGTGCAGAAGACTGTCCCACGGGAAAAGTGGCAGGGCAGGTGCCATGCCCTCTGCCAGATCTGCACGAGCTGCTGGCTGCGTTCCCACTGTGGGGCTGTCTCTCTTGTTCCCCTCGGCCCGTTCTTCATGTTTTCTCTACTGCTTGATGGACTGCGATGTTCTGAAATGTTGCTTCCCTCTTCCCCTTCCATCAGGGAGCAGGGACCAGGAAAGACGGCCCAGAGCCCTACTTGGCTGATGGGGGTAGAGGTGGGCAGGAGGCCTTCAGGGAAGGGGCTGGGGAGGCGCTGCCTGACCAACCCACTGGGGTCTTCCAGAGGGGAGACGATGTGCAAGACCAGGTGGCAGAAAAAATAGAACTTCTCCAGGAGACCTGTGCCAAATTATCCGTCAAGGTAGGCCCTGCTCCAGCTGGGGTGAGGCTCCCGCCTGAAAGGGGGAGTTGTTGCTCGGGGCCAGCACAAGAGAGAACCAAGGCAGTTCGCACGAGGGAAAGGGGGAAGGGGGAGGCGAAGGTCTCTGTCAATTGGGGCTCGGCCTGGAAATCCCACTCAAGGCTCAAGTAGGTAGCACGATGGAGTCCAAAAGATTGGGAGGGGGGCGAAGGGCACAAAGCAGGGGTTGGGCCCTGGGCTGAAGCCGAAGCTTCACCACACACCACCAAGAATCAGGAGCTTAAAGCCAGGGTTCCTGGGGGGTGGGAGGCAGGCAAGGAGGCAAGGGCCCGAGTGGTGGTCGTGGTGGTGTGTGTGCGTGGGGGGTGGCATCGCTTTGGTCCTGAGAGTCAGACCGTGAGGACCTCTGCGGGGAACAGACCGTCTCCAATGCTGTTTCCTTGGGCCTGGGAGTCTGTGTGTGACAGTCCCCTGTGCTTAACGCTGAGGCTGCCCCTGCTGCCCGTCCTTACTCCCAGCTTCATGCCCGCAGGTGCGAAAGCAGAACCAGGAGGTCAGGAGTCAGATGCTTCTCGAAGACTCCTATGTCCGATTGCTGCAGCAGTCCACAGCTGATCTTCACCAACAACTGGCTGCATTCCAACAGTTAGCGTCCAAAAGGAGCGGCGCCTCGTGGAGCAGTTGGAACAACAGCAAAAGAAACACGACCGGGAAGTGGAAAGATTTCAAGTGAGAGAGGAGCCCGGTACCGTTGAGCAGGCAGACCTGAAGCAGGCTTCCTGGCTCACTCACTCGCCACCTTCTTCCCTCCCCTTTAGAGACTTCTGAAAATTGACAAAGAAGAAATTCTCCATCTCCGAGCTCAGGTCAAAACCCTGACCACCTACGCCAAGAGTAAGTGACAGGGACCCAGGAGAAAGAAGCTAGCTTTGGGGGAGGAGGGGGCGGGGGGAGGGGAGGGCTGCACAGGGAGGCAGAAGTCAGCCAGATCTGCCAAGGAGGAGGAGGAGGAGGAGGAGGAGGAGGGGGCAGGAGAATGAGGCAAAGGATGATGAGGAGGAGAAGGAGGAGGAGGAAATGAAGGAGAAGGAGGTGAAAGAGGCTGAGGAGGTGGTGGAGGAGGAGGAGGTAGAGGAGGAGGTGAAACAGCAGGAGCAGGAAGTAAAGGAGGAGGATGTGAAGGAGGTTGATGATGATGATGATGATGAGGAGGAGGAGGAGGAGGAGGGCCGGAGGTGGAGGAGGTGAAGGAGAAAGAGGAGGAGGATGGAAAGGAGGCGGAAGTGAAGGAGGAAGAGGAGGTGAACGAGGTGAAGGAGGAGCAGGAGGTCCAAGAGGAGGAGGTGAAGAAGGAGGTGTAGGTGAAGGAGGAGGAGGAGGAGGAGGAGAAAGTGAAAGCGGAGGTGGAGGTGACGATCAAAGAGCGCATGGCACTGCCGCGAATGACAGAAGACGATGCTGACCTTCCGAGTCAGCCGTTCCCCGTGTTGACCACATCCTCGGTGGGCCTGACTGCTGCCCTCAGCGTCCCCTGGGACAAACCATCCTTAACTGTTGGTTTCCCTCCTTCCGATTTCTCTCAACCCCCACTTTCCCATGGGACATTCTGGGCCACCTCCACTCAACACCTCCTTGAAAGCCCATGTATGCTGGGAGGGGCCAGGAAGGGACTGCCCTTCCCATGGACACCCAATCAACACACCCCATTCTATCTACCCCCAGCTCCAAGCCTCGTGCATCCTCCAAGAGGAGCCTGAAGAGCAGACTGAGCATGTCTTCAAGAGGATGGATGCGAGTGGGCAATCCTCCCAGTCCTCAATGGAGGAGAAGGCAACAGGCCAAGAGACCACTGACCAGATAGCGATAGAAATGGGTTTTGCGGTCCCAACAAAAGACTCAGGCTGGGGACTGAGGTCCTTGCTCTCATATCTCCCCTTTACCAGTTGGTTGCGTGGACCCACCAAGTTAAAAACTGAATAGTCTAATTCGATTCTATTTTCCACCTCCCCACCGCCCTCCTCACCACCCATAACACTTTTATCAATCTATGTATGATTAGAATAATAATAAAATATTTCTAAAAGTAACAAAACACTTCGAATCTCTGGGAGGAACACATCAAAACCTGCATTTATATTTATTTATTTATTTAACCTACAATTATAGACTTACAAATTTTTGTGCTTGGGTTTCAGTTACACAATGATCAAGTACCCACCCCTCCACCAGCGCCCATCCTCCACCACCACGGGTCCCAGCATCCCTCCCACCCCCCATTACCCCCAATCCCACCCCACCTCTGTGGCAGGGCATTCCCCTCTGTTCTCTCTCTCCTTTTGGGTCTTGTGGTTTGCAAAAGAGGCATTGAGTGGCAATCATGTTTGGTCTATAGTCTACTTTCAGCATGCTTCTCCCACCCTGGGAGGATCCTCCCAACACCCTTTATTTGGTGCTCTCTTCTCTATCTGAGCTTCCTTTTCCCCTAGCACGTGTAGCTGGCCTCCAAGTCATGGAGCAAAATTCCTGGTACTAATCTCGGCCCCTCCTGAGTGTTAGTCTCCCATTTTGTTGCTTTATGTTCCCCAGATGAATGCAATCTTTGTGTGTCTATCCCGCTTAGCATGATACTTTCCATGTAGTACCACTTTTGTGTGAATTTCATGACTTCATCTTTTCTAACAGCTACATAGTACTCCATTGTGTAGATGTACCAAAATTTCT
This sequence comes from Sorex fumeus, assembly GCF_029834395.1. Classification (NCBI taxonomy): domain Eukaryota; kingdom Metazoa; phylum Chordata; class Mammalia; order Eulipotyphla; family Soricidae; genus Sorex; species Sorex fumeus. The sequence goes on along the minus strand of NW_026606093.1, from coordinate 3,668,658 downwards.
TTAACCAGTCATCTGTTCTTGAGCACTCAGGTTTTTCCAGATTCTGGCTATTGTAAAGAGTGCTGCAATGAACAAACAAGTGCAGATGTCACTTCGACTATACCTTTTTACCTCTCTGGGATATATTCCCAGGAGTGGTATTGCTGGGTCAAATGGGAGATCAAATTCTAATTTTTTGAGAATCGTCCATACTGTTTTCCAAAAGGGTTGGACCAGTCAGCATTCCCACCAGCAGTGAAGGAGGGTCCCTTTCTCGCCACATCCACACCAACACTGGTTGCTTTTGTTCTTTTGGATGTGGGCCAGTCTCTGTGGTGTGAAATATTATCTCATTGTGGTTTTGATCTGCATCTCCCTGATGATTAGTGACATAGAGCATTTTCTCATGTGCCTTTTTGCCATTCGGATTTCTTCTTTGCGAAAGTTTCTGTTCATTTCCTCGCCTCATTTTTTGATGGGGTTGGGTGTTTTCTTCTTGTGGAGTTCAACCAGTACTTGTATATCCTTGATATCAACCCCTTGTCGGATGTGTATTTGGCGAATATCCTTTCCCATTCTGTAGACTGTCTTTGTATTTTGGTCGCTGTTTCTTTGGAGGTGCAGAAGCTTCTTAGTTTAAGATAGTCCCATTTGTCTATCTCTGTTTTCACTTGCTTGGCCAGTGGTGTGACATCTTTGAAGATACCATTAGCTTCAATGTCATGGAGGGTTTTTGCCAACTTTGTCTTCAATAAACATTATGGATTCTGGTCTGATGTTGAGGTCATAAATCCATTTTGATCTTACTTTTGTGCATGGCGTTAGGCAGAGATCTGAGCCCACTTTTTTGCATGTAGCCATCCAGTTTTGCCAGCATAATTAAAGAGGATTTCCCTGCTCCATTTCACTTTTCTTGCCCCCTTATTGAAGAATAGATGATCACATGCTTGGGAGGAGATGTCAGTATATTCAACTCTGTTCCATTGGTCTGCAGCTCTTTGTTCCAGTACCATGCTGTTTTAATTATTACTGCTTTGTAGTAGAGTTTGAAGTTCGGGAGGTTGATTCCTCCCATTTTCTTTTCCCAAGAATTGCTTTAGCTATTCGTGGGGGCTTATTGTTCCATATAAATTTCAGGAGTGTTTGCTCCATTTCTTTGAAGAATGTCATGGGTATCCTTATAGGGATCACACTGAATTTGTAGAGTGCTTTGGGAACTATTGCCATTTTGACAATGTTAATTCTCCCCATCCATGAGCAGGGGATATTTTTCCATTTCCTCGTGCCCTCTTTTATTTCCTGAAGTAGCGTTTTGTAGTTTTCTTTGTACAGGTCCTTTACTTCCTTAGTTAAGCTGATTCCCAGGTACTTGATTTTCTGGGGCACAATTGTGAATGGGATTGTTTTCTTCATGTCACTTTCTTCTCTTTCACTATTTGCGTATAGACAAGATTGCTTTCTGTGCGTCTGGTGTTATGGCTGCGCCGTAGAGCCACTTGTGGGGGGCAACTCGTGACCTCCGTAGGGACTGAAGGACGAGCCGGTACCACGCCCCTTCCCATGAGACTGCAGTTGCCCCATCACCGCCAACTCATACCTGGCTTTCCTACAAACTCTGAGGTGGTGGTGGGGGGGGGGGGGCGGGCAGAAGGGAGCAACACCCTTTCCCTCCTGGGGAGGCATAGCGCCGTAGTTTAATGCATGGTCCATTCACTTTTCTGCCACAAGCTGCCCTACCCCTTACCCCTTGGGGAAAAAATAAGAACTGTCTTCACCCTCTACTTCCCTGCTCGTCTTTGCTCTACATCTATCCTGACGTACACCTGAGCCCAGGCGGAGGCTGGTACCCAGAGGCCTGGTCTTGGATGGGGCATCTTTGGTTCTTAGCATTGTACATCTGGGGACACTGGTCTTAACATGGGACACCCTCTGGGTCTCTAACGCCGAAAGAGAGCAGAGTTAGGGAATACTCGGGCATTCTTTAAGAAGGAAATACAGCGGCACCATCAACAGCAAGAAAGCAGAGCCCATCTGTCCCCTTGCCCCTGCCCAGCCACAGGCCTGGACGGACACTGGGCCCGGGAGGCAGGGTAACAGCCTGGCGGAGGTGCAGACTGAGCACTGTGAACAGTGGGGGCTTCTGGGGAGTGTCCTCGGCTCGAGGATCTCACGTGCTGGTCCAGTGCTACCTTCTAAAAAGTATTAAGGAACTGTGATTTACAAAGTTACTCATTGAGTTCCAGGCATATAATATTTCAACACCAATCCCACCACCGGTGTCAACTTCCCTCCACCCAAGTTCCCATACTTCCACCCCACCCCATCCCTGCCTGCCAACTTCTAAAAACTGCAGGGTGTGAGTTGTGGGCATGGCCTGAGCCAGACACTCAACTTCCATGCCCAGAGTTGTTGGTGATGCCCACAAAGGTTCCCATCACTCTGCCATGATCACAGTGTCTGGCCTCCCAATCCGAGAAGTAGGGGTGAAGTCTGTCTTTTCGGGAGCAAGTGCAGGGATGAGAAATCCTCCCAGACTCCACTGTCTTCTTACACAAATGCAGGGGCACTGGCATCAATATGATGTGCGTGATGTTGACCTGGGGGGAAGGGGTGCACGTTTTTGGGTCTGTTTTACTGCTAAGGAGATGAACGGGAGAAGGACCATCCACACGGTTCATGTCATACTCACGCCTCATGCATGGTGGGTGACAAAGGCGAGCCTTGTCCCAGGGACAAGATGAAGCAGGAGTGAAGAAGGAAATCTTCCTCTTCGCGCGCATGACACAGAGGTGTCCAGGACTGTTCCTCTTGAGTCCTTACCAGGACCCCGTGAGATGTGTCTTTATCTCAAAATTGAAAAACAAAAAACAAAAGACAAAAAACCCCAAGCAATTCCAGTGGCTCACTGGCTTAGAATCTGAAGGTGGATCTGTGAGCCAACGGTGATACGTCCTTTCCCTCCTGTCCTCACCATTGGACAGAACGACCTCCTCTCCTTTCTGCAAGGATGAAAGTCAGTGCCTTGGGGCTGGAGCGATAGCACAGCAGGTAGGGCGTTGGCCTTGCACGCGGTCGACCCGGGTTCGATTCCCAGCATCCCATAGGGTCCCCCAAGCACTGCCAGGAGTAACTCCTGAGTGCAGAGCCAGGAGTGACCCCGTGCATCGCCGGGTGTGACCCAAAGAGAAAGAAGACAAAAAAAGTCAGTGCCTTGAATGTTGCTGCATTTAAAAACAAGTATTCCAGGATCCCACTCAAACTCAGCTTAAAACTGATGCCCAAGGGGACTAGCGCGATAGTATAGCGGGTAGGACGCCTGGCTTGCACGCAGCCAACTAGGATTCAATCCCAGTATTCCCCTGAGCACCGCCAGGAGTGATCCCCGAGTGCAGAGTCAGGGGTATGGAGCACCAGTGGATGTCACCCCCTCTTCCCTGCAAAACACAAAACCAATCTGATGGCTGGGATCTCAGTGACCCCCAGGGGTTAGGTTGGTGATGGTCTCAGGATTTGTGGTTTAAGAGTGGGAGTGAGAAAAGTTAATTTATATATAAGATCTGAGCTGGAGGACCTTAGATAACCCTCTCAGCCTACTTCTTGGACGCTGCAGAGAAAGGCCTCTGTGCAAAGCCATCAACTGCTTTGTCATATAGAAAAAATAAGCACTCCATCACCAAGTGGCCTTTCAAAAAGGGACCTCAGGCTTTGGTCTAGAGGCATTGGACCTGCCACTTTTAAAAGTGATTCATCCCATAAAGGATGGGGAATTCGTCACTTTTCAGAACAGATCACCGTGGAGCTGACCTAGAAAAGACCTGAGTGAAGCCCACAGTGCAGGCCTGACCATGCTGGGCTGGGGGTGGCGCTTCAGCCCACCAGGACACGGGCATCCGGCCCAGCGGAGTGTTCTTTCTATTCTATGCAGTCCAGGCTGGAGAGAAAACAGAGAACTCTTTCAAGAACGTGGTATGTGTTGCCACAAATACATCAGACACATTTACCATGGAATTCATTTCTCCCTCGCTGGAGAAGCAACTCTAAACGTGTAATTAAGATCACAGAGATTTAAAAAAACAACAACAAGGACAAAAAAGCTGGGGCCAACAGTTAAATATATCGTTGATTTCGCTCCAAGTTTAGGAGACATGCTGCCGAAGTGAGCACAGTGGCTGATTTCGGGAGGACCGACCTCTTCATCAGTGACATTGGGCTGCCAGGCTGCCCGTTATTTAGGTAGAACATCACACGGACGCACCGACATGAGGTGCAGGAGATCTCAAAGAAACGAAAGAACCCCGTTCCCTTCCCAAATGGAGGAGCGGGGCACGATACCCCTGCGCCCAAGTGTGGCACAGAACCAGGGCTCAGTGAAGGCCCCTTTCCACCCACCCTTCCCCTACTCCTGCAGGGGACTCGGGACTCGGGTACATATGACTCGAGAAAGTGCCTGAGGAAGGTCTAAGGCCCAAGGCCCAAGTCTAGGCACCAGCGACTGGGAAGAAAGCTACCTTCCTCCAAGTTTCCTTTTGTGATCCATAAAGTAAGAATAAAACTCACCTTCTGTGTAGTAATCTAGAGATTTTTTTTTTTAATGATATAGGAACACAAGGGCTCTAGAAATACAAAGCTTTATTACTATTCTGCAGCAGAGACGAACTCCCAGGCCGACTCTTTGGGGCCTTAACAACTTGCCAAGGGCCCTTGTGATTCCTTCCAAGATGAAATTCCCTCTTCTCTGGGAACATAAAAATCAATCTGCTATGTGCTCGAAGAATCCTCATCAAGTCCCTGAATAATGCCCTACGTCTCCTCAGAGGTTGAGAGAAGCCTTTGAAATGTTCTGTGACTTTCCCTTTCACACGTTCACACATTTTTTCTGAAAACAATAAAAAACGTTCCTCTGGAAAAGCACCGATGGGCGTATTCAGCTGGTAGACCAAACGGTTGAACATGCTCAGCTATAAATTGTTAATGGAAACCTGGGTCATTTGTGGACTCCTAGAACCACGATTCTCTAGAAACTAGCCGTCAATACTTTTGGAAATAATTTCCCTTCAAAGGCTCGGGGAAAACATGCCAACTAGTTTTTGTACAAATGAAAGGTGAAAAAACCGTCCTTCCCAAGGTTTCATAAGACCTGTGTAGGTTAAGTCTGCGGGGCGACAGTGCCACCTGGTGGTCAGTGCACACTACACACGCGCACACAAGACATGTTCTAGAGGTAAAACCCTGCAAATGACACCCGACCAGGTTCCCAGTATTAGCAGTTCCGAGGATAGGCAAATCCTAGAAATGGCTCTAGCTGTGAAAGAAGAATAATTTGAACCAGGGATTTACTTGCTATGCTATAGTGAGCAGAGGGCTTTTCCTATCTGCCCAATTCTTGGCATCATGACGATCTGATTGACAAAAGAAAGCCCGACTGAGAAAAAAGTCCGAAATATTTTACTTATTGTGATACATCCATTTTACAAAAGAGCAGGAACATTTAGGGTGGCACCACCAAGTTGACGGAAGTCGCTGGCGCGTCGCCGCGGGGCTCCTCTCACAGAGTCTTTCTCACGGCAGCTTGTGTCATGCTGAAGAGATAAGCTTCGTAGATTATATTTAAGAAGTTGTCATCGTTCTGGAAAATAAAACCAAGATATGCAAGGGAATGTGACTTGGTGGCAGACACAAAAGGCTTCCTCTGCAGCTCAGAGGGAGAAGGGACCACCAAGTGAAGGATGCTTGGAGGGGCCACTCGGGATGGGAGATGTGTGCTCAAGGCCGACTATAGACCGAACACGACGGCCACTTAATGCCTGTATTGCAGACCACAACACCCTAAAGGAGAGAGAGCAAAGGGAATGTGCCTGCCACAGAGGCTGGGGGTGAAGGGGGGTCATGGGGGGTGTGTGTGTGGGGAGATACTGGGCACATTGGTGGTGGAGATTGGGCACTGGTGGAGGGATGGGGACTCAATCACTGTATGGCTGAAACGTAAGCATGGAGGTTGGAAAGTCTGTAATTGTAACTCACGGTGATTCGTTAAAAAAATTAAAATTTTTTAAGAAAGGCTTCCTTTGTCTTGGAGCTGAAATGGCGTCTTGGCCCACGTGACAGCGGACTGGTTTTCAGAGCGGTGGTGGGCTGGAGGGGCACGAAGGCAAGGCCCACTGGAGCCAGGGGCGGGGCTGGAGTCGAACGGCGGGAGCGAGCGCTACCACGTCCGACAACCCAGTGGCAGCCTGGAAGGTTTCCTCGTGACAGGCTTGTGCCTGCCGAGTGGGGAGACAAGGGCCCCGAGAGAAGGCTGGATTCAAAAGAAATGACCCAGGTCCCTGATTCTGGAAATCTGGCTGGAAATTTTGCTGTTGGTTCTTAAAGGTCCCACCACTCTTCTACAACACGGACACTTTGCTTTCGGCTTGGTTAAGTTTACACTTGCAGTGTGCTTCGTTGGTGCCCTTTCAGAGCCAGAATAATGTTCCCACTGGTTACGGGAGCCTTGGGCCTTGGCAAAGCAGTCAACGCAGCTGGGAAACTCTCAGCTCTCTTGTCTGATCAATGGCTAAGGGAAACCACGCACGGTCTATTCCGTGGCCTGCTCGAAGTTTAATTCTAGAGTCTTCCTCCCACCCAAATTCTCTGAAGTGTTAGCAATTCGCCCACGCTTCACATTCCTCCTTCCTTCCTTCTAGGGACCCCACAGAGGGGGCATTCTTGCTGAAAAGAAAGGCAGAAATATTCTTCCTCCTTTTCCTACGAAGCAATCACAAGTCCCTATGCACAAGTGTGTGACCTCCAGTGGTGAACTAAAACCAGGGACTGTTTGGGGGGTGTGTGTGTGGTGGGGGGGGGGCGGGTAGTTCGCACAGTTCCCCAGGAAGAGGAGATCTGCAATCCGGGAGCAAGAGAAACGTGCGCAGCCGGTGGAGGGGACAGAGATGGTCCCTGACTGACAGTCAGGCACTGGCCTGGCCCTTTAGACGTAGCTCCTAAAGAGACAGCTGGAGCAACACGACTGAAGTGGAATCAGCCAAGGGCTGGAGCGACAGCACAGGGGGGAGGGTGCTTGCCTCGCACGCGCCTGACCCAGGTGCGATTCCCAGCATCCCATAGGGTCCCCCAAGCACTGCCAGGAGTGCACGAGTGCATGCATACATGAGCCAGGAGTGACTCCTGTGCACTGCTGGTGTGACCCAAAAAGCAAAAGAAATTAAAAAAAAAAAAAAAGGAGTGCGCCAGGGCGGGGCAGGGTAGAGGGAGAATGGAGTTTTCCATGAGAAGTTTTCGTTTTGTTGTTCACAGAGAACAACTTGGCCTCATATGCACTGACAACGACCCCTCCCACCCCCCCAGTAGGGCCCAGCTGTTTGTAGCCGCGTGCATTCGTTTACGACTGTTAGTCCGCTTCACCCACGTGCTGATTTTCAGCCCATTTTCCTTCCACTCCAAAACGCTGAGAACTGTCTTCTTCGTTTGTGGGGGGGCACATCCGGCAATGCTCAGGGCTCACTCCTGGCTCTGTGCTCAAGGAGCGCACCTGGTGGTGCTCGTGGAATCGTACGCAACGCTGGGGGATCCGAATGGGTCAGCGGTGGGCAAAGCAAGACCGTCGCCTGGGCTCTCTCCAGCCCATCTTTCTAAATACTTCTCAGATGAGACAACTGCAGAAGTGTCAGCCTCCTTTAGAATTCACCAGAAACTTCAATAATGGAAAAGCAAACTCGATTAGAAACGCTTTCTTCAAGACTCTCGGGAGGGCCGATAAATCGAGGCGATGAGGCTGTTTGGAGAAAGCGATCTGCCTTGCAAGGCTAACGCCTTATCTGAGCCAGGGTGACATCCCCAGCGTGGCTCCTGGCTCAGGGCGGAGGGCGTGTGCCCGCACCCCGCATGGCTGCTCCCACGCACGCCACCTCCGCCTGCCATGTCAGCGCCCCAAGAGGACAAGTCGTAGGTTCGCTGAGAAGGCTAAAATGCCTGCACACGTGGGGTGTGTAAGACAGCGCAGAGTCCAAGGTCGTGTGTGCTGTTTCAGTCAGCCCTCCCTGTCCTGACCAACAGGCACGAGCAGTCCCAGCATCCTTCGTGACTCTGCTCGAACTCACCCCTAACCCTGCCCCTTGCTCTGGCTCCTATTCCCCCGCACCGCCCTTCTCTGTCTCTGTCTCTCTCTCTCTGCGCCCAGAGGCACCTCGACTCTTCTCGGTGGTGCTTAATGAGACAGAGCCTGTCTCGTTAGAAACTTAAACTCATCAGAAATCCTTCTTTTCCTGCCAGGTGATAGCTTGGCGGGGCAGGGAAGGGCTGAGTGACTCCTTCACTCTGGAGGACCCCTGAGATCCCGTCAAGCTGAGCGCAGAGGCCCCGGGGCTTGGGCTGAGCCTGCTTGCACTGCCCTTACCTGGATGAGGTGCAGCAGTGCCTCCTGAAGCTGCCGCTTGCTCAGAGCGCCGCCGGGCGCCAGCGTGGGCTCCGGCTTCTGCAGGGACACGAGGAGGCTGGCGGGGGCAGCCCGGCGGTCCGGGGTCCCCGGGGCCAAGAGTCCGCGGCTCCTCTCCCTCAGCAGGCCCGTGGGGCCTTGCGTGAACACCATGGGGGACACCAGCAGGGGAGGGGTGGCCGCAGCGGGGACCCGCTGAGATGAGATGACCTGCACAGGGACAGGAGAGAGCAGGGTGAGGGCGGGTCGGGAGCGGGCGCGGCTGCCCAGGCGGCGCCTGGCACTGGGAGGAGACTCCTCCTCGGGTGCTCCTCACACTGTCCCCTCAGAGCACCACCCGGTGGGGGGCAGACTCCCTGAGCCCGCGGCTCCTTCGGCGGCTGAGGCCCACCTCGACTGCGGGTTCAGGTGGGGCTTCAGCACTGAGTCCGGGTCTTCTGGGGACAGTGCCCCAGCCCTGCTGCCACCTCTCCCCAGGCAGGACACCCCCCCACCCCCGCCCCGGGCAAGCAGGGCTCCTGGTCCCAGCCTGCTGGTGGCCCCCTTCTCCCCGGCAGCTCTCCTGGCCTGCAGGGACTCCCACTTCCTGCTTCCCCAGACCTAAGTCTGTTTTAGTTTGGGGAGGGGACAGGCTTGGTGCTGGCCCGCTCAGCCGCTGCCCCGCCTGGGGGTGTCTGCCCCTCCACGGGGCCAGGGGGCTGCAAGCCAAGTTTCGCGACAGCTTCTCCAGTTATGCAAGTGACATTCTGATCCCTCCCGGGCTGACTCCTACGGCCTGTGCTCGTCTGTTTCCAACTAAGGTGAGGAAGAAGGAATGTCATTCATTCACTTCCCAGTGGCCCCCAAAAAACTACGAACAGGGGTGTGTGTGTGTGTGTGTGTGTGTGTGTGTGTGTGTGTGGCGCGGAGGGGAGACACAGGCCAGCAATGTGGAAACTGAGACCCCAGCTCCCTCCCTGGGCATGGCCCAGAGAAAAGGCGCGTGCTCTGCCCAGCCTTTCCTGTTCGCTGTTTCCAGGCAGGTGCAGGGACGGCTGCTCCCCAGGGAGGCTCCCGGGCTGTCGGAATGAGCCGCGTGTGGGCGGCAAAAATGTGCAGATTCTTGCCAGTGCCCCACACTCGGCGCTGGAAAGAGAAACGTGCATGTCAAATGCTTCCCCCCAGTTCTCCTGGCGTCCGATCCTGGGGAGAGAGGGGGAGAGGAGGTGGTGGTGGTGTGTGTGTGTGTGTGGGGGGGGGGAGAGACAGAGACAGAGAGACAGAGACTGAGATGCACGCGAGTTTCAAAAGAAAGGCACGGTGGCACGCAGGACTCAAGTGTTTGGTGGCCGAGAGCTGTTCCCCTGGCCTGCCCACGGCAACAGCAAGGACTAAGCCCCAGGGGAGTGGGGACGGAGAAACAGGGCCCCAGGTGGCCGGCAGTCAGTCTCTTCCTCTCTCCTTCCCAGCAGAGTCCAATCTCTCCCCTTACAGCACAAGCATAGTCGTAGTTTTGGTCGTCGTCCCACTCATCAAGTTCCATCATCCCAGTCTCCTCACAGACCTCAGAAGTCCTCAATGTCCTCACGGTCACCATCACCGTCACCGTTGTAGTCCCATTTTCCCCTTACAGCAGAGTTACATAGCAATCATGAAGGGTGGTACACACAGGTGGGGTCGAACACTGTCATAACCACAAACAGAGGCAAAGCCCCTCCTTCTGGGGGAAGTTCGAGGGATTAACTCCAGGACAAAACCTCATCCCAGGGTTCAGCGCTCCAGATTACGAGGAGATCCACCCAGGGGTGGGATATACTCAATCCAGAGTGCGTCGCTTTCCCCTCTGCTCAGCTAGTAATCCATTGAAACAATCACAGCAAATTTCCTTCTTGTAATATCCCTAGTCATTTTGTATGAACGCAGACATATCTGAAGCTTACAGACTGGCTAAGCCATGCAGATGACGTAAAGGAGAGAGAAGCAATACAGGACTATCAGTGCCTGATGAACAGGGTGTGCCTCACGGGCACTGTTGTGGGAGTGGCTCAAGAAACCTCAGCTCTCTGCGGAAGGAGCAAGGACAACCCAAAGTTAGCCAACAGACAGACACACACAGAGAACAGAAGACAGCGACAGAAGTGAGGCCACAGTAGCGGCCTGGCCTGAGGCTGAGGGCCAGCAGTCCACTGGAGCGGGGTCTCAGAGCAGAGGTTTTCAGGAACCTTCCACATGAACAGTGAAACCCAGGCTTATGGTAACACGATGACTTAGGCTAGATGCTTCACATTATCATTTTTTTTAGAGGAAAAAAATATTTTTGAGGAACCATTCGTAAGTGACTTGCCAACTCATGACCAAAGGACCAAAGCTGATCCTTTTAACATGTAGGGGGCAAGTCCTGCTTTTTAAAAACTGCATTTTCGGGGCTGGAGCGATGGCACCGTGGGTAGGGCGTTTGCCGTGCATGCAGCCAACCCGGGTTCGACTCCCAGCATCCCATATGGTTCCCCGAACACTGCCAGGAGCAATTCCTGAGTGCATGAGCCAGGAGTAACCCCTGTGCATTGCTGGGTGTGACCCAGAATGAAAAAAAAAATCACTGCATTTTCAGGACACTGGAATCAATCCAGATGGGCACAAAATCCAAACTCCCATGTTATCCACAGGCACGAAAATAGTTCAGGGGAGAGGTGGGAGGGGTGGGTGGGGGACTGACATTTTGGCTGGGAGGACGTTTGCCCTGCATGTGGCCAGCCTGGGTTTGATCCCCGGCATCCCATCTGGTCCTGTGAGAACTGCAGGTGCAGTTCCTGAGTGCAGAGGCAGGAGTAACCCCTGAGCATTGCTGGGTGTGGATCCCAAGCAGAAAGAAAATAGCTCCGAACCACTGATGAATACAGACAACCATCTTCCTTGAAGGTCGCAGTACTTGTGAAAGTGACCCGGTCTTATACCCCCTCTGGGAGTGTGTGTGTGCCATGAGAGGGGTCTGAAAGGCAGACTCTGCCCTCAGGAAGTTCTACTGGGGGAGACGGACGCCAGCAGAGAACAGGCACAGTTCGGGGGTCGGTGGCCTGCGTGCCCCTTCCGACCAGGCGGGCGTCCGTGCTCCTCCTGACCCACCGGGGCCCAGCGCCAGGCACGCAGGCAGCGCTCAGAACTGTTAACTGCGGAACTGCCCTTGGCAACGGGGCAGGCACCGGGCACTGCAGAAGGAGTGCAGAGCAAACCGGAAGTTTCCGCAGTGAAAGGGTAGAGGTGCTTTCCCCTCTTGTCTCTGTGAGCCGCCCCGTCCCGTCCCCAGCCCCCGCTGCACCGGCGCTGTGAAGACTGAACACTGGCAGCATCTGCAGGAGGGCTGCTTCCAGGGAGGCGGGGGCTTGCGCCTCAGGCCTGGGTTCTCGACACGGGTGGCTGGTGTGCTCTGCTCGCTTCCGCGCAGAGGAAGCCTGTGCTCTGTCCGGCAGGCGCTTCTCTCTTGCTCTCCCTCCACACCTTTCTAACTCGGCTTCAGTAAAGCTGTCTCGTCTCACCATTTCACCTGGAAGTCTTTCTTCTGCGAGGGAAAGTAAAGCGACACGCCCGGAACGCCTGAGCTCAGGTTTGGACCGACATGGTTCAGGCCGGGTGCTTTCCCGAGCACTGGTGGCCGAGCTGGGTCTAACAGGGAGGTGGAGACACTTACTTTTTTTTTTTTTTTTTTATCTCAAGTCAATCCCCCGGTTTCCCACTTTCCCAAGCTACCAGCAACATAAAACGGTGACCTTAAAGGGACGACAGTGAACTACTTCGATCCCGGGCATCTCGTATGGCTCCCAGAGCCTGCCAGGAGCACTCCCTGAGTGCAGTCAGCAAAAGCCCCAGGCCCAGCACGTGAGCCCAACCCACCCCCCCCAGCACACACACAAAAGGGAGGTAAGTTCATGAAAATTGGTGAGCCCACCATGTGTGCCAACCCCCACTCCATACACACACACACACACACACACACACACACACACACACACACACACACGGAGGTAACTCCATGAAAATTTGCATTTCAGGTATGCTCTCCTGGGAAAACTATGTTTTCTATAGTCTTCATGGCCATTTCGGCCCCAGACAAGTACTCCCATGCTTTCCCTTAACTCTACGAGACATTCCATGGGAAGTCAGAGCTCTTCGCTAGGAACTGGGGTGCCGCTGACTTAGGACGCAGACATGGTCCTAGAGAGACGGCCACAGCATCTCCTGAGGAAGGATGCAGGTGTGAGCCGGCAAGGCAGAGCAGTCACCCCTCCCGGGAAGCGCAGCCCCTGCGGAGGAAAGGAAAGTGCCTCCTTCCAGGCAGAGCCGAGAAGCCGGCTGCAGTTCTGGACAGACAGGCCACTGCGTGATGGGACCCGACCCCTGCTCTCCTTCGGGCCCTGGAGTCCGTTACCTGAGAAGGCGGCGGCTGCTTTTCCGAGTGGATCCAGGATTCCGAGGGCTTTCCTGCCGTGGAGCTGCGGGCGGCGGCGGGGAACTTGGGCGCCAGGGCGGGCCGGGCGGAGGCGAGGAGCGGGGCCAGCCCCGAGCTGCCCCCCTGAGCGCCCGCGAGCAGCGTGGGTCCCGCCGGCTCTGTCCCACGGCCCTGCTGCTGCTCTGACGCCGGCGGAGGGAGGGCACCCCCAAGACACACCGGCCGCGAGGCCGACTGGGGGGGCCTGCAGAGGCCGGCGGGGCTTCCCGGGGAACTCTGCGGCTTCTCCATCAGGTGCTGAGTCCGGGGCGCCCCAGGGACCCCATCCACGGCAGGGGGCCGATGGCCACTTCTGCAGAGCGGGTCTCCGGGGAGCTCGGACAGCGGGGGTTGGTCTGCGCTCCGGACCAGGAGCTTCTGAATGGCTGGGCAGAGCGGCTTCTCCAGGCGGGGCGAGGGTCTCCCAGGCTCCTCAGAGGGCAGGGCGCCGACCACCCCCTGCTTCTCCACTGGCTGCTCTTGCTGCTGCTGCTGCTGATGATGATGGAGGGTCGCGGGACGCCCCATGATTTCCTGACACGCAGCTTTGTCCTGCCTCCCAAAGAGAGCTGTCAAGGACAAGTGTTGGGGTTCAGGGTCAAAGGTCTGGAAAAAACAGAAATGTCTGAAAATGGGTCTACAAGAAATTCAGTTATTTGGAGGAGGGGTTGACGTGGAATGCTATGCAATATAAATTACCTGGCCAATAATTCTTTTTCTATTTACAAAGGATGAATGACAACAGACAGAAAACAGATACAACAAACTTGGCAAATGCGCGATCTCCTTTCAATGCAAAAAAAAAATAATAATTCACAGCATTCTCTCCTCTTCCCTCCTAGATAGCCATTACTGATTAATATCTGTTGATGGATAACTAGGTCTATCATCCTTGATGGGTATGGAGCTGACAGATTTGGGATCACTGTCACTGTCACTGTCCTCCCGTTGTTCATCGATTTGCTCTCGCGGGCCCAGTAACATCTCCATTAGAAACTTTTGTTGTTACTGTGTCTGGCATATCGAATACGCCACGGGGAGCTTGCCAGGCTCTGCCGTGCGGGCGAGATCCTCTCGGTAGCTTGCCGGGCTCTCCGAGAGGGGTGGAGGAATCGAACTCGGGTCGGCCATGTTGGCTGCGTGCAAGGCAGACGCCCTACCGCTGTGCTATCGCTACAAAATGCGACCACAAGAAGGTAAACGCTCCCTTCAACCAGAAGTCCATTCAACCCTAGAGAAGGTTAAATTGGAGAAAAACACAAGAGCAAAACAGTACACAGGAATATGAAGATAAGAATTCCTGCTAGTTTTTCACATTTTCATAGAAAATTAGGTCTGGGAAGAAATAGGTCATTTGCACTAACCTGATGCTTCCAACTAGGTACCAGAAGCTTAAAAAAAAAATACTGATGGTTTGGGCCCTGGCGGCACAGAATCAAAGCTCCGTGGGGAGCTGCTCCCCCACCCCCAAGGGGAGCGAGCCCCGTCACACCCTCTGGCTCTCCTCAACAGCCTCTCTGGGACCCCAGGGGGCGAGGGTGGCTGCCCACCTCCAGGGGGAAATCACTTCCCATGTGCCACTTTTTCCTGCACACCTCACGGGGGACACTTTGGGACTCCTGGAACGGACCCGCAGATGCTGTGGCGGTTTGGTGACCCTCAGTCACGTGGTGAAATAACTGAGGTCTCGCCCCAATCACCTGCCCTGCCAGAAATGCACAGAAGGACTAAGAAATCACAGAACCCAGGTCACAACTGGTGGAGAGGCGGGGCCACAGACATTGAAAAATCACTCTGGAACCCTCACCCCAAACTCCGGCTACTGGCGAGGAAGAACAAAACTGGCTAGGAGAGCTCTGGAGGAAGGGAGAGAGCAACACTCATCCGAACCCCCTGGGGAGCTCACGGTAGCAGGGTGGTAGCAAGGTGGGGGGAAACAGGTGGTGAATTAGACTCACCCCCAGATGGAATGCGGAAGCAGTGTAGAAACTCAACGTGGTTCGTGAGTGAAATAGCAGCTTGTAAGGCTTGATCAGTGTGCGCCAACTGGACGACCTCTCAAAAGCACTTCCGAGACACCATGTTGAGTCTGTATCATAAGCTCAATGAGGCAACGGTACAGATATAAGGGGAAAAGAGAAAAGTGAAATCAAAAGCGATGGAACTAAAGAGCTTGATAGGAGACATAAAGACACTCAACGGAAGGTCGTGGAAGCCGCCCAGGACGCAAGCAACGCACTCCGTAATGGGTATAGGAGACCTCTAGAAAACAACAGAGATTTGGATTTTTAAAAAGTCTCAAAATCAATAAACAGCACACCAGAGAATTCTGGGGTGAGTTCAAGAGGAACGATGTAAGAACAGCTGGAGTCCGAGAGGAACAGGAAGGCAAGTTCGATGAAGAAACAGTAGTCAAAGAAATCATAGCTGAGAAGTTCTGAGTTGAAGAGTGTCTCCACCCACATTGAAGCCCAGAGAGTCCGAGCCAAAAGAGACCCAAACAAGGATACACATAAAACACATCATATTCAGAATGACAAAAGCCAAAAAGATACTGAAGGCAGCAAGATCGAAGAAGGAAATTACATACAAAGGAGTTTCCTTAAGAGTCAGCAGATTCATCCAGTGAGACTCTTGAGACTCTATGGACCAGAAGAAAATAGTGGGATATAGTGAAACAAAATAAAGCAAGAAAGCCTCAGTGATATAAACATTCACCAAGGAGGCTCCCTAGAGAGGCACTGTTCATATTTGAAGGAATAATGATGACAAACTTCATGGATAAGCAACAGACCAGGGACTCCACAGCCACAAAACCAAAGCTGCAAGAAGCTTTGAAGAGGCTTATTTGATATAAGACAGACCTCACAAATAGGCACAGCGTCTACAGAATGACAAAAAATCCCTCATGTCAATAATCTTACCCAATACCAAGGCCTAAATGCACCAATCAAGAGACGCAGAGTGGCAGGATGGATCAGAAAACTGAACCCAACTATCTGCTGCTTACAAGAGACATATCTGAACAGTCAGGGCAAACACAGGCACAAAGTGAAAGTTGGAAAACAATATTTCAAGCAAAAACATTCCTTAAAACGATGGGGCAGCTATACTTACATCAGATAAATATAGAATACACACTTAAAAAAGGAACAGGGACTAAGGATCAAGATCTATAATGAAGAACTCATGCCCCTCACCCTTTAAGTGCTTAATGAGAGACCATCAAAATATTGAACAGAACTGCTAACATGCCTGAAGGAAGATAGGAAGATACCGAAAGCAACACATGTTAACTGATTCCTCTTCTATTTATTTTTTCAAAGAGCACCTCTACTGAGGAATAATCACATTAAATGGAAACAGCCACATTATAAAATCAATCATGGGATTCACAGAATATCAAGTCTATTGCTGCTTTATTATTCTGAAGCTGTGTATACGTCTGTACACAAAATGTTGCCATTGTTTACATTTTAGATCGCAGTTAATGTACAACCTAAGATCTAGAGGGGGCTTCCAGATCACTCTTTAGAATGGGAGCCCGATTCTATGCAGACAGAGCCAAGCACTGCACCTAGGATGGAGGAAGCACTCAGAAACGAGAAACTGAATCTTGGCTCTTTGGTTGCTGCTCTCACTGCGGTCCTGGGCTCCAGCCACCATAGAAGCACATGGGGCCTGGTGAAGGACGGCCCTTTTACCTCTGACTGTGCTAGTGTCTTTTTTCAGACACTATCGTCTTGGGAGGTTGAGCTCAAAGGAGAATAACGCAGTGTGGTAAATGCCCAGAGTGAAAATACTTAATCCCTATCTAGGAAAAGTTAAACCCCAGAGAGTGAAAACCCTCTAGTTCGGAAGATCTCTCTTGCGCATTGACCTTATAGCATTCTCCACAGCCCCAGAAGCTCCCGTAACTCTCCTGCGGGTGGAAAGCTTTCGGAGTTCTTTAGAAACATCACAGATGAAACCAACGCTGAGGACTTTGTACCTGGCTGGCCTGAGGTCCGCGATGCTGCGGGTTTTCACTGGGCTTCACCGGAATTGGTTTGATGAGATTGGGGTTGTCATAGATGGCAGATGAACTGGTTATCTGTTTTGGCTCAGAACAGGTTTTACACTGAAATAGAAAAAAAAAATGCTTTTTGGTGGAAAAGAATCCATTCTTTTCTTTCTTTTTGAAAAAAAAAAAAGAACATATCTTGTAGCTCATTTTATCTAATTTGGTTGCTTGAGGTGGGGGTGGACAGATTCTCATATACAACGGAAATTTCCTTCATTTCCTCTGCTACAGAAATATATTTGACTATAAGTCAAAGTCAAATTAATTAGTTGCACAATTCAGTGCCATTAGATATTATCAGTAGTATTAACTTGCAAGGCCAAGAGACTCTTGACAGTTTGATACTTAAAAGTCTACAGATATGCTTAAGAAGTAACAGTTTGGAACTAGTATCTGGGCTAGGCAATGGCTCAGCAGCAGAGCACCTGCCTTGCATGTGTGAGGCCTTGGGTTCGATTCCTGGCACTGGAAAATACAAATACAGTCTAAGGCCTTTCAGTGATTCACACTGATACAAATGACTCCCTCAGTAACTGGACCCAAAGTCTGGATGACAGCCATTCCTCTCATCAGCAACTGGAAACACTGGAGTGCCGGATCATTAAAGCAACTACACCTTCCTGGTCTACAAACCCCAGAGTGAAAGTGACTCAAATCACTGACGTAAAACTTATTAACGTTGTCGTTATTTAATAAACCCTTTTTCCCCATAAATAGAACGATTCAAAGCTGAGTGTTCTGAGCCACTCACTACAAATGGAAACTTCCCAAAGAGACAAGAGAAAGCCCCATTGCTGCTAATGGTGAATCATTATCACACATTAATCTGGCCAATCATGCAGCTGTTATTGCGTAGAATCTATCACCATAAAGAGCAATACAATGATGTCAGTGTCTGCTAAACTACCAAACCAAAATGCTACTCTCAGTACATGACTCTAGATCACTGTTAGTGTCAACTGCCCAGTCAAAGCTCCAGGGAAGAAAATATCTCACGTGCCCTTATTTAGGAGGACCACAAACATGGCCTTGTCTCCCCGGAACCCAAGATTCCCAGTGAATTTTTTACAGTTCTTGGGATGCATCTGCTAACTCATGGGTGTAGGGGCCTGGTGTATGTGTCTCCTGTGTTTGCTTAGATTTAGAAGATCGACCATGCAACAGATAAATGACTTCAATCCAAATGTTCTGTTAGTAGTTTAGCTACTCGACATTAG
Organism: Sorex fumeus; assembly: GCF_029834395.1. NCBI lineage: Eukaryota > Metazoa > Chordata > Mammalia > Eulipotyphla > Soricidae > Sorex > Sorex fumeus. Next base: position 3,650,506 of record NW_026606093.1, on the reverse strand, counting down.
TATTAAGTGGGATGTGAAATCACTTAATGAGTCCCCAGATGTCATTAATAATACTTCTTAGGTGGGATGATGGTGATTAATGGACCAATTGGCCTTCTAAGACATTATAAATAAACTCTATAAGACAAGAATATAACCTAAAATATAGTCACAGTTTATTAATTGTTTGTGGGCCACACCAGGTGGTGCTTGGGGGCTACTCCTGGCTCAGTGCTCTGGGGGCATTCCTGGTGGTGCTTGGGGAATGGTGTGATACCAGGAACCACACGCAGGGCTTCCACAGTACACAGCACACGCTTAGAAGTCATCCCTCTCCCTGCTCCTACTTAAAACAAAATTCTGTTTGCCACGGAATGATCTTAGCTTACTTCACCGAAGGACCCTTTCAAGTCCAATTCTTCATTTTCTGTTTTCGGGAGCTTGAATTTCAAGGAAAGGAGGAGTTTTTTCTGTGTGCATGATGATGTAGGTCAAGCGGCTGCTCTGTCTCTTGATATGCATCGTCCCAAATAACCTTTTCTAAGTTAAAATTGCTAGGAGCTGCTTTCTGTTTCATGCTGGAAGGCTTACTTCCCTGACAAAAGCTCTTTCAAACTGGTCAGAACTCAACATACCTCAATCATCTGCAGCACATTTTCCACTTGTTTAATTTTCTCTGCTTCTCCCAACCCAAACAACCTTAAAATACTTGAGGAAAAAAGACACTGGATTCTTCATAAAAGAATAGAGGCAATTTTTGTTTGTTTGTTTGGGGTCTTTAGTTTGCTGCAGGTTGACTTTAGGTTGACCTTGCGACCACTCACTACTTTCGGACTAGCTGGAGCGATAGCACAGTGGTAGGGCATTGGCCTTGTGTGCAGCCAGCCGAGCCGAGCCGACCCGAGTTCGATTCCTCCGCCCCTCTCGGAGAGCTCGGCAAGCTACCGAGAGTATCTCGCCCGCATGGCATATGCCAAACACAGTAACAACAAGTCTCAAAATGGAGACATTACTGGGCCCGCTCGAGCAAATCAATGAACAATGGGAGGACAGTGTTTGTTTTGTTTGTTGTTTGGGGGCCACATTTGGGGGTGCTCAGGCATACTCTTGGTTTTGTGCTCAGGGATCACTCCTGGCAGTGCTGGGGATTAAACCCTGGGCAGCAACTTGCAAGGTAAGTGCCTGACACACTTCTCGATAGGTTCAGAAACTTTCACATAATCCCAGTCTACACATACAAAACGCATATTGAATGTATGCCGGGAGAAAATTTTTGAAGGAAAATATACTAAAAGTGTTAAAGATAGATATATGAGTTATTGGATTAAGATTTTTTTAAAACATACTTTTTTGAACTTTTCATTGACCATCGAGAGGCCCAATTTTATAAATAAGCCACAGCTAATGGAAAACTGTGAGCTGTTATCTTAAGCCTGAAATGAGAAGTGATTTTTAAAGAAGGTCTGCTTTAACCTCCCTTTCGAGCCCTTTCAATTCCATCCATTTTGTCCCCTTGCTCACCCTGCCACCCACACCCCCGGCTATTGGTGGCCACCAATCTGTTCTCTCGCATCTGCGAGCTTGGTGTTTTGTTCTTCTTAGATGCCACATACAAATGAAATGGTATTTCTCGTTTTCTGACTTACTTCACTCAGTATGATGCCTTCACTGTTCATTCATTGTTGTTGCAGATTTTATTTTATTTTTACCTTTTTTTGTTGTTCGAGCGGGCCCAGTAACGTCTCCATTGGAGACTTTGTTGTTACTGTGTCTGGCATATCGAATACTCTCGGTAGCTTGCCGGGCTCTCCGAGAGGGGGGGAGGAATCGAACTCGGGTCGGCCATGTTGGCTGCGTGCAAGGCAGACGCCCTACCCGCTGTGCTATTTTGTTATTGACTAAAAGTCTATTGTGACGGTAGCTCATCCTCATCTGTTCATTCACCAGCGAACACTTGGGATGCTTTCATGTCTTGGTCACTGTAAAGAATATCTCATTGAATACGAAGAGGCAGACAGCCTTTAAGGTTAGTGTTTTCAGTTTCTTCGGACAAATACCAGAAATGGAATAAACGGGTAGGTCACATGGTTGTGTTATATTTTTAATTTTTTTCTGAGGAATTCCCATACTATTTTCCATAGTGCTGCACCAATCCACAGCCCCACAAAGGGTGGTCCTGCTTCCTTTCCTTTCTCTGTGGCCAGGCTTGTTAATAATTGTCATGCTCTAAAGTGTGGGGTTGTTCTGATCTGCATTTCTCAATGATTAGTAATACTGATCATATTTCGTATGACTTGTTGGTCATCTGTATATCTTTTTGGGAGAATGTCTATTCAGATCTTCTGCCCACATTTTAATTGTACTTTTTGTCTGTTTTTACTACCTGTGGTTGAATTATAAGGATTTATTTCCTTAGCATCCTGAGCACTGCCAGGTATGGCCAGAAAATAAAATTGTTATACATTTCGGACACTATTCTCTCATCAAATATATTATTTAAAAACATTTTCTTTTATTTTTTTCATTTGCTGAATGACTTCTTTTGTGGTACGAAGTTTTCGTTTGATTCCTTACTTTTGCACAAAATATTCTTAAAATGGGAAATAGTTCACTTCTATCCATAAGTAAGTAAGTAAGTAAAGGCCCTCCCGTTGATCGTCGATTTGCTCGAGCGGGCCCAGTAACGTCTCCATTGGAGACTTTGTTGTTACTGTGTCTGACATATTGAATACTCTCGGTAGCTTGCCGGGCTCTCCGAGAGGGGCGGAGGAATCGAACTCGGGTCGGCCATGTTGGCCGCTTGTAAGGCAAACGCCCTACCCGCTGTGCTATCGCTCCAGCCCCACTTCTATCCATACAGATTATAAATCTTTCATGATCCTGGTTCTTTCTTTTTGCGCTTTGGTAACCTCACTACTAATTTACATCCCACTAAAATTTATCTGACAGAGGGTCTGAGATACAGCACCACGGCCCGCAGTGCTTTGCGTGTGGAGACGTTACTGGGCCCGCTCGAGCAAATCGACGATCAACGGGAGGGCCTTTACCTTTGGGCTGGAGCGATAGCACAGCGGTAGGGCGTTCGCCTTACAAGCGGCCAACATGGCCGACCCGAGTTCGATTCCTCCCCCCCTCTCGGAGAGCCCAGCAAACTACCGAGAGTATTCGATATGCCAGACACAGTAACAACAAAGTCTCCAATGGAGACGTTACTGGACCCGCTCGAGCAAATCGACGATCAACGGGAGGGCCTTTACCTTTATTACTAACTGTACATAAATTGCTGTACCTATGGTCACTAGGCTTTACATACCACTAGTGCAAAATATATCTAACCTCTTTTCAAAATGTCATGAACGTAAGCATTTTAGAGTTGGAAAGGATTTAAAAAGTCATCTAGTTTAATAGTTATCTGAAGAAGTAGAATTCTTTGTGATACTCCCAATGGATAATTCTCCAGACTCTTCCTGAATACTTTCAGTAACGGGGGATTCATTTCCTCACAACAACTCTGAGACTTTTTTCCTTCTTCCTCTTTCGCCTGCTTCCCATCTTTCACTTTTCCCGTATCTCAGAATCCTTTTACTCAGGATCTCCACTCTTCCCGAAGGGCCAACACCAACCGTAGGCAAATCAAAGGGAAACACAAGAAAACCATGGACGTTCATGTTGGAATCACAGACACCTGCCCGGCTGGGCAGATGAGAAACAACCCGGCGGACAGAGCACACGTGAAACGAGTGTTCTGAATGACTGATCGTGTTTGCGGCAGCTGAAAGAAAGGGGAGCACGGAAAAAGGCATGAGGGTCCTTCTAGGTAGCAAAGCAGTTACTGTGGTTGGCTGGAGTCTCAAGTGTCTATTCGGGGCAGAGGGGACAAAGAGTTTAGGAGAATAATCTGGGGCCATGTGGAAGACGGCTTGAAGAGTTCACTAGGCCGTGGTCAAACCAGGACAGCTTCCTGCCAGAAAGAAGATCATGTGGGCAAGTACATCACCCACCTAGCTGGTAGGAGGAGCCGAAAGAACTTATTTTGGAATGACTTTGCTTCTGTTATTTCTTGCATAGAGCAGCGAGTGTTATATATAAACATGCTCAATTCTAAATGCACTAAGCATTTGCACCGTGCCTCCATGATAGCAGTCAGTCAAGGATCAGCAGAGAACTGTTTCCGTCTCAGTAAGATCTGGAGAGTAGTGGGAGAAGCTGGTTTAAACATAATAAACGAGGAAGAACAAAAATTCCAAATACACCCATGCCATGAGTTCAGAGGAGAAAGTAATTCAAATATTACCCTTTGAATAAAGGGTCAGAGGTGGCATCTGAAATGGGCCCAGACGGTATGTTGTCTGTAGGTAAGCCAAATGAAGGGGCAAGGATTCCAAACCGTAGGAACACTGTCATGGGATGAACTGACTTTGGGAGTGGAGAAGGTGGCAGCACTGTACCGTAAACCATAAACATCCACCCCCCTGTCACCCCAAGGAGATAGCACACAGGGTTAGAAGGCAAGCGCGGCATGCTGGAACCCCAGGTTTGGTCCCCGGCACCACACAGTCCCCTAACACCAACGGCAGGGACCCTACCCCCAGCACCAAGCTGGAAGTAAACTCTGAGCACCACTGGATATGATCCCGCACCCTGCCAAAATACAAAGTGATGCTAAAAGGCTCCCCAAACCATGATGCATGAGTGTGTGTGTGTGTGTGTATACGCACGTGTGCGCACGTGCATGTGTGTGTATTGGCACGTATGCATATTCACACACACTCGGGTCTGCTTTTTTGTTTTGGGACCACACCTGGCAGTGCTCAGGGTTACTCCTGACTCTGTGCTCTGGGATCACTCCCGGTGGAACTCACACAGGGTTCTGGGGATCGAACCCGGATCAGCCATGTGCAAGGCTAGTGCCTTACCCGCTGTGCTACCACTCAGCTCTTGGGCCTGTGTTTTTAGGAGAAATCAAGAAGATCCTGGAGAGAGTTAGGAAGCAAAAATGATTAGATTCAGAGGTGCTGGAAACAGAGGGCACAGCGCTGGGCCACAGGGAAAAGCCTCAGGGTGGTCGGGAGGCAGAAAGCAGGAGCCAAGCGACACGCTAACCTAGCGGTGTTTAAACAGGGCTGTTAATTTGAACGCTTTCAGCAACCTGTAGGGATGCTGGAGATCCCTGGTACCTGACCTGGAGTGATGAAGAGGCAAAGGAATGGGCTGTCCCGGGAAGAAGGGTCTGAAAGAAGAGTGCGGCTCTCCAGGGCTCAGCTCACAGATCAAAGGCTGCTCTTGGCTGGGCCCTTCCCGACCACTAAGAACTGGTGGGGAAAAGGAGGGGAGTCTTTCTCCACCCATATCTTTAACATTACTATTAATTTTTAGCAATTGTTCAATTCTTTTTTTTTTTTGGAACTTCAAATTTTTTTTTATCATTTTTTTTATTAGTGAAACACAATGAAGTACACTTATAGACTTATAAATTTTTGTGCTTGGGTTTCAGTTATACAATGATCAAGTACCCATCCCTCCACCAGTGCCCATCCTCCCCCACCACGGGTCCTAGCATCCCTCCCACTCCCCATCCCCCCCCATCCCACCCTGCCGCTGTGGCAGGGCATTCCCCCCTGTTCTAGCTCTCTCTTCTTTTGGGTACTGTGTTTTGCCAGAGAGGCATTGAGTGGCAATCATGTTTGGTCTATAGACCACTTTTAGCATGTCTCTCCCACCCTGGGAGGGTCTTCACAACACCCTTTATTTGGTGCTCTCTTCTCTATCTGAGCTTCCTTCTCACCTAGCACATGTGGCTGGCCTTCAAGTCATGGAGCAAAATTCCTGGTACTAATCTGAGCCCTTCCTGGGTGTTAGTCTCCCGTTTTGTTGCTTTATGTTCCCCAGATGAATGCAATCTTTCTGTGGCTATCCCGCTCTTTCTGACTCATTTCGCTTAACATGATACTTTCCATGTAGTACCGCTTGTATGTAAATTTCATAACTTCATCTTTTCTAACAGCTACATAGTACTCCATTGTGTAAATGTACCAAAGTTTCTTTAACCAGCCATCTGTTCTCGGGCAAGCAATTGTTCAATTATTCTTAAGTGAACAGAGTTACTGTATGGATTATGCAAATATGCAACATTAATATTGGAAACTGACATATCTATCGTGACGCTGAGTGGAGTCATAAAACCACTGCTAAAAATTTCATAGGCTACCTCGCTCAAACTAGACAGTTTCTAAAATTCTTAGTGTCTTTGCTTGGGCTCTTGCACACCACTGGTTGATCTTTTTTCCACCCGGGTTGTTAAGACGTCAAACTGTCACAAAATATAAATACTGCACATGCACAAATATTGAGAGGCGGAGGGGAAGGAAACTCTTATTCAGTGCTTGTTCTGTTTTCTAGTTTTTGGTTGACTTGCCTCATTATCATGAAAGAGGCATGGAGAGAGGCATCGAGAGAGTCCCTGCGCTCCAACCCGCTGCACTCATTCTGCCTGGTACCAGGACTGGGTGCTTTTTGGCCTTCGGTTCCACTTGCTCCCTTGCTGACCCTGTCACTGGCCCCCTGAGCCTGGCTCTCCTGCCTCAGACCTGGGGCAAGGAGCTTCCCAGGAGAGCTCCGATATCGTCTAGAAGGGAGGGTACTGCTTCCTGACTGACACTTCTTTCCAAGTCTTTTCCATGGAAAGCGGAAGGAAACACACTTTTAAGAACAAATTAGGGTATAATTCTGTTACTTTTGCTTAAAAATGCAACGCTGAATGCTTTTGGTCTTTTCTTACACTGAAGGTTTTGTTCTGACTACATAAATATGCACAGTTATTTGTTACAGATGAGCTGTAAAATTGAAATATTACAACTAAGGGGAAAAAATCAACCAAATGAAGTTAAGATTTTCTTTGTGGTAATTTTTGTCCTTAAGAATACAGCTCATTAAGAGTCTTCAATTTGAAAAGGGGTTCTGAATTTCTAATTTCTTGTCAAGGTAATTAGGTCATAACAGGAGATTCAGTTACGTACATTTACTTCAGCTGCTTCCAAATTCTGCTTTTGCTTTTCCTTTTGGTTTATATTTCTAGATGGTGTTAATTTGTGTGTGTGGGGGGGTGGCAGGGGCGGGGCAAACTCAGCACTACTCAGGCTTACTCCTGGCTTTGTGCTCAGGGATCACTCCTGACAGGGCTCGGGGGTCACCTAGGTACGCCGCACGCACAGACAGCACCCCACCCAATGTACGATCTCTCTAGCCCCAGTAGTACGAATATTTTTTCATCCTGGTTTTGGGGCCGCATCCAGTGGCTGTTGAGCGGCTGCTACTCCTGGCTCAGTGCTCAGGGGCCACGGATACTTCCAGGAGTGCTCAGGGGACCCTCTGGGGTCAGGAGGCAGTCTGGTCTTTTGCACACACACCAGTCCTCTCGGCTCTTGCCTCGCCTGTAAGTGCCAATCTTGTACTTCTCAATTTTTACAAAAGTGCTTTCTAAAATAGGCAAACTGACCCTCCTCATGTTATTTAGGTATAAATACGTCTGCTCAGTTTGTAAAACTTTTTTGGTGGGGCCACATCCTGCCTGGCTTCTGGCTTATTCTGGCTCTGCTCAGGATCACTCCTGGAGGTACCTGGGAACCCTATGTAGAGCCAGGGATCAAACTGGGGTCAGCTAACTGGCAAAGCCAGCACCTGAACCCCTCCACTATCTTTCTGGAGATTAAATACTTTTTCCCTTTTGCCAGATTACAAGTATATAACAGGCTTTCTCTGAATGACTTTATTTTTACAAAAACACAAAACCAATTTCTGGGGAGTGGGCCAAGGGCTAGCGCATTCGTGGGCCCTAGACGTACTCCCTGGTACTGCATGCCCGCCAGATCCCCTCTGCCCCCACCTCACCAGGCTGGAGTGTTAAACTTTGAAAGGGGGATGACCCCAGGTCCCCCATACCGAATTAGGAAGGCCAAAGAACAAGTCCCCAATACATGTGGACTGTGTGGCTGTATCCTGGGACATGGCATGAGGTACAAATCCAATTTTGTATTTTTTTCAAATGACTACAATGTGTCCCAAATAATTTATTTATTTATTCATTTTTTTGCTTTTTGGGTCACACCCGACAATGCACAGGGGTTCCTCCTGGCTCTGCACTCAGGAATTACCCCTGATGGTGATCGGGGGACCATATGGGATGTTGGGAATTGAACCCGGGTCGGCTGCATGCAAGGCAAACGCCCTACCCGCTGTGCTATCTCCCCAGCCCCCCAACTAATTTATTTATTTATTTTTTTACATTTTAATTTTAAAATGTGTTTTCTTTATTTATTAAAATTATAACTTCTTTTACAAGTATAGTATTTACAAGTATCATTTTTTGTCAAAAAAGCAAAAAGACAAGTAATGACCACTAAGAAGTGTTCATTTAATACAAATATTGCGAAGTGAATTTGCATACAATTGCAAGGCTAAAAATCAGAGTCTCATTGTACATTTTTATAAGAAATTTATACTGTGTATTCTCTTACAATTTCCTCCAATTGGAGTTGGAAAGACAGACTGCAGTGGGTAGGAACTGCTTTGTACATATCTGACATTATTGATCACCAGCACACTAGTTGGTCATCTAAGATTTACCAGGAGTGGTCCCTGGGCACATGGCTTAGAATGGAATGAACTGGGTGAGAGACTGTCTGACTGAGTTCATCATATCAACTAAGACCATCCATGGTAACTCACAGTTCCAGAAGGCCAAATCTAAATCCAACTAATTTATTTTTAAGCACTGAAATTTTTCTTCATCACTGCCAAACCTGAGATATTCTGGGGTCTTATTTTGGACTTTCCTGTCTGTCTACCCGACACCATCGGTGCTACCAACACCACCTGGCTCTAAAGGGTCCGGCACCAGGGTCTGACTGCCAAGCCGGAAGTGTTTGCTCTACCCACTCTAACGTCCCCCTTTCCAGAAAACAAAAGGGACGATCAGAGAAAGGCCGGGAGGAAAACAGATTCAATCACACTACAAGGGAGCAATCAGGAAAACCCAAACAGAAGTGGGACATGCAGGAGGAGAGCTTCTCCCTCGGCTGTGAGCTTGTGCCTGCTTGTGCCCCTCCCCCAACCCCACATGCCCCTGGATAGTACTAGGGGTACAGAGGTAAAGAACGCATGCCCGAGGGCCCACAGCTCGAGCCGAGGGAGTCAATCAGCAGGATGGGGGTGGGGGCCGGGAAGCACAGGAAGGAAACAGGGTGAAAGGGGGTTTCGGTTCAGAAAGGCGGAGAAGGACCGTGTAAAGGGCCTCTGACTTTGTGGCGCTCAACTCGCCTCTGACTTGACTGGTAACCCCCCCGGGGGGCAAAGAGTGTCTCTCAGCTTTCTTGCTTGCCAAGATTTTCCCAAGACTTCTTTCCTAGAGTATCTTCCACACAAACCTGCAGAAAGTCAAGTGAGAGCCAGGAAGTGGCCTGAGGCAGAGCACTTGGCATGTGAGTGGGCGAGTCCCTGGGTTCCTTCCCCAATACCACGTCACAACCAACAATCAAACAAAACCCTTTTGTGGTTGTTGTTACTGTTTTGTTCAGGAGTCATCACAAATGAAGAAGACTAATTTCAGGGGCAGCAAGAACTTTTAAGTTTTATCTTCTTGTCCAAGATCGGGAAACGGGTGGAAATGTATTCTTATTTGGGTTTTGCTCATTTCATGTTCACTTTATTCCACGAGTAGCACTGTCCTCCCGCTGTTCATCAGTTTGCCAATAACATCATCGGGGGCCCAGTAACGTCTCCATTGTGAGATCTGTTATTACTGTTTTTGGCATATTGAATACGTCACTGGGAGCTTGCCAGGCTTTGCCACGTGGACGAAATACTCTTGGTAGCTTGCCGGGCTCTCCGAGATAGGCAGAGGAATTGCACCCGGTTTGCCGGGTTGGCCGCGTGCAACGCAAATGCCCTGCCCATTAATTTAAAATTAATTTGCTACTACTATTCTTGAGGGCCTCTTAGTAAATCTTCCATGTGGATGCTAGTTGTATTATGAAGGCACAGATTCTCTCAAGTTACCTTCTACTTCATGTAAGAGCTAACACTGGTTCTTAGCCTACTTAATAAAAGCACAATTTCTGGCACAACCTCTGAGTGGAAGCCTCTCAGTGCGCAGAGTCCCACTGTGCAATTTACCCAGGGAGCACAGAAACTCACCTTGGTGTATTCATCTCTGGCCTTGGTGAGCATCCGTAAGATATCGACTTCCTTGCCCTCTCGGGAGCCGAGGGCCCCTGGGGGGATCCCTGCTCCAGCACTCTGGTGGGCTTTCAGCTGCTCACACTGAGTCAGGCTAGACAAGGAGGGGAAATCCATACAAGATCAACCATTTCAAGACAAATCAGTTTTTGTTAGTTTGTTTTATACCACCTAGTTCTCATCCACTTGTTTTTATTAGAAATAAGACTGCTTAGGAATTAAAAAAAAAAAGAAGTAAAAGACTGGGCTGGAGAGAGAGAGTAGAGCAGCGGGGAGGGCGTTTGCCTTGCACGCGGTAGACCCGGGTTCGATCCCTGGCATCCCATATGGTCCCCTGAGCACCACCAGGAGTCATTCCTGAGTGCAGAGCCGCGAATAGCAGCCCCTGAGCATCGCCAGGTGTGGTCCACACCCTTCCTTCTCCCCACCAAAATAAAAAATCACCTGAGTGCTGAGGTCCTGGGTAACTGGATCTGTGAGTGAGGTGGGCAGCCTGTGACCCGCAAGTCAAGTCCAGCTCGCCCCAGTTTATTCGCTATGGACCCAGTCACGTTCCCCTGTGTCATCTTCCCTACAGCCACACCAGCACCGGGCAGCCGGGCGCCGCACACCCAACGCAATCCCTGTCTCAACCTGTCTCAGCAAAAGCTGCCGATGCCTCCCTTTCGACCTTTGAAAGGACTCGCTGATCTAAAGGAAACTCCAGTTAAATGCAAACTGAGTCAAGCGCCTGGCGGTGGGTTGAGATTTCATTCCGAGGGGATCTGAAGTCACAGCCGAGGTGATTCCGGCAACCCCAGCTCTGAAGCGATCTGGACACTGAGAAACAAAACGAAGGCTCCGTTCTGGAAAGGAGGACCCTGCCCGCCCCCCCCCCCCAACTCCATAGCAATGACAATCTTTGGGGGGCCTGGGATACACCGGTGCTCCACCTGTTTCTGTGCTCAGGGGTCACTCCCGGCGGTGCCTGGCGACAGTACTCGGGGCTGGGAACTGTGCTGGACTAGCGCACGGCGGGTGCCCTGCCTGCTGTCCCACCTCTCTGCCCTCCCTGCCTGTTGTTGCCCTGTAAACAATGCAAAATGGAAGCCAAATTTCTTCTACATGTTGCTTGGTGACTAGAGAAAAATACTTTTTTCCCCTTCAAGAGCTTTGACTTTTATTTCAAATTCTTCTATAATTGCCAGGAAGCAGTTGGGTAAAAATGATCGGAGAATTCACTGATTTTTTTCTCCCCTCCTCACAGAGGCAGGCTGGAACTGCACACACATCAGCTGCTCACTGCTAGTCAACAATCAATTTTCTGCCCCAGCTGTTAAGCAATTACTGCAGAATGCTCACAATTTTAACATGGCCTCTTGCCTGCGCTGGAGGGTATTTTTTAATCTATATGAAATCATGCTATTATTATCCATTGTACACTTTACAATACGACGAATGTTCTAGGAGCTAGTTGTTAGGTCGGTAAATATGAGTTTCAACACATCTAATCACCATCTGCAACTGGAGCCAGTTACTTAAAATTAGTTATCTATCATGAGCTTGATTTTCAGAAATCTACTTATTTTTAAAAAGTGCTTGTTCCTCAGGGTTCATGAGTGCGTGTGTGGGGAGGAGGCAGGCGGGGGGGGGGCGGGGAGAGGCAGGAGAGGTCATGGCGGTGCCACTCCTTAGTCTACTGCTTCAGGATTTTATTTTAAAATCGTAAAATAGTTCTATAGATCTGGGAATTTAAACTATGGGTACATAAATTAATAGTTTTACCCATATCTAAATTCAAAGTTTGTACTTTTTTTCTTTCATAATGCTGTTTAAATTTTGCTTGCTTTGGATCATTCTGAGAACACAGAATTATGTGTTCTAGACTATACGAATTTTGTTTTGAGCCAGATTATGGAACTGGATAGCGCGGGTTTGAATTTCAGCTCTATCCCTTATCGACTGTGAACGTGAATGCTTTGTCAGCATACTGAGTCTCAGTTTCTTTATGGAATGCATATTTGTATTTTTCTTCATGGGTTTTGGGGTAATTAAGTAAGAGTGTGAATTCAGTTGAGGAAGAGGGCCGTGTGTAGTATCTGGTAGAGTCCCTGACACACATTCAATAAATATTGACTACAAATTAAAAAAAATAATAAAATTGTTAAAAATTTCTGCCCACGAAGCTGCTTTGTCAAATCCAGAAGGGCAGCAACCACTCCTCTGGGCTGAGCCAGTGTGTGTAGGAAACGCAATTCGTTTGAAGCTCAAAACCATCCCCATAAATAAATAGCAGGGAAGTAACTGCCTCACAGGGATCGGCCCTGGGGGCGGAAGAAGTGATCAAAGAGCTGACCAATCCCAGGGGCCAGCTCACCTGGGCCCTCCTTTCAAAGCAATCAGGGAAGCCAAGAGGGGGAGGCGGACAGTAATTGAAGTTTCTCCAAAATGTCCAAGGTGACAAGTCACTAGGTATTATGAGATGAAAAGAAAAAAGAGACTCGTAAGAAAAAAGATGGAGAAGGGAAGAAGAGGAGAGAAGGAGGAAAGATGGAGGGAGGGGGAGAAATCATCCACTGATTACTAAGCTATTGCTCGAGCGGGCCCAGTAACGTCTCCATTGGAGACTCTGTTGTTAACTGTGTCTGGCATATCGAATACGTCACGGGGAGCTTGCCAGGCTCTGCCGTGCGGGCAAGATACTCTCAGTAGCTTGCCGGGCTCTCCGAGAGGGGCGGAGGAATCGAACTCGGGTTGGCCATGTTGGCCGCTTGTAAGGCGAACGCCCTACCCGCTGTGCTATCGCTCCAGTTAGATTTCCCCAAAAGAAATGGAAAACACAGGGCTGGAGAGACAGTACAGCTCTGGGTAGGGTGTTTGCTTGCTTGGCACGTTGCCTACTCTGGATCGACCCCTGGAACCCCAGAAGTTGCCCCCTCAATCCCTGGCGGGAGTGATTCCTGGGTGCAGAGCCGGGGCTGAGCCCTGTGAACTGAAACTACAGATAAAGTTAAGGACCCAGCATTTGTGGCAGACAAGAACAATTCTGAGCTCCTGTTGTCATGGGGATGTGTTAAAAGTGTTCAAGACAGGTCGGAGAGGTAGTGAAGGAAGAAAGGCACTTGCTTGGCACGCAACTGGCACCGGCTGGCTCCCTGCCATCACACCTGACTCTCCAAGCACCCGCAAGCACAGAGACAGGAGTGAGGAGTTCCCGGCGGTGGCTGGCCTCAAAACCCATCTTCCCACACCCCAAACAAGGAGAAAGGCTCAAAATTCTTAGATAATCTGGAGCACCTTTTTCCAAATTGCAGTCAATATTCCATCTGAAAAGTACCACCGGAAAGAATTCATATTGTAGATATTTTCCACATGCAGAAAAAAAAAATTCTACACGACAAACCTTTTTTTGGAAGTGGAAGGGCTTGGGCCATCCCCAACTAGGTTCAGGGCTCACTCCTGGCTCTGTGCTCAGTGCTCACTCCTGGCAGTGCCCAGAGGATCATGTACGATGCTGTGCAGTGAGCCAGGGTTGACGCAGGCAAAGCAAGCACCCACCCGCTGAACTATTCATCGCTCTGGCCCTACATGATAAATCTTACCTACAATCTCCCGAGAGAGAGAGAGAGAAAGAGAAGGAAAGATGGAGGGAGGGAGGCCATCTACTGATTATTAATTAAGCTATTAATAACTCAAGATTGCTACCTATGTCTATTCCCATCTCCTAAGTATGGTAAGTCTTTCCCCAGCCACTGTGAAAAGAACTGTAGTAAGACACACATATTAAAGATACAGTGTAGGCTGGGCTATGTGCACACATGAGCTACAGCACGTGCTCTGCACGCAGAAGGCCAGGGCTGGATCCCCAGAGCCACACTGCTCTCCCTGACACTGCTCGGAGTGACCTCTAAGCACCAAGCTGGGAGTTGCCCCTGAACACTGCCCGGAGTGGCCATGAAACCAAGTGGCTGAAGTATCACTGTCATCCTGTTATTCATGGATTGCCTCGAGCAGGCCCCAGTAACGTCTCCTTCGTCCTAGCCCTGAGATTTTAAAAAGTGCCACATTCGAGGTTCTTTCAGGGTCAGGAGAATGAGACCCATCATTGTTACTGGGTTTTGGCATATTGGGTACGCCACGGGGAGTTTGCCAGACTCTGTCGTGTGGGGAGGATACTTTTGGTAGCCTGCAAGGTTCTCCAGAGTAAGAACTAGATAATAACATTTCGCGCGGCCATAAATGCGGCCGCGCACTTCCGGGAGCTAGGTTTTATAGTCTCTGGGTCTTGGCCATTGATGGGATTACACAGCACCGGGGGCAGTTGGTGGGTGTAACGCCTACATACTGGAAGATGGGGGATATGGGTGGAGGAGGCCCAGTCCCAAACCGAGCAGGCTGTAGTATACTTACACAAATTTAGAATACAAACAAAAGGCCCAGGCTTTACAATCAGTTAAGCTACTCACTTTTTCATAAGCTCTGCAATTCTTTGGCATTCTTCCTTATCATAAAACCAAATTCCGTAAATGGACACTGCAAAAAGAAAAAAGGAATCACACAAATTATGAGCATCTTCACAACTACTAGATGGAAATTAAAGGAGAACACAAACTTACTAAGTAGACAAAACCAATCATTACAGTTAGTGTTTGGAAACCTAACATTGGATTTGCTTAAGTCCAAAGAGAAAGTCTCATGTGTGCACAGGCACGCACGCGCGCAAGCACACACACACACACACATACACACACACACACACACAGTCTCCTCACTTACTAAAGTATGATGTTCAAAAAATATAGTACTTGTACACTTAAGGAGCGAATACAGATGGAAAAAAACTGAATTCCTGGTTTTGAAAAATCCCAAGCCTCAAAGTATTACTGTTTCCATGCTTTATTGCATATTTAAAAACACACATACTCTATCTTTATTTTTAAGTACTCAGAAACTTAATATACAAGGTAAGCCTAGAAACTTCTCTCTCTTTTCCACCTTCCAGCAATATGCTAACTAAAAAACTGGTTTTGTAAGCCGTAAATTAGAATAGATTGCTGGCAAAAATAAAATTCAGTAATAAATCTCTGACTTCAAAATACCTGTAGAGAAAATTTACTACTGCTAAAAGATTAGGTAGAAGTGTGACTTAATCAATGAGTAATGAAAGAAAAATGTGGTATATTATAGCTGCAACTGATTCATTTAATAATTTTCAAATAATTTAGTACATATCCAATCTACCTCCTTTTGAAAGTAAAGGCTAATGTTTCAAAAATACATTTATAAAGGTCTAGTTGAGGGTCTGGTGATATTAATCATACCAAAAAACACATTTACGAAATACACATTTCAAAATTTTTCCTGGGTAACGTGCGGGAGGACGGCAACTAGATATGCAAACCACAGAGTCCGCTGCCCTGAAAACATGAGATCGGAACTACAATAACCAAAGCTTAAAATGTGCAGGTGCCACGGTGGCAGGTTGGGGGTGTAGAAGGGGCCCTGGGGACACAGGAGGAGGAACCTGATGCTGGCGACGGCATCAGTGCTTATCATCACGTGGCTAGAACTCAACTATCAACAACTCTTGAATCACAGCTCTTGGACAAAATTAAAAGTTTTCTATCTTCCTTGAGATGTAATGTTATAATAAAGCATTGAACACCAACAAAATACATTTTCCAAGAAAAATACTTTAAAGTGGAAACCCTCAAAACATTTAAATACCTGAGTATTATTTGGCCATCGAAACAGCGGCAATATTTTAACCGTTACTTGTTTTCCCCATTCGCCTTGTGTTCTTGGGGGCGGGGGGGATTTCTGCTTTTTCCAGCATAAATGCAAGAATCAAAAGGTGTTTTCATATTATTTTACGTAGGGATTTTAAAAAGAAACTCTACCTATGTGAATTACCAGCTTATCGAAAGGTGGTTAACCTTTTGTACAGTTAGTGGGCCAGGAATTTCTATCTTCCCTACCCACACACAAATTGGGAAAAGTATAAAAAGCCTTCAAACTGAACAGGACTGATCTACCCTCTTCGGAACTCCGACAGGGCCTTCTCTTGCTTAATACACTGACACTTTGAGCAAAAGAGAGCACCTGAGTTCAGAAGACTGTGTGCAGAACCTTCGCATCTTAAAGGAATTCTTTCCTCCCAGAGGTCATGACAAGTGCATCTTGAAAATCTGGATTCAAGGTGGTTTCCAGACCTAACTCTGATGGCCAGTACAGCGCCCTCCAAGTGTAGGAAACCACCTGTGTTTCTTTCTGTAAATCAAAGCAGATTAGATCCCTGACATTCAACCATGGGATAAATCTGCATACATCTGCATGCCTTGGTGGCTTTCATCTTTGCTACAAAACAAGAAGCCTGATGGCTCCAGTGAAAACTTCCTTCCCCACTGACTGTTTTCCAAAAGCAATCAAGAGAGAAAGGGGGGAGGAGCGGGGAAGAGAAAGCCTAAAAGCAGCTCCCTGAGAAATTTCAGCCAGAATGGCAAAGGAAACACCAGGCATTTGTGTCTTGTCAGTCGAACTTATCAGTAGAAATATTGTGGGTGTCGTTTGGGGGGAGGCTACACACTGGTGGCATTTGACATAAGGAACCTGGCTTCCTAAGGGCAGGGTGCCAAGGAAACTGTTGACACAAACAGAAAAGCAGTTTGACAATGTCGTTACCGTGAGATAGTGATGCCGCAGATTTGAAGGAGGAAAATGCTACGAAAACATCTTTCAGATGGCAACGAAGAACTCAGGGAAAGCCTGCATTTCTAGTGATTACTGAGACACTGGGAAGATTTCCTTAGGACCTGGCCATTCATTTATCTTTCAAGTATGGAAGGACTCAAATGGGATCCTTTGGGCTGGAGAGATAGTACCGGGGGGCTGTGCTTGCCCAGCATGCGCTGACAAGGGCTTTCTTCCCGGCATCCTAAAGGGTCCCTCTCCCCCGCCCCCAGGCCTTCCAGGAATGATCCCGTAGAGCAGAGCCAGGAGTCAGCCCTGAGCACTGCTGGGTGTGACCCCAAACAAACAAACAAACAAACAAACAACAAAAGGGATCCTTTACAAATCGCTCCTCTATTGAGCTAGAGCCTGATATTTCAATAGCCAAAGGCATTGAGTTCACCCCCAACTCAATCAGCCTAATCAGTGGCTGAATAAATAGCAGTGCTCCTACATTAATAAAAATAAAATAAATAAATAGCCAAGGGCTGAAGGGTGGGGAGTGAGGGGACAGGAGTTACAACTGTCCCATCTGATGAAAAGTAATCCCGAAAGTTTGTAAGTCTGTAACTGTATCTCATGGTGATCCATACACCCGAAAGGAGAGAGAGAACAAGGGGGAATGCCCTGCCACCAAGGCAGGGTAGGATGGGGGGTTGGGGGGTGGGAGGGATACTGGGACCCGTGGTGGTGGGAAATGGGCACTGGTGGAGGGATGGGTACTGGATCATTGTATAATTGAAACCCAAGCTCAAAAATTTTAAGTCTACAACTGTACCTCATGGTGTCTCACTAATAAAAATTGAAGAATATATATATATATATATATATATATATATATATATATATTTAAAGTAAAGCAATGGCAAGAAAAAACACAGACCTGGCCTGCAGGGTTTATTTCCTCCTAAAAATAGCTTTGCTACTAAGGCCACATTCCACTGAGAAAGGAGCTGTGAGGTCCATGGAAGCGCACATTCCACTGAAGTTTTCTGTCTCTTGGGTCCAAGGTCTCCCAACCTCAAGACAAACCAATCACTCCCTCCTCTCTCCACAAGAGGCTGTCTCAGAGCCACTTGTGCTGATGTATAAAACCCAGAGACCGTCACGCCCCTGGCAAGGTGATGAGCTGATGGGCTGACAGGAGCCAGTCACGGCACATTTCAATCCAAGGTTTCCTGTGGAGCCCTGGGTGAGAGGCCCGTCCTGGGGGCAGTGCGGAAAGCCGGCGAGGAGAGAGAGACAAGGTCGGAAAGAACCGGGAGCCAAATTACCTAAAGTCTGGAATAAACGACTGTCACCAAAACTGCATCGATGTAGCTAGGCCATGGAGAGGCTGCCGTGACAGTAATTTCCAGGCCTTGGGGGCAAAAGGGAGAAAAAGGAGAAAAGCTCATGAACCGGACATCTACTTATTTCGATCATCCAGCTGCTACTGCGAATCTGGAAACTGACCATGCTCCAAGCCTTTGTTCAGCCGGCGACACCCGCATACCAGCCGCTCACCGGCCAGCCACCGGCAGAAATCGAGACGAAGTTTAAGGGCACTTTGGTGCATGAAGCCCAGCTCAACTATTTCTACATACCCCCTGGAGGTAAGAAACCCAAAAGGGGAGTCAAGGGGGCACACGCTGAAACTGACTCTAGAATCGTCCACTTATAGCTAGAGTGTGTGACTCCAGCACTTTTTTTTTTCTTTTTTGGGTCACACCCAGCATTGCACATGGGTTCCTCCTGGCTCTGCACTCAGGAATGACTCCTGGCGGTGCTCGGGGGACCATACGGGATGCTGGGAATCGAACCCGGGTCGGCTGCGTGCAAGGCAAACGCCTTCCCCGCTGTGCTAATGCTCCAGGCCCTCCAGTACTTTCAATGACCTGGCTCCTGTAATCCTTTTCATATCTAAGGCAGGGCTTTCAACAGCACAATTATGAATTCCTGTCTAAAACTGCCCTATCCTAGTCTATGTTCATGCTTTGAAAATTCTCAATTTGAAAAAATATAATAAAAAAAAGTTACATCGGAGCAATAGGCAATCTGATGTGACCTTTACAAGTCTGAAAACACTAATTTTCTTTCCTTATAATTCTGGAGGGCTGGAGTGATAGCACAGCGGTAGGGCGTTCGCCTTACAAGCGGCCAACATGGCCGACCCGAGTTCGATTCCTCCGCCCCTCTCGGAGAGCCCGGCAAGCTACCGAGAGTATTCGATATGCCAGACACAGTAACAACAAAGTCTCCAATGGAGACGTTACTGGGCCTGCTCGAGCAAATCGACGATCAACGGGAGTGCCTTTACCTTTTTATAATTCTGGAGATTAAGGAAAGCAAAGGTTCCATGAACGTCCATGTATGTATGTTGTAGAAACATAGGAAAGAGAAAGCAAACTGAGTATATTTGACAGTATTTTCCTCTCTTTAAATTTCTCCGGTGGAAAAGCCTAAAGCGGGTGAGCTTTCAAAAGGCGAATGAAGGGACTGTGGGTGGTGATAATGATATATCCTTACCCGCGTGCTTCTTTCGGGCCCTTTGGTTATCATTAGCCTGTTGTATTAATTCCTTCTGGACTTTCTTTGGGGGGGGAGGGATTTTCCTCATCTAGTTTCGGTTCCTAATAAGTACTTCTAGACAATCTCTTCTCTGAAGTCATTTATCATTGGTTCTATGGTATATGTCAAATGTTGTAGAACCCCAAATCTGAATGGTAGCTTGCAATCATTTAACAAGGATGAATATGTGCGAGTTTAAAACGTAAGATTTACATCCATAGTAAAGAGATAATATACAATTACATGGGTTCAGTTCAAACAGGTATGGGGATATCTGTTTTGTAATGATCTCCTTTCTTTTTCATCTTTTAAAGTAAGTTCGCTAATTTCTTTTAAAGGATTACAAAATAAGTTTTTCTTAGTGACTATGCGGCCAAGAAAGTATTTAAAGTGATCTCTTTCGATGAAGAAAACCACGGAAACACGGCAGGATAAATCACACTACTGGGTGCTTTAGAACCTACCAAAGTGGTTTAAAAATTAAAGTCTACTCGTTTCATTACGTCTGCTCCAAAATCATGGGATCCCAATTCAGCTATCAATCACAGATTGAGGAGAAGTCTTGTTTTTGAGACTATGCTCGCAGACAATATTTCTTGATTTATTATGTCATTGATTTGGCTCAAGTTTTTATCCACTTGACCGAATCAATGACAGTTCATTCCTGAGACTAGTTATAAACACAACGGCAATCGCTTTTCCCGGGCTTGCCGTCCGCCTGCTGCTGTGTATTTCTGCCCTTTGTGGCATTCTCTGTGCTGAAAAAGCTCCCCTTCGGTGTGTCCTTCAGTGCCTTTAAGGTAAAGTTTGTCCAGGCACTTTCTGCCGTAGCTGTACTGACCAAACACGGACACAGCCCCGGAAGACAAACTGCACTGGCCACAGAGTCTACATAGCATTGTTATCTCTGGGCCCTGCTCTGGTTCTCTTCAGATGACATAGTTTTACTGCACCTCACAAATCAGTGATCCCATGATCTCGAAATACTGGAAGGGTCAGAGAGATGGGGAGCAGTTTCTATTTTATGGGTGACTAATACCCATCCAACTCAACCTGTGAAATGAAAACCACAAAAACTCCCTCCTCCACTGGAAAAAAAAAACTGATTTCATTGGAAAATAATACTATAAAACAACAATTAAACCAACAATCACCCCCGCCCCCAATCCCCTCTAATGTGGATCATGTTAAACTGGATCTCCAATTCTAAAGGAGAATGTATTCTCTTTGGAGAAAAAGATGGATCTATCTTTTCAGAATGTTTTTTTATTGATAACAAGTGCATGTTATCTCATTAGCTCTCCTGACCTCCAGAGGTCTTTCACCTTCTAAAATGGGAATCTTAAAGGTCAGCCGTGACCCTCAGGTTCACGGAAGGGCAGATAGAATCTTTCTTGTTATATACAACTTTCACAATTTTATGTTCAGGGGCAAGTTCCTAATCTAAGAAATTCAACCAAGTAAACATTTAAAAACTCCAGGAGCTAAAGACCTGGGAAAGTAGCTAGTGGTAGAAACACATAAATGAGGTTTTGGCTTGGCCCCTGGCACTGCAAGGGGAAAAAAAGCCATGGATACACACACACACACACACACACACACACACACACACATACACATATATATATACATACATATGCATAAAATGAAGAATATTCTGTTTTACTGGCCCTTTAGATGATATTTTTATTGGGTTCCTAATTTTGCAGATTATTTTCAGTGTCTCCTCAGTCACAAATAGCAAACAGAAATTCTCCAAAGCATCTTTTCCTCCTCTAAGCTTCTAACTTGCCCTTTGAAGATTCAGTCTTGTAACTAGTGAATATTTAACCCTCTCTAGAGATAGTAGCAACTTTTTTTTGCTCCAATTTTGTGTGTGTGTGTGTTCTGGAACAAAAAAAAAAGCAAGCAGATGTCGTAACAGAGTATTCATATACTGTTCCCTCTGCTAGGTTAGCTCTCAGGATACTTGATTAATTCACTCTGTGTAATGACGTGTGATCACATGGTAGACAGTCAACAAGTACTTGCTGTGTAGAAATCTAAGACTTCAAGATCTCACACCATCAAGGCTCCCTGCATTGCTGATATCAATCATCACCACCATTCTAGCTTAATTAACATCGCCGAGCGGACGTGCAGGATCCCCTCCACTGACTGATTTTACACTTTCTCCCAGGAGACAGCACGTTAATTTTCTTCACACCAGTCCTTTTACTTTTCTTTCATCTCACTCAGAGTTTATTTTGTCTCTAACATTCGATCATCTTTGGCACAAGCATTGTTGATGGGATTTTGTGATGAGGGTACGAGCTCCCCAGAATGGTCTATGTCTATTGATTCAGCACCGTGTAGGCACTAATGTACTCATTTTGTATGTATTTGTCCTTACAACAATTCTACCCTCCATCAGTCTTCCTGATTGACTACCTGTCAAGTCCTGGCAACAATGAACTCAAAGAATGTAATTAATCTGCAAATTCACATGCATCTCTCTTCAGAGGACAAGTTGTTTGATCTAGAAAAATATGATTCATAGTTCAATAATATCTGGCAGTGACAAGCTTAGTAGAAAAGTACCCTAAGTTTATCTTAAAAGTGGTAAGATGTTAGGACCCGGAGTGATTGTCAAGTGGGTAGGGTGCTTTCCTTACTGCGTGACCGACTGGGTTCAGCTGTGCTCGGTAGGCAGGATACCTGGGTTCTATTCCCGGCAATGTGTGGTTCCTCTGAGCACTGCCAATAGAGATCCCTGAGCACCTTGCTGGGTGTGGCCCCCCAAACAAAAATAAATAAGGTTTGTGAGTAATGTCAAAACACTGAAATGCTTTATCTTTTGATTTTTTTCAGGCACAGGGAGGGACTTCTAAGCAGAGCCCACCCCTTTAGCACAGGAAGCAGCTCAGTGGTCCAAGGACATGGTGCTGGTGCAGTGAGGTGCAGGGCAGGAGGTGGGAGGGACCAGGGCTACCCCGGCGGTGCTCAGGAGCCTCCAGGGTGATACTCCAGAGAAGTTCATGGGTTCTCTGGGCTACACCTGGGGGTGCCTGGAAGCCCACGTATAGGGAACGTGTTATCCTCAGTGAAACTTAATGTAGCCGAATAAGTCTAGTCTCATTCTTGCAGCTTGTGAATAATTATGTTTAGGATAAACATGAAACAGATCAAAAATATTTCTACAAAAGAATTCTACGGATCAAGAATGCATTCTAATGAAAAACAGACATCTCACATGTGATTAGGTTATTCAATGAGATGCTTAATGACTATATGAATAGTTTGGCTGAAAAGACCCTAACTATAAAATACATGAGCACTGAACATTCTCGAAGGTTTTACAGAGCAATGGTCTAGCAAAAGGACCTTAATCCTGTTTCTTGATTAAAGACAAGTGAGCCTGAGTTTTTGTGCCCTTTTTTTCATGTTGACCTTAATTCATATTATGGATATAGGATATACTGCTTTTCCCTGATTTTATAAATAGTTAAATTATGTTTGGCTTTGACTATTAAATAAGTTCTCTGAGGCTGCATATTATATACTTCTTTGTTAAACTTGTTTGATTTTGCCAAAGCCCATAAGAACATGAAAAAATTACATTTTTTCCTGCTGAGGATTAAAAAGTAAATTTACCTAACAGCTTATAGTTGATTATTGGAAACCATTCTGAACATCATATTTGGATGAAAATCATTAATACAGACTCTAAAAGAATACATATGAATGCTTCACAAAGACACAAGAAGCACTGATTACACACAGAGCACTGAGTTAGGGAAAAGATGCTTCACTCATCAAGCATTTCGGAGTTTGTTCTGGAATTCAGCTTTTCTCTACCAAGATTTAGATTTCTAACATACCAGAATGGCTTCTCAAAAACAACATAAAATTCAGAACACGTCCGAGTGACAAATGTAGTGTGCGAATCCTAGGAGCACTTCTAGGGAGATGTTTCAATGATGAAACTGGTAAAACTAAGATGTTTCATTGGTAAAATACTAGTAAAACATCTTCATGGCTCAGGACAAAACAGTAATTTCATTAAAGGAGTGTCTGTATGCCATGTCTTGCGTAAACTCAAAAAAGGACAGCAGCGGCGGTGGCTCTGTCTCTCCTGGTCAGTAGTCTCACGCCGCTTCCCCCACCCCGGGGAGGTCGATGGCGATGGGCAGGCGAAGGAAGGAAACGAGGGCCTGGCTGGTTGGTCTGAGTTGCAGCTTATTCCAACCCTCTCTCCACCCACTCCTGTCTCTCTCCTCTGCCTCCCCTCCTGCTTCCTCCTTCCCCACGCTACTCCATTCTCCTTCTCCTTGCCCCTTCAATCTCTCAGGGAGTATCTGTATATCATTTAGCTGATCTTGCCACATGAGTTCATCCTCACCTAAGCGTGCCAAATTGCTAAATTAAAGTTTATAGCGGGCCAGAGAGATAGTAAGGAGCTTGCCTTGCATGCTGCTTATTATGAAGTTTCATCCCTAGCATCCTATATGGTCCCCTGAGCACCACCCAGAGTGACCACTGAGTACAGAGTAGGCCCTCAGCACCCCCAGGTGTGATCCAAAAATTTCCTTTTTAGAGATGGGTATGCATCTTCTCATTGAATTCACCTGAAGGTCCTATGTCCAATTAATCTTCTAATTTAAAAAATGATAGAACTTAGAGGCTGTCAAGGTGAAAGGAAAGTTTTGTCTACCTATATTTTGGGTGTGTGTTTCAAGGGACTATCTGATATTACAATTTATCACATGAGAAAACAAAACTAGAAACCCAAAAGGCTTAAAGTGAAGTTTGCTTTATTAAAATAAAGCTCTTCAGAGTCTACTCAGACGGAGAGATTGTCAGCTCCGTGGATAAAGAATCTCAAGTTCAAATCTCTTCTTTTCTACATCACCTGAGCGCTGACATGGAACAAAGAAGTCATTTTGGACTTGCGGTCACAGTGACAAGTTCCTCACTCAAGTCACTGTCACTGTCACCCCGTTGTTCATCGATTTGCTTGAGCGGGCGCCAGTAAAGTCTCCATTCGTCCCTGTCACGTGCTAGTGTAACCCGATGGCATACTGGGGGCTCTTTCAGGGTCAGGACCATCACTGTCACTGTTGTTGGCATATCGAATATGCCATGGGTAGCTTGCCAGGCTCTGCCGTGCGGGCGGGATACTCTCAGTAGCTTGCCGGGCTCTCCGAGAGGGAGGGAGGCTGTTGGGGCAGCCTCTAATCACCTTTACAGGTGTACCCAGTCAGGCATATATGAAGGCAGGATACTCTCAGTAGCCTGCCGGGTTCTCTGAGAGTGACAACTAGAGATTAAGAGGTCCTTGGTTTAATAGTCTCTGGATCTTGGCCGTTGGTGGGATTACACGGCAGTTGGTGGGTGTAATTGTCTAGCTACTGGAAGATGGGGGATCTGGCTGGTGGAGGCCCAGTCCCAATCCGAGTATGCGTGGAGATCTCAGCCCCGGAGATCATCTATTGATCTCAAGTCATTAAAATATATTAGCTTACCGAGCAATGGTGCATAATAGATGTTTTTTAATTAGCATGGCAAAGAAGTCTTTTTTTAAAAAAATTTTTATTAGTGAAACACCATGAGGTACAGTTGTGGACATTACAAGTTTTTGTGCTTGGGTTTCAGTTAGACAATGACCCATGCCTCCACCAATACCCCAAAAGTCTTCTAGATATATATATAAAATTCAGTAACCATATCATAATTTTATATATATTTTTTGTCCTTTTGGCGTCGTACCTGGAGACGCTCGAGGGTTACTCCTGGCTCTGCACTCAAGAATTATTACTGACAGTGCTCAGGAGGCCATAAGGGATGTTGGGTATCAAACCCGGGTCAGCCATATACAAGACAAATCCCTTCCCCACTGTACAATTTCCCTGGCTCCCACAACATAATTTTAAATTTTGGTGCTCTATTTCTTTCCCACTAAAAAGCACTCAGGCTGCTCAGACTTAGTCCTTGAAGCCTATCCAGAGCAACTAGTCACTTTATTCACATACAGTAAAAGGAACTCAACTTTATTTAAATTTTATTTTTATGAAGTGTTTTCACAATAATTTATTACATTCACTATTCTAACACCAATCACACCACCATTACACCTTCCCACCATTATTTCAAATTTTCCCACCACCACACAAGCCTGCCCCGAATGCAGATCCTAAATAATTTATTTTGTCTTGCTTGTTTGAATAACCCGCTAAAAATGATCCAAAAAAGTTTCCTTAGAGGAAAGTGTGTGAAGATTGTTGTGTCTCACAAAAGGGCCTCAACTTTGTTTACATAGGGTCCCTATTCCGACTGGATGGGAAATGCCAAACTCTTTATTTCCCACTCATTTCCAATGATTTGAATGTGTTACTTGAAAGGGTCTCTCACAAACTCACCAGGTAAATTGTGAGCAGAGCAATATTCTGTTAGTGCCACTAAGATCCTGTCTAGTAAAAATGTCCACCTCGTCTTAACCATGAAACTACTTTACGCCAGTGCGACAATTTATGTCTTTTGCCATCTGGCGGCTTCATTAACAGCACTTCCCTTTGTTTGACGGTACCGACCATGAGCATTATGAAATGTTGGCAACAAAAACTATTTCTGTTGCTACGTTTCACTGCCAATGACTGAGTAATTAAATTCATTCTATTAGGGCAACCACGGTTCAACCCAGATGATCTTCCAAACACTACCAGGATTGATCCCTGAGCACTGCCAGATGTGGCCCAAAACCCAACCTCCCTCATTTCCCTCTCAAAAAAAGTGAACTGTGGGTATGGTATGTGCAATCCATTGGGACATCCAAGTGTGAAAAGTGTGAGCACACTGATAGTACACAATGGCCTCAAAGTGTTAAAGATGTATTTTGACTTTAGAGGGCGTCAGGGCTTCCACAAAACCTCTGTCACTGTATTCAAGTCAAGTGTATACATGCAAGTAGAAATTTTAGGAGTGGGAGTAGGAAAGTCCAAAGCATAGACAATGTGTGACACAAAGAGTAACCAAAAAACCAGTAACCAAAAAATACTTGGAGGAAGGCAGGGAGGAAGGAAAAGAGACAGGGAAGGAAGGAAGGAAGGAAGGAAGGAAGGAAGGAAGGAAGGAAGGAAGGAAGGAAGGAAGGGAGGGAGAGCAAGACATTTATCAGATTCTCAAAGAGGTTTATGATTCAAAAAAGGTTAATAATTACTGTTTGAAGTTCTCAATATACCAGTAAATATAGTTAAATTAAAAAAAACCACAACTATCTGTGGCAGATGATATGGCTTTTATTTTCTTAGTAGTAGATGTTCAGAGTTCACTTTAAAAGTGAAATTGCTTTTTAAAAACTTATTCAAATTGCTTTTGAATAATTGCCTGAACTATTTCCAAAGTTAAGAAAACAGATGACACTTAGGCTTTGTGAAGTGGTAAGACCTTCTAGTCCTCCGTTGAGCTTAAAGACTAAAGCTTAAACAGCACAAACTTCTTGGCAGCCTCAGCCATGGAAGGATAAAACACACAGGTGAGCTTCTGATAAACTCCGCAGTAGCTGGAGAGGCAGAAATTTTAACCTACGGGGAACAGAGAGGGATTCTGGAAAACTGGGCAACATTGTGGCTCTTTCTGTCAATCCAATCTTCAAAGCTGAACAAAAACATCAGACACATATATTACACAATTCTAGATTTAATAAGAGATTTAAAGTACATTGTGTCATTTCTTATCCAGATCCGCTCACTTTTGGTATTCAGTAACACAGAATACAAATAAAATATGGTCCCTGTTCCCAAGGGGCCTGTAATTCATTACTTATGCTACTGCTTTCTCAATAGCCTAGATAATCAATGACCAACTAATTAACGGTAATTTAAAGGCACACCAAACATTTCACAAAACCCTTCTAAGAACAGTGAGCACTGTTGCTTCCAAATTATGATCTTGTGTGCAAATTATACTTTCTTACTGCTACTATTTATTCTGGGTATATATATAAGTACATTTCAGCTGGTGCTTTGTTAGAAATTAAAGCTTACACATCACAATATGTTCTATAACAGTCATCAAGGAAAAAAAAGCCAATGGCTTGCATAAAAAGCTTACTAATGGTTTACTATACATTTTGCTCTAGGGACTGGGTTGCGGCATAAATATGAAAGCTTTCCCCTACCAGAAAAACTGAACACTTTTAACTAAGAAATTTTTTCATTGAGAGGAGTAAAATTATTTTACTGAGGAAAAAGATTAAATTGTACAGGTATTCATTTTTTAAGCAAAAGGAAATCTTTCTTCTCTGAGTATGTAGGAAAAAACTGATGTCCCAAGTCAGAGGAAAAAGACATAGTCTTTTTATGTTATGGAAACTAGAAATGCAGATATACTTCCTTTGGTGGTGGTGGTGGGGGGGGGGGGGTTATTCCAAATTGTGTGGAGCGGGGTGGGTATGTGTATGTGTGTGTGTGTAGAATCTCTGGGTCTTTCTTGGTGGTGGTGGTGTGTGTGTGTGTGTGTGTGTGTGTGTAGGATCTCTGGGTCTTTTTTGGTGTGTGTGTGTGTGTATGTAGGATCTTTGGGTCTTTCTTGGTCTGTGTGTGTGTGTGTGTGTGTAGGATCTCTGGGTCTTTTTTGGTGTGTGTGTGTGTGTATGTAGGATCTTTGGGTCTTTCTTGGTCTGTGTGTGTGTGTGTGTGTGTGTGTGTGTAGGATCTCTGGGTCTTTCTTGGTGTGTGTGTGTGTGTGTGTGTGTGTGTGTGTGTGTGTAGGATCTGTGGGTTTTTCTTGGGGGGGGTGTGCGTGGGACCTCTGGGTCTTTCTTGGTGACTCTTGGCCAAGTAGACAGGCGATTCAATCCGAGAGCCCTGAGATGAGGGGGTTCCTAGGCCCCGTGGTGCTAGTGACCACCAATGCGGTGCGTGGGGGTGTCCAGGGCCACTCCCAAAGATGCTCCAAGTTTGCAGTTGAGTGCTCAGGAGGTCATGTGGTGCCAGAGATTGAGAGCAGGTGCCTCAACTCCTATACTATCGGTGGGCCCCAAATTTAACTGCTTCAATCGCCTCCAATTAATTGAGACGTCCAACTGAAGTCACACTACTGAGAAATTTTGGATGGTTGTTATTTTCAATTTGGGAAAGCCTCGACATAAATTTCAGAATAGTACAGCTTTCTAATCAACTTAGGAGATGAGGGCTATATGAAATAGTGATTAATAAGTGTCAGGGCAAAATACAAAGGATTTGTTTCTTTGGAGTCTTCTTTTGTGAGATTCAATTATTTCCACATTTTAAAATATTTTACTATTTTTTTGTTGTTGTTACTGTACCACACCTAGTGGTGCTCCGAGGTTACTTCTGGCTCTGCACTCAGTAATCACTCCTGGCTGTGCGCAGGGGACTATGTGGGACGCCGGGGGTCAAGCCCGGGTCAGCTGTTATACAAGGGAAATGCCTTACCCGCTGCACTTATGCTGTGGTCCTACAAAAGCACTGTTTTCAATTATTCCTACATTTTAAAATTGAGGAACACATACAATAAAATGCAAAGAACGTATGAGTTCTGTTTTTAAGATAAATTCTTCCTTCTTGTAATTTAACCGTCCAGTGTAAGATACAAAAACATTTCCACCTCCTATTTTCATCCAACAAATATATCACTCCCACCAATCTGTACAGATACACTTGCTGACTTCTATCATCATAGATTAATTTGGTGGGATCTTTTTAGAAGTCATGTAAATGGGATCAGACAATGCAGTCGTTTTTTTTTTTTCTTCTGTGGGTTAACTTCTTTGCTCAGCATACCTGAGATTCATACACACTGATGAATGTATCAGTAAGTACCTCACTCCTTTTCAGTGCTGAGCTGCTTTTCATTAGATAACAAACCAAATGTGTTTATCCATTTCCTTAATCAGTGGACATTTGAGGATTTTCTCAGCTTTTCAATTTTTTTGTGACGCAAAATCATTTTAACTGAAACTCACTTATAAAGATGCGAGGGGAGAGGATGAGAGGAAGGACCTGTGGAAGAGAGAGCACGAGTTTCTCCAGAATGGAAAAAGCCAAGAGACATCTAGACAAGGAAGTGAGATACGTGTCGTGGGGAGAACACGGGCTTGAAGAGCAAGTCTTTTAAAGTTTTGGTTATGAAGTACACTGAATATTTTGCGTTAGTCTTTGTGTAGGTGTATGTTCTCATTTCTCTTAAGTCAATACCTATGAATCGAACTTGCTGGATCACACAAAACTACAGTTATGTTTGTAAAACGTTGGCAAGAAATTCTCTGAAGTGTGGATAGCTTATTATCTTCCTACCTACAACTGGAGTTTCAGTTGTTCCACATCCTCATTAAGTCAGCAATGTCAGTCTTTCAGATTTGAACTATTCTCCTAATTTCTATGGAAGTCTCAGATGGTTTTCATATGCACGTTCAGTAAATGTCCAATTAGTATATGAAAGTGCTCAACACAGTCATGGCAAAATGCAAATCAAAACCCAATGAGCTAGTAGGTATAGCTTAACTGTAAAGATACATCACTATCAAGATTCAACAAGAATTAGCAGATATGAAGCAAGTGAAACTCACGGTTCATTAGAATATACATATGCATTCACCTTTCGAAAAATGTTCAGCCGTGTCTATTAATGTTAAACACAACCTAATACTATTGTAAAAGGGTTGATATAAACCCCAAATATGTGCCTATATATACCATACATATATGTAAACTACGTGAATCAGAATGCTAATGAATTCACAGTACTTTAAAATTAGAAATAACATACATTCATTGGTAGGAGGAAGAATGAATAAACTGCAATATACTGATGCTATGGAATACTATGCATCAATAAAAAGGAAGAAACTCTTCTACACACAAAAACTTGGAAAGTCCCGGATGATTTCGTTGAGCCTTTTTATTAGTTACTTACACATATTCTCCGCCCCACCCCAGACTGATTCCACACCAGGCCACCCTCCCCCCGCCCCTAAGCCTGCTCACGTATTCTTTAGTAAAGTGTCTATTAAATATTTTTGCGATTTCTAAATTGGGTTGCTGACCTATTACTCAGTTATGAATTTTTATATTCTGGGTATAATTACTATGTCAGAATATGTAAAAGGATTATTTTTCCCAGCCTAAAAGTACCTTTTTCATTTTCTAAAAGGAACCCTTTAGAAAAATAATTTTTCTTTAATGAAATTTTTTCTTTTCATGAGGAGCAATTTATTTTTTTTCTTCTCTTCTGGTAAATGCTCATAAAATTCAATTTAAGTCTAATATTTGTTAACGCCATTTTAAATTATTTTAATAAAAATGGATGTATTTGGTTGCTTCTACAAAAATGGAAGAAAGGAGTTCTTACATGAAAGAGCTAAGTCTTATTATTTAAGTCATAAAGACTTCATTTAAAAGGATCTGTTTTTCTATATTATAATTAAAACAAAAACTCTGGTGCAGTGAATAAACCCCTAAAATATTAGTTTTAAGAGTGAAGCAATGTAAGGGTAACAACTTGCAAAATGTTTTAAGAATTTAAAGTTTTAGAAAGAACACTCACATAGATGAAATTAGCATTTCTCCATTCTTATTTATCTCTTCCTAGAAATATTAAAATTTCAGGACAAGGATGTCTGGTACCTGACAACTTGCAATTATCTATTAGAGCTTTTTAATAGGTCTTGCAAATTAACCTTGACGAACAAAGCAGTTTCTATGTTAGTCCCAGAAATTATTTAGTATTTTTAATTTTCAGTTTTTCCTTCCTTTTCATTTTTATTTTTTTGGCTTTTGGGTCGCAACCGGCAATGCTCAAGAACTACTCCTGGCGGTATTCGGGGGACCATATGGGATGCCGGGGATCGAACCCCGGTTGGCCACGTGCAAGGCAAATGCCCTTCCCCTTGTACTATTGCTCCAGCCCTATTTTGAATTTTCTACCCAGGAATCACACGTGTAAGGTTTTTGCTTATTGTCTGTTATCTACTTCTCCAAAAGGAAAAAAAAAAGAGACCAAAGAAATAGTGAAAAATCTTGGCTAAAATTTCGAAGTTGTCTTACAATTTAAGAAATCTAATATAAACAACTTAGTACACATTAGAAATATTTTAACTGTACACGTTTAGTATGAGGAATTAAGGTCTTGGATTGTAGTCACTGCTTCTTTTGTTTTGTTTCGGGGTTACACCCAAAGGGGCTCAGCAGTCAGAGGTAGCACTGGCAGCACTGGGGGAATCGTACGTAGTCTCGGGGATCACGTTTAGGCCTCCAAAATGCCAAGTGTATGCTAAGCCTGGGCTGGAGCGATAGCACAGCGGTAGGACATTTGCCTTGCACGCGGCCAACCTGGCTGAGTCGGGTTCGATTCCTCCGCCCCTCTCGGAGAGCCCGGCAAGCTACCGAGAATATCTCGCCCTCACAGCAAAGCCTGGCAAGCTCCCCGGGACGTATTCGATATGCCAAACACCGTCACAACAAGTCTCACGGTGGAGACGTTACTGGGCCCGCTCAAGCAAATCGATGAACAACGGGAGGACAGTGCTACAGTGCTATGCTAAGCCCAATGAGCTGTGGAAAAAGACCCCAAAAGAGGGTTAAATAACCGACTGTGAAGATCACAAAAAATTTTTTTAAATTATTTTAAAATGAAATTAAGATTTATTTATCAGTGAATAATGTTTGATTTGTATATCCAACCTACATACCTACATACCAAGGGTCACATAAAACTTTCCAGGCAAAAACGGGTCACAAGTAGAAAAAGTTTTGTTAAGCCCAGTGGGAGAGTAGAAAAGTATTTTGCCTTCAGGAAGTTTGTAATTTAATATTATTAAACTGGGATGAATATTATTACATATGGTAAAATATTAAGTATTAATAAGTGTCTGCTGGTATTAAGTTTGGCATTTAGTGCATTTTGAACAAACACATTAATGTCCCTCATTAAGGGATTGATCTTATTCATTACTGAATGCCCCAAATCCGGCACAGGGTCAGTGTCAACAGGCTCAAATAAGCATTTAGGAAAGGCAGCACCTGAGAGGTCGGTGCTGTAAGGAGAATGCATGGCTGCCCGGAAGGAATCAGAACCACCTGGAGGTCAGAGAGACAGGGACAGACATGGAGTGATCACACATGTATGTGCGATATCAAGAAACACAACAGGAGAAGAATACCCAAAGACAACAGGAACAAGAGCCAGGCGGACGGGGCCTTAGTAGGAAGCTCGCCCCAGTGGGGGCAGGGGAGTCAGGACAGAGAAGGGACCGCGATGCAGTGACAGTGAGCAGTGATCACTCTGGACAAGAACTGGGTGCTGCAAGGAGGAAAGTATGTGCATGATGTGCACCCTTTCCATAGCAATACTGCAAGCCACAGCGTCTAAAAGGAAAAAAGAAAAGTGTTTGCTAGAGAGGACAAACTGGGGGGTGGGGGGTTGGGAGGAAACCTGGGGACATAGGGGGAGGGAGGGGGACATTGGTGAAGGGGTGGGCGCTCAAACACAGAACTACTAAACTCAGTTGTGAACAACTCTGTAACTGTATCGCATGGTGAGTCAACAGATTAAAAAAAAAACTTAAAATACAACTATTAAGGAGAGGTGAGTTTTGAAGGATGAAAATTTGTCTGGTACAGACTGGCAAAGGGGGCGGAAGAGAATTTAAGGAAAATAAAACAGCACTATGTTGAAAAACACGGATGGAAGGAAGGAGAGACTATTCTGGGAAAGGAAACGGAGGTTAAATGTAGGAGTCTACAAGTCATGGTTGACTTGGCCTAACTCTAGCAGGTCTAAAATGTCAGGTGAAAAGGTTGACTGGGTAGGGAAATTTAGAACTCCAAGAGGAACGTGACTTGATCAGAACACTTCTACAGGAAGCAAATTCTTGCAGATTTTGCTTGGCAGGCATACTTTATGCCAGATATAAAGTCGACAGCTAATTTATACATCATCCATTTTATGAGCTCCTGGCTTTGATTTGGGAGACTTGAAAAATTATGGTAAAATAGCATGAAATTGACCATTTCAGCAATGTCAGGATACGCGCCAGTAGCATTAAGTCTACCTACAACCTTGTGCAATCATCACCACCATCCGTGTCTGAACGAAAATTCTGCACCCACTCAGTGGTAATGTCCCTTGCTTGGTTTCTTTAGATCTCACATACAAGTGGGGTCTTCTAGGGTTTGTTTTTCTCCTGCTGACTTAGTATAACCTCCCCGCCCCCCGTTCCATCCACGTTGTCAAAACTGGCAATATTTCATCTTATAGCTGAGTAGCACTTCCTTGTATGTACTGACCACAATTTTTCATCCATTCGTTGGTCAAAAGTTGTTTTCCCACTAAGGCATTGCTTTGAACTCAAGTGGGCATATATCAACTGGGCATAATGTTTGGATTATGGTTTTCAGTCTTCAGACAGTATGATACATCTATTTTACCCTATGGTACACCTGGACCATATGATACATCCATTTTAAGTATTCTGAGAAACCACTGTACTCTTTTCTGTAGATGCTGAGCCAAATTACATTCCCACCTTTTTTCGGTTTTTGTTCTTGGGCCACATTCAGCTGTGTCAGGGCTTACTCCTGGTTCTGTGCTCTGGCATCACTTCTGACAGTGCTCAGGGGACCTCTTATGGTACCATGTGCAAGGCAAGCACCCTACCTACTGTACGATCTCTCTAGCCCTATGCATATTCCCTTTTATTCAGACTCTCTCCAGTACTAGCCTCTCATCTTTTTGATACAAGCCATTATCACAAATGTGAGATGATATCTCAGTGTAGTTTTGCTTTGCAAGTCCGGATACTAAGTGATGATGAACATCTGTCGGTCTTTGAAGAAATGTTTCTTCAGCTCTTCCACTCAGTTTTTGATAAACTTCTGCGCTAGAGTGAATAATGCTGCTCTGAGCACGAATTTTGCTAGTATTTTTCTTTGCTTTTTTGGGCCACTCTAGTGGTGCTTGGAGGTTATTCCTTGTTCTGTGTTTGGGGGTCACTTCCGGTGGTGCTCGGGGGACCATGCGATGCCTGACTGAACCGGGGTTGGCTGCATGCAAAACAAGAGCTGTGACCACTGTACTATGCCTCTGGCTCCTGCGGGTATTTTCTTGATTGGTGTCGTGGGTGTGAAGTGGGGTACAGGCTGATTCTGGGCTTACTCAGGGACCACTCTTGATGGGCTTGCAGGACATACGTGATGCCAGGGGTCAAACCCCAGGTAGGCCACGAGCAAGGCCAATGTCCAGCCCACTGTACTATCCTTCTGGCCTGATTTTATTTTTTAATTAGCAGTGCTCAAGAGGGTCAGAGGCATTCCTGTCAGTAGCTGGCCAGCCAGGCTGGCAGTTTGGTATTAGGGCCAAGAGATGCAGTGCTGAGACGATGAGAGGGCCTGGCAGTGCTCGGGGGGCTCTGGTTATACCCTCAGTGATGCTTGGGCAGGGGAAGGGGTGTTAAGTGGTGCCAGAGGTCAAATGCTCCCTCATCCCTATACTATCTCCTTAGCTCCACTAAACCTGAATCCAGAAAAACAAGGTGGATTTATTTTTAATTCCAAAATGTTATTTATTTTTAATTTTCATTTATTTATTGAATCCCCAGGAGATACACAGTTACAAAGTTGTTCATGACTAGGCTGGTGGATTATTTTCTTGTAACGTTACTCCCTTGGTATGATATGGGATGACTTTTTAAAATTAAAATACATGGGAAAGGATTCCCTGATCTTCTGTTTTCTGGACGAGATCATGTAGAATTGGCCTTATTTCTTCCTTAAATATGGCAGAGAGGCCGTAGAGACAGTACGGTGGGTAAGACACTTGCCTCATATATGCTAGACCAAGGTTCAATCCCTGGCACCCCATATGGTCCCCCAAGCCTGTCAGGAGTCATCCCTGAGCACAGAACCAGGAATTTACCCTGAGCACGGCTGGGTGTGTCCAGCCTGGACCTAGAGTCAATTTGTTGTTGGCTATTATCATTGCTTTTATTGCTCTTGCTTTGGGGTGGGCAGAGGCCCTACCAGCAGTGCTCGGAGGTTACGTGACGCCAGGGATTGAACCCAGGGCTCACACACGAGGGCATGCACTCAACCAAGTCACATCCCTGGCCCCTGGAGGCTCTTTTGGTTGTTACGTTGAACTACAAATTCAGTTTCTTTAACAGAGCTACTAGAGTTATCTACTTCTTGAGTACATTTTGGTGATCTGTGTTTTTCAAGAAATCATTTCGTGTCATGTAAACTGCTGAACTTATGAAGATGTAGTTCAGTGTTTCCTGCATGCTACTTTGGATGCAGAGACTCCTTCTTTCATTCCTGATACCGCTGATTTAGATTCTGTGCTTTTCAACTCACCTGTCGGGCCAACGTGGGGCGTGGGGACAAGGGGGGTGTTACCAGTTTTACTGACTCTTTTGAAGGAAGCAGTCTTTCATTTCACTGATTTCCAGTCTTGTTTTTGTTTTCTAATTTACTGGATTCTTATTTTTTATTATTTCCTTTAATCTGCTTGCTTTGGAGTTACTTTTGCTCTTTTCTTTCAAGTTGCTTAAGGCAGAAGTCTGAATTATTCATTCAATTCCTTTCTTCTTTCTGTAAGCATTTCATACAACACATTCCTTTCTAAATCCAAGTCTCAGTTACAGCTCATATTGTTGTATCTTCACTTTTATTCAGTTCAAATATTTTTTAATTTCCCTACCTCTTGGACATGTGTTGTTGGAAAGCTGTGGTTTATTTCCAGATATTAAGGGATGTCTAAGATATCTGTCACTAATTTTTAGTTCAATGTATTAATGGCTTAAGAACATGCATTCTTAGTTGTGAGGCAAACTGAATTATCATTTGCATTTCTTTATAAAGTTAAAATGTGTTTTATAACCCATAGCAGACTATCTTGTGCGAGCTCCCAAGTGCACTCGAAAAGAATGTGCCTTCTGCTATTGCCGGATGGATTACATAAATATCAGTTACATTGTTATTGATAGCATCACTCACTCAGTTCTTTTAGACCCTTGCTATCTTCGATTTGCCCTATCAATTACAGAAAGGGCAGAGCTGAATGGGGCATGGAGAAAGAGTTCAGAGGGAAGGGCAGTTGCTTTGCGTGAGGCTGACACAGGCTGATTCCCGGCACTCCATATGGTGCTCCCAGCCCTGGCAGGAGTGATCCCTGAGTGCAAAGCCAAGATTAAGGCCATACCACTGACATGTGTGACCCACAAAAACAAAACAAATGAAACAGTGTGGAGCTGGAGAGAGCTCCAGGGGCTGAGTACATGCCTTGCAGTAGGAGGCCTGGGTTCGATCCCAGGTTCCACACGGTTCCCTATGCACGCTGAAAGCAAACCTCTCCCAAGCACAGAACCAGAAGAAGCCCTTAAGAATCACTGGGTGTGGGCCTCCTGAAAAATGAAAAAGTAAAAAGTGGAGTATTAAAGTCTTCAAGTGTAACTCTTACTTCTCATTTCAGTTCTGTCACTTTTTGCTTCACATATTTTGAAGCTTTACTCTTAAATGCATGTCATTAATGATACTACATTTTTAGAACGAATTCGTCCTTTTATTTTGGGGGCTTTTTGTTTGTTTTTATTTTAGGGCCACATCCAGGTGGGCTCAGGGGTTACTCCTGGCTCTGCATTCAGGAATTACCCCTGGAAGTGCTGGGGGGACCACACGGGATGCTGGAGATCGAACCTGGTCAGCCTCATGCAAAGTAAATCCCTCCCTGCTGTCCTATCTCCTGGCCCATATTGTCCTTTTTATCACTATGGAATATTTCTCTCTATCCATGGTAACTCTATTCATTCTGAAATCTACTTTGATGTCAATATAACCAGCTTAAAAAAATTCCTACTTGCATGGCATGTATTTTTCTACTATTATAGTTTTAATATATCTAAAAAAATACATTTAAAGTTAATTTTATTAATAGGGTAGAGGTTTTCACTTTTTCTTTTTTACACTTAATCTGACCGAGTTTGAACTGGCATGTTCAGGTCAATTAAACAGTATTTTTGTGTCTCACCTTCATTTTTGAAAGCATTTTTTCCCCCACTGAAGATAGAATGACTGGACAGTTACTCTAGCACTTAAAAATGTTATGCCAGTGTTTTCCAGACTCTGACTTCTAAAACAAATCTGTAGACATTCAAACATGTCCTTATATGCAATGCATTCATTTCCTCTGATTGTTTTCAAGATTAAAAAAAAATAAGATTGACCATGTTTGTCAATATGATTTTCTTTGATTTTATCCTGTTTGGAGCTCACAGCATTTCTTGAATCTATATATTTGTGTCACCAAATTTGGAAAGCCCTAGACATTATTTCTTCAATTATTTTTTCTACATTGATCTTTTTCTTCTTTGTGACATAAATTGAGATTTTTGACTCACAGAATTGTGACGCTTTATTTGGCTTTTTAAAAATTTTCTCCTGTTATATTCTTTAAATTAGATAATTTCTATTGTTCTGTCTTCGAGCTCACTGACATGTCTTTCCTTTGTCATGTCATCTCCACTTCCTATGAAGGTCATCTAGTAAATACTCTGTTATTCGGATCCAAATTTTCCATGTGGTTGATTTTCATGCTAATTTCTCTGAGGTTTTCTATATTTTTCATTAATGTAAAGGGTATTCGGTTTACCTCATACAGCAAAGTACAAATGCTTTAAAAATCATTGTCTCATACATAATTCCACTAGCTAGATCATGTCTGGTGGTCAACTATCCCCCTCTCAGTATTTAATTGATCATAAATCATCCTCAAACCCTCATAAGAAGGAAATATAAATGTCTCATAGAACCAAATTATGAACAGTAAAATTTTTCTTAGATACAATTCCTAACTTTCACTTGAATTCAGGCTGATTTTGCTCTAGTTGTATAGAGACTCCTCCCTCCCACTGTTGTCAGAATTCTTCTACTTCCATTCTTTTTTTTTTTTCTTGGGTCACACCCGGCGATGCACAGGTGTCACTCCTGACTCTACACTCAGGAATTATCCCTGGCGGTGCTCAGGGATGCTGGGAATCAAACCTGGGTCGTCC
Organism: Sorex fumeus; assembly: GCF_029834395.1. Classification (NCBI taxonomy): domain Eukaryota; kingdom Metazoa; phylum Chordata; class Mammalia; order Eulipotyphla; family Soricidae; genus Sorex; species Sorex fumeus. The sequence continues at coordinate 3,611,991 of NW_026606093.1, read as the reverse complement.
GTGTGCAAGGCAAACGCCCTACCTGCTGTGCTATCACTCCAGTCCCTCTACTTCCATTCTGTGTTTAGATTTTCTTTCCTCCTGAATGGCTTATGCACCAGTCATAATAGACAGAGTTATGCTATAGGAACAAAAGGTCCAAAGATATCCATGTCTTATAATGAGTTTTATTTTGTGCATCTGTTACACGTTCATCCTTGATACTCTTTACCTCTCTGCCATGTGACCTTTATTGAAGGACTCAGGCTGCCCTTGCAGCCTGTGTCGAGAATATTCGGTGATCCCTGGCGTCACCATTCTCCGAGGAAGGAGAGATACGGTGGGGCACTCAGGAGCTGATTCTTCAAGTACCCACTGGGAGGTGACACGCTTCACTTTCCCCCATGTTTCATCAGTCAGAGCAATTCATATAGCTATACTTGAGTTTGGGCTGGAGTGATAGCACAGCAGGCAGGGCATCTGCCTTGCACGTAGCCAACCTGGCCGAACCGAGTTCGATTCCTCCGCCGCCCCTCTCGGAGAACCCGGCAAGCTACTGAGAGTATCTAGCCCGCACGGCAAAGCCTAGCAAGCTCCCCATGACGTATTCATTATGCCAAACACAGTAACAACAAGTCTCACAATGGAGATGTTACTAGGCCCACTCGAGCAAATCGATGAACAACGGGAGGACCGTGCTACAGTGCAGTGCTATACTTGAGTTTAACATGATGACGTCCTTCTGGAGGACGGGGTTACGGTAAAAAACTCTATCATCCAGCATAACCTGAGATCAATACAGCAGAGATAAAAATCTTTTGCAGGAAACCAAAATTAGTGATAATCACAACTAAGCTATCATAGCATGTCTTCTCACTTTCGTTTAGTTTCTTTTTCATGAAATGCATTCGCGCTCCACTCTCTTGAGTTCATGCTTTTTTTCACTCCTTTACTGTCATTCCAACAGTGTCAAGACTATATGCTTCACATGCCACGTCCAACCAAAATCCCACCACCAAGTCACTCAAAGAAGGAACTCCTAAGAACATGGGTGAGGATTGTACTTGCCATTTCCACCAACTGCATTATTTTCTATTATTTACAGCTACTTTTCCACATCCTGTACATATCAATAAGGGATTTTTAAATCAAAACTGCCCAATATAGTAAATTCACTTTATTTTTTAAAAATTCTTTAAAACAATTTATTTATTTTGCTTTTTGGGTCACATCCAGTGATGCTCAGGGGTTACTCCTGGCTCTGCACTCGGGAATCACCCCTGGCGGTACGTGGGGGACCATATGGGATGCTGGGAATCAAACCCCGGTCAGCCACGTTTGCCGTAAGGCAAACACCCTACCCGCTGAGCTATCGCTCCAGCCTCAATAAATTCACTGTAAAAACAAGAAGGAAGTTTTTAGCAGTGTGATCCTACATATCTGCATGTTTGCTTTTTCTGACTTTCTCAAAGTTTAAGCCTATGTTTGCAGAGAAATCGAGCCAGCTCCGGGGCCAGAGTGATTAGTTCAGTGCTGAAGGCTGCCTGCCCTGCACACAGCCAATCCCAGCTCAATCCCCGGCACCCCTCACTACCCCTAGCCCTGCAGGAGGGATCCCTGAACACAGAGCCAGAAGTTAAGTTCTGAGCAGAGCCAGGTGTTGGCCCCCCAAAAAACCAAAAAAGCAATGAAGCTGCTCAAAAGCATTCTATTATAATCCTGTAAATATACGTAATAACATGTGTGGGATAAAACATGAAAATTACCTGACACTGTTGTCCACATTTTATATTAAGTATTAGGATATATTTAAGGAAAGACATCTTCTCAAATACATACTACACTTTATGTGGTTGTGCAGTAAAAACACAGTTACTAGTGACTAAAACAGAATAATATAAAATAGTAAAAATCAGCTTTTTGCAACATTAGGCTTTATTTGATGTTATCTTCTCTAAAAAATGGAAAAACAATAGTTCTTTCAACTTAAAAAAATATTTCAAACTTTGGAGTACACAGTAAAAAAAAGTCTTAAAATATAAACCTTGCTCAAATATATCATCCATGTGTTAACACTTCCAATGAACCTGAATTTTGAGTTATGCTTTCTTGGTTCAAACACTATTTTCATTTCAAAAGGTCAAGAAACTTGGTAAATTACTTAGTCCTTTTAACCTTAGTTTCCTTGCTTACAAAATAGGAAAGGTAGCAATTCAAAGAAAGAGTTATGAGAATTAACTGATTCTCATAAAGCCTCCACATAGGTTTGAGACAAATACTAAAAATTAATAAATGTATGTGGAATAAATGAAATGTATGCTCCAACCTTAATAGCCATCTTACTTTTAAAGCTTATACAAATTAATTTTCATGACAACCAAATTTAAATATTATAAATATTTGACCAGGATTAAAACCATACATTTTGGGGACTGGTCAAAAGTTACTTATTTATTAAATATCTCTTTTTAATTAAATGAAGAACTTAGGATATTTACTTTTTCATTTTGCTTTCCTAATTTTATCCAGTTGAAGAGAAGGATAGTTTTTTTTTTTAGGTACTAATTTTTTTTCAAATTATTGACTCTAGAAGACTCCAAGAGAAAATCTGCCACAAATTGTTTTAACTTTACCTCTTGGAATGTTCAAATATGGTCTCTGACCTATGTAGTGAATGTTTATAGAGATTTTTAACATACAGACCCTGAGAGGTACAGAATCTTCCGGAAAAAAAACCAATCAGTGCTGAGTGAAACTGGGTCCCCTATCCAAAAGATGATGAACGACTCTGCATGTCATAATATAAAAACCGCAAGTAATTATTTGAGAAAGTCTCTGATCTGAAGACACGGAGGGGGCTCTCACACTGGAAGCAGATGCTGAACCCTCTGGGAACCCAATGGCAGAGACAGAAAAGTCTTTACAAAAGCTGAAAGGGCAAAATAAACTCAGGAAGATACATGGATTCTGTCCCTTTCATTCCTTCCGAATCAACCAATTTTGTCACTCTTAGGAAAATGAAGTAGAAACCCCCAGAGCTGCAGGTGTCAGGGAGAGCAAGAGCCTGAGGCTGGACTCCATGGGAGAGACGAGGCCAGAATAGCAGCTGTGATGGGAGCTTGGACTCAACGCCCAGCACCCCAGAGGGTTCCCAGGGCACTGCCAGGAGCGATCCCCGGGTCCAGCCAGGAGCAAGCCCTGAGCACCACTGGGTGTGCCCCAAAAGGAATAAAACAAAACACCCGAATCTGTGGGTCTGACTCTGTCACCTCACTGGGCCTCCTCAGCTTCTCACCTGCAAGATGACAGCGCATGTGTCTACAATGTTTTAATTATGAAATGTGGTAAGACAAAAATGCCTAGAAATAAAGGTGAGTCAGAAGTGTGAGCCACACCTGTCATTTTAATTAAAAATATTAAAACCAGGTAAAATTAATTTTAACGTTTTATTTAACTTGCAATAAAACATCATTTCAACATGTCAATCAATATAAAGGAGACTTAAAATTTTTCACTCAGTCTTTGCACTTCACTGTGTGTTTCACATCCCAGACATGGCCCAACTTACACTAGCCACATTTCAAGCACTCAGTAGCCACACACAGATATTGGCCTAAAACTAAGGTAAGGCTTAGTAATGTTGCTTCGTCCAAATATTACTGTCAGATAAAGTCCATGGGACTCAGAAAAGTCATTTTAAAAATCAACAATACTAAATACAACAAGAGTAACACATCACAAAATAACCATATAAAATATTTTTGTACTTCAAGTATCTATACTAAATATACCAATGATTTACCAAACCAAAGTAACCAAAAATAATTACTTAGTCACTAATGCTCACTTATTTTATATTTATTTTTGTGTTTATTTTACTAGGATTTAAATTGATATGAATTTGACATAGAATCTAATAACCATAGGGGGAAAAAAGAAAACCCAACATAACTACAGGAAAGCAAGCAATTCAAATTGCAAGCTACAGTCAAGAAAATATCTTCTGGCAAACTGTGTATCTGTAGAGGGGTTGTGTGTGTGTGGTGGTGGTGGTGGGGGGGGGTTGTGAGAACAGGGACAGAAAGTGCTGAGACCCTGAGGGTGTTGGGGGGCCTCCGTGTGGCTGTGAGGGGGGTGACCCACGGCAACCCCAGGTGGTGTGGGCTGGCATGCAGCACCAGAAACTGAATTCAAGGCCTCACACGTATTGGGCATGTTAGTTGAATTATTTCCGCAGTCCAATGTTACCGATGTTTTACTCCACAGAACTAACCATCGGTGAGTCATGTTATACCCTTAATACTTCTATTTTCTCCCTCTCAAAAAATCTTACTGTAATCTCCAAATAATAAGATGTCTAACTAAAATGCTGACTCAACTACAAGTGAATACAATTATAAATACATATAGCATGAAATAATGCTACAGGCACTCCAAAACAAAAACAATTTATTGGGGTTAAAAATATTAAGTGTTGGGGCTGGAGCAATAGCACAGAGGATAGGGCGTTTGCCTTGCACGCAGCCGACCCGGGTCCGATTCCCAGCATCCCATATGGTCCCCTGAGCACCGCCAGGAGTAATTCCTGAGTGCATGAGCCAGGAGTAACCCCTGTGTGTCACCAGATGTGACCCAAAAAGCAAAAAAAAAAAAAAAAATTAAGTATTAACTGCATTATATTCACCATTAAGATTACACAGAATAGTCTATTGGAGTCAAGGTTTTGAATCTTGAGCTCAGATAGGGAAAAACTGTACGGAAAACATTTCTCAGCTACAAAGTCTTTATGAAACTTACCCACAGAGCACAGGACATATGAACATAAATATGCTACTCCATAGATTTATTAGTATGCTCTTGATTTTTGTGTATGGACATGATCCTGTAGTTCATATACTTTTCATCTAGTTCTCTGGGCTTCCCAAAAGACCCACACAAACGGTCAGAAATGTGCCAGAGTGAAATGGAAAGAGATCACTGGGTAGGAGACTGCTCCCTCACTTCCACTCTGAAGAATCATTAAGCGACTTAATGATAACTCACTTCAGCATTAGAAAGTGTTATGACATTCCTATGGCCAAAACTTTCTGACCTTTGGTTTTTCACTTACGAGATGTTCAAAAGATGGTACTTCTAGAACAAAATCCCACTCCTCGAACATCTTTTTGGGATATGCCGTCAGAAATAAAACACGAAGAGAAAGTATCACTAGCTGAACCACTGATTCTATGTTCTATACTAAATGTCCCCCTGTAGACTCCTAATAAAGAACCCAGCCCACTAAGAAAAGCTTGGGCTTAAGATCTGATGGGTATACACTACAAAAACAGTACAGCTAGAGAAGACAGGATACCCACTGTACCACCTAAAATATTTGGCCCAATGGGAGAAATAAAACCACCCAGTCCATTAAGAAAGACTCACATCGGGCATTTCTGTAGAGAAGAAAAGGGTCCTGGAGCTGGAAATCCAGGTCTTTCGTAATGGGTTCCGTTCTGTTCTCCATGCTCAGCCTGTTCATGATGGTGAAGCCATGCTTGGGAGAAGCAGACCTAAGATGACAAGGAGTGGGAGGATGTCAAAAGACAAGCTGTTTAGCATGGCACGCTTAGTGGGACTACCCTCAGAAGCTGCTCAACCTTTTTGCATATATTTTCAGCTCTGTGGAAACAGATGACAGACATAAAGTAACGGTACTTTACTATCAGAGAATAGTACTGATGTACCTACTCGTGTACTAATTCACATGTAATAAACACAAAATGAGTATCATTACCATTCCTTTGGAACTATCAAAGTGTGTGTACAAAACTGTATTTTATTTCCCTAAATAGGTTGCAAATTCCTTCAAGGCAAAATTGTAACAACTTCTTGAAAAATTGCTGACATATATATTTTTTTGCCCCCTCCTGTGACTTTTTTTTTTTTTAGAGATTCTTGATATCATGATTATATCAAGAAATTTCTCAGAGGAAAAGCTGAATGCTGATCCGAAATTTAAAGTTGTAAAATGGCTTGGGGAAAAGATGATATTCTCGTCAACGATCTAGTGAGAAGATACAATCTTAAAAGTTGAATGCAAATAGCAGGGATTTTACTTTTCTCAATTTAAAGGTTTTTTTTTTTAAAATTCATTGACTTTTTGGGTTTGGAATCACATCGGCAGTGTTCAGGGCTCACTCCTGGTGGTACTTTGGCTGTTGGGGATCAAATCCTGCTGAGCTGAGCCCTGGTCTGCCATGTGCCAATCAAGCGCTCTCTCCCGCTATCCTCCCTCTCTCTGGCCTCCTATAGTAAGAGTTTTTTGGATCACTACTAAGATGGCTTTTCTTCATAAAAGATGTGGCATTTGGGGGCTTTTTATTTGTTTCATTCAGTAAACTTTTAGTGCCTACTAAGTCATGCTCAGAGAACCCAAATTATACAGAATATAAACTCTCTCTACACATGCATTTGTCTACCACTGGGTGACAAGCCATATAGTAATTCAACTATGTAACTCCCAGTGACAGATGAACCTCCACGTTCAAACTGAAACTGAAAAGAGGTGCATTTCATTTATTTACTTCAAACCAGGCACCTGGGTAACAAGCTCCGAGTTTTATTTCATGGGTTTGCTCATAAAAGACGTTTATGCCTTAGTTTTATTTCATCTCAAATTATTTCATGCAGACAATGAAGTAAGATATAGCTACATTATCACTTGCAGCACTGTCTTTCAAAATCTCCAATTTTAAAACCGATAGAACATAAGCCTGGCCTAACTTAGTTTGCAAAAGCAGTAAAAAAGTGACAGGCATAAAAATCAACATCAGAAATAATCACAATCATTTCAATCTACACTCCAAAGAATACAAATTGCCTTCTAATATTCTCTGACAGAGGGTCTTCTGCAAGTATCAAGATCAGAAATCACCAGTAGGTGATTTCTTTACAAACCTGTCACGAGGGAAGACAATGGGGATGGGGGGGGGGGAAGAAAAGAAATAATCGTGAAAACTGCGTTTTAAGAAAGAATCAGAATTTGATTCTTCAAGTATCTGATTATCACCATAGGATGGCACCTCTCAAACAGTCTGAGTGCCACACCAGAAGATGATAAATCCCAAGTCATGAAACAGGCTCGGGCATTAATGCGCCAATGACTGTGAAGAGACTTCAAGATGTCACTATGGCAATACCATTATCTGTGCCCAAGGTTTCCTCTGATTTTTATGCACTTTCAATCTTTATTTAGGAAAGTCTTCAATATACCAGATTTGGCAGGAGTGTGGTAGAGTGAGGGAAGGGGCAGAGGGGAGAGGGGAGAGGGGGTCTCCTCCTTCAGGAGGGATGATTTGGGGAAGAGTCGAAGAACTAGGGAGTATGCTTCTCAGCAAATGGGGACTAAGTTTCTCAACCGAATATGTTTCTATTAATGTTTATTTAATCGACAGCTTCGTGAGGGATGCAACATATTGAGAAATACTTCAAAATACAAAACTACGTTTAACATGTATACAAAGGAGAACACTAATCGTTCCTCTTCTGCACTCAAAATTCTTAAATCATTAATACCTACTTGTTTTTCCTGTCACTTCCCCCAAAATAAAAAAGTGCTTGTGAGAAATAAATGATAGATATTATGTGTCTAGCATAGAGGAAAATTTAATCATCCCCCCTCCACCCCATTTGGAGTTCTCCTCAAGAGCAGGCCATACTTCACTGGTAACAGTCACCTGGAGCTAGGCTCTGGTGTGTAAACCAAGAGAGCTGATGCCTTCTGTGTGCTCCCACCAGTGTCTTGGAACTGTGATGAACTGACCTCCTCTTCCCCACCCTGATGCCTGGCTCACCCCTTCCTTCTCCTCTACTCCCACCCTACCACGCACACAAACGTCCCCCATTCCGGCACCGTACCCACCGTAGATTGTTCCTGTCCTGCTCTTTCTCTTGATGGCTGACACATCTCTGTATCCGTGCTGGCCCCCAAATCCTACTGGCTTCACCCCTGTGCTCCAGAGAACACTGTTTTTCTCCCGTGGCCTCCACAACTAAAGAAATGCTCGTGACTCTCTACTCTCACTTCAGCCCAAATCGGAGCCATTGGATAGCTCCATTCTAATGCCCTACTATCTCGGCCAAACCATCACTTCAAAAGGAAACTGGGACGCATCCTTACTGCAGATGCTCAGTCTCCTACCTTACCATCCCACCAAGGATACTACAATTCTCTCAGTCTTCTTTTTGCGTTATATTTAAGTTTTCATCATAACCACTATGCGAGTAATTTTGGATTAAACTCTTTCCATTTCAGATTTTCTCACTCTAGTCCACAGAACCACCTCCATCAATTCCTCTGCAACAATCCTTCCAATGCCCTCCTTGACTCCAGTTTCAGGTTAGGACCAACACATCCACATCATGCACTCGCTTCCCTTTTACATTCTGCCACGACTCTATTACCTCCCTGTGTAAAATCTTCAGTGATTCCTCTTTATCCTCACTACAACTTCTAACTCATATAAACCCATGTAAACTCGGTACCAGAGTCATTTCTCTTACTCTTCTGTAAGAGAAACGGGCAGTGGGTTCCAAGCCTCTGCATGAGTTATATTCTCCCCATCTATCTTTTTCTTTCTATGCAAGGCCAGTTTGACCTTAACCTGAGATCTCAATCAAGACCACCAATTCTAAAAGGCCTTCCACAGACACCATCGTGGTTTAGAACCTTATGAATGGTACTTAGTCCACCTATATTATGTTGTACGCAAAAATATATATCACTGGGCTGCCGGCATAGATGAACAAGCTAGAGTGTAGGCTTTCCATTTGGCGGAGGGAGACTGAGTCCAACCCGGGAATAGGCCTCAAGCACCAACCCCTGAACACCCAAACAAAAGCAGACAAATATGTTCTAGTGCATTTTTTCCCTCTCTTTTTTAAAGCCCTGTTGAGCTTTAAAAGAGTGTGTACCAGGACTTCGTATTTTATCTCTGCACCCCCACTGACACTGACACTTTATTTGTGGGGGGGGGGGGGACTTAGCTATGCCCAGCAGTACTCAGTGGTCACTCCTAACAGTGTTCAAGGGACCCATGAGGCTGGGACTGAACTCAGGGCTCTTGCATGTAAACCATGCACCCCAGCCCTGTGAGCTGTCTCCTTGGCCATAGCGTGAAATTTTATGTAAATGTTTATATGAACAAAATGTGCAGCTACTAGCCAGGGGATATAACTCAGCACTAGAGAGTATCTGTGTTGCAAGCATGAGACCCCTTGATTCAATCCCTGGTACCATTTTAAAAGCATAATTAAGACACTGTTTATAGGGCCCAAAGGGTAGTACAGTAGGTAGGGTGTTTCTTTTGCATGCACCCAACCCAGGTCTGATCCCCACCCCATGTGGTCCCCCAAGAGCCCGCAGGGAGTGATCGTTGAGTGCAGAGCCCGGAGTTAAATCCTAGGCACCACCAGGTATGGCCCCAAAACAAAAGGGCATTATTTATACTATTTATGTCTCTGTGCGTATGTATATTAATGATCTGATCAAAATAACCAAAAAGTGAACTTATTCACTCTTTCCTGACACACTGTCCATTCACTAGACAGCGGAAGCCTCACAGACATCCTTAATTTTGTTTTGTGTTTGGGGGCCACGTCGAGCCGTGCTCAGAGTACTTTTCCTACACATCGTACTGATGGACACTTTTCATCAGGACCCGGGCACCTGCCTGGAGAAAATGCTTTTCCAGGTGAACTAAATGATAGTTTATTATTTTAAGTTTACCACGACCCCAGTTTTTCTTAGGCAGATTTCCTTAAGTTTTTTTTTTTCCCAGGGGCAGGGTGGGCCACACTCAGCAGTGGCGGTGGTTACTCCTGGTGGGGTGTGCAGGCCCTTATGATGTGCCAGGCTCGAGGCCCCATTCAATGACACCTTTCGTCCTGAATCATGCGTCTTCAAAGAGGCAAAGTGCTGGGTGCTGAGGATGGAGCCCAGCAACAGAACACTGGACGCGTATGTGTGGTTCTGGGCTCGATTCCCAGCACCTCAAAAACAAATCATCAAAGGGAGAGGGTGACAATAAAAACGTTTTTTCCACCTTCCTCATACTTGTGAGGCTCTAAGTCTGATCTCTGCCTCTCACACACCATTTTTTCTATATACTGATGACCTATTTATCAGCACGCTTCCAGTTTTTTGACAACGTGCTACATTCAAGAATTCTGTGCAGAGGCCAGAGTGGTAGTACAGCAGGCAGGGGGTGTCCAATGTGGGCCTGATCCCCATAATCCCATATGGTCACCTGAGCACCACCAAGAGTGATCCCAATTAACAGAGCCAGGAGTAAGCTCAGAGTATTACTGGGTGTGGCCCAAAACTGAAACAAATTTTGTTTGTTTGTTTGAATTAAGTGAAATTTGATGTGATTTTAAGAAATTTAAATTCATCTACAATGAAGTTGAAATTATGTACTAAAATAAAAAGGTAAAGGTAAAGGCCCTCCCGTTGATCGTCGATTTGCTCGAGTGGGCCCAGTAACGTCTCCATTGGAGACTTTGTTGTTACTGTGTCTGGCATATCCAATACTCTCGGTAGCTTGCCGGGCTCTCCGAGAGGGGCGGAGGAATCGAACTCCATGTTGGCCGCTTGTAAGGCGAACGCCCTACCCGCTGTGCTATCGCTCCAGGGCTGGAGCGATAGCACAGCGGGTAGGGCGTTCGCCTTACAAGCGGCCAACATGGCCGACCCGAGTTCGATTCCTCCACCCCTCTCGGAGAGCCCGGCAAGCTACCGAGAGTATCGATATGCCAGACACAGTAACAACAAAGTCTCCAATGGAGACGTTACTGGGCCCGCTCGAGCAAAATGTACTAAAATAACAAGCGACATTATTTTTTACTTCCTAAATCAATAGCTTCAAACTAAGATTCCAGTTCTTTACTTCTCTTTGAACTAAGAGACATAACGGAGCTCAAAGAATTATCTCAAGGGCAAGGGAGACGGTTCAAAGGGTTGGAGCGGATGTTTTGCGTGTGGCATCCCTAAATTCAATCCCTGCCACCAGGTGATTCCCCAAGCACGGCCAGGATCCCTCACTCCCCCACCACCAATGAAACAGAATCTAACGTACTCTTTCAAAGAATCATTCTTTTCTTTATGAAAGTAAAACACTCTTACCTTGTATAAACAAATAAGGTTCCTTCCACATCAGTTTTCTCCTAGGAAACAAAAACACACAGAAGAAAAATAGGCATCTTCTCTTCATTAGTAAGGATGCACTGAGGACATAAACTTGACACAGAAGAGGATAAACTCATAAAGGGGAACATCCATCCATCCAGCTGCAAGCGGGGCCAAGTCTGCGCAGCGGGAGGGGTCACTGCTCAGAAAAGTGGGTTCTCTGCCAGACTGGGTCCAGTTGTTGAGCAGCAGGAAGTAGTATTTCTCCTTCTTGTCATTTACAACCCCTCTTGGAGAGCCCAGCAAGCTACCGAGAGTATCTTGCCCGCACGGCAGAGCCTGGCAAGCTCCCCGTGACGTACTCGATATGCCAAACACAGTAACAACAAGTCTCACGATGGAGACGTTACTGGGCCCGCTCGAGCAAATCGATGAACAACGGGAGGACCGTGATACATGTCCTTTACAAGGTAAAACATCGCATCATCATTTTTAATCTTTTCCCCAAATCAGGGGACTCTGGCTAAAACAGTAAGGAAAAAAATGTGCTGCCTGGATTTCATTAGAAAGAACAGAGTCTGGATAAGAGAGCTGCCTTTCTTTCCAGCCCTGAATCTGGTACCACTGGAAAACCGTCGCAATCTCTGACGTCTGCAATTCGTTATCCTTCTCTTTACTTTCTGGGCTCATTCTCTTTTGCCATCTCCTGTCACCGAGGAGAACAGATGAGCTGCTAAGAGTCTACTTTGACTACTACACACCAGGAAACATCGACATCTTAGCTTTCAGACATATTAATCGCTTACTAGGTTTGGGATATTTAATCAAACTCTCATTTGTGAATAAAAAATTAGAAAGGGTCTCAAGTTCCGGCTCAAGAAATCTGCCTGAGAACCAGAGAGCCAATAAAATGGGGAAGGCACTTGCCTTGCTCACAGCTGACCCAGGTGTGATCCTCGACACCACAAAGGCCCTCCGTGCCCCACAGGAGTAACCACTGAGCACTGCTGGGTGCGGCCCAACCTGCCCTGAAAAAACGTTAAAGAAATCTGCCTGAGAACAACTGGGGTCGTGGTAAATTTTTTTTTAATTTATTTTTTATTAGTGAAACACCATGAGGTACAGTTGTAGATTTACAAATTTTTGTGCAAGTGTTACCACTACGTGGTTCCACTGGGGCTCGAACCCAGGACCTTCTGCGTGTAAAGCAGACGTGATAACCGCTACACTATGGAACCCCGTGGTCGTGGTAAATTTAAAATGATAAACCATCATTTAGTTCACTTGGAAGGGCTCTTTCACCAGGTCCTGACGAAAAATGTTCGTCAGTACAATGTGTACTAAAAGAATATTTGATTATCCATTTAGCTGGCAATCAGACTATTATAATTCAGAGTCTGCAAGGTTCTTCATGCTACGGGCATGGTTGATTTCAGCATTCCCTTTAACCTCCCAATCTTTGATTAGTGTCTATTACCAAAATTATTCCAGTTTAAAGTACTTTGTAATTTTGGCAGAAAACACTTTTCAGGACAAAAACATAAATTAAAGCGATCACTTTTAAAAGGCGGAGAAAAGAACTGGAACCATGATCTTTCTATGTGTTTAGGTCACTTCCTCAATAGTCTTCGCCACTCTGGTTCAGTTGGTCTCTCTATTCGCTCTCACAATCAGCATCATCAGCACTGACAGAGAATGGGGATACAAATTCTTTACCTGGAGGTCCAGTTCCCTTTTCTATGAATTACTCCCAGAGATTCTGATGCATTGAAAGAACCACTGCCTTGGTTAAATAAAATACCGTCTGTTACAGAACCGATTTAGTGAATTAGAAAAGGAAAATCCTCTATGACCCAAATTACATCAAGAGTCAATTACCTGGTAACACTATTTTAAATGCCCATTATTATAGGATAGGTAACTAGAAAGTTTTTTTCCCACAGCTTAAACAATTTCATTAATAAATAAAAACACTAGGTAGAAAGAGAATTTGAACCTTAAATCTGGTTTGCTCTGAAACTAATATAAAGTACTTTGCTGTATTATGAAAAGCATTATTTCTCAAATGTGGCCCACTGGCCACTATACTTTGAAAATTACTGAGTCACCATTTAGAAGTTATAAACACGACTATTTTGCTTATCTGTTGGGAAATCTATATGCCAGATGTACGTCAGGCACTAAGAATTGAACTCGAAGATCCAAACCTCCACAATGACCACTGAAAACATGACCACTAAGTAGCCTAACAGCCCATGGGCGCCCTTATGGTTAACTGATACCATCGTTACTAGTTCATAAAATGTTTAAGAGCAAAAGTGTCACTTAAACATCTGGCATTATCTATGATATTGATAGGAATCTGTCGGACTGACAAGCTCTCTGCATTGTCAGAATCGTTCCTGATAAGACCAAACATTTCTGTGACATGCCTTAAACAGCTCCAAATCAGGATATTCCTACGTATCGTCATATCTAATTAATACTAATAAACTTTGACTGGTTTCCTTTCTTTCTGAATAACAGTAATTACTTTTTGAAAAGAAAACCAACAGTAATGTTTAATTTTTGTTTTGAAAAATCCAGAGATCAGAAGACATGCTTCTCCTGAAAATATTCCCTAACTCAACATAAGCAAATTGTAAAACACAATTGCATAGAGCTACACACACACACACATACACACACAGCTCCTTTCTTGGGAACACACACACATGGGTGTGTGTGTATTCCCAAAAAAGGAAGCGTATTTCAGTGGTTAAAATATCAGACCTGAAGCCAGGCTCTCTCCAGGTCAGACCTGGTTTAATGGTTTATTATTCGGAAGCCAATACCTTTCAATATGCTTGGGTGAAAAGACACATTTTATATTTTTTAAATGTTCTGGGGCACCTGAATAAAAGGGGCTTTGGAAATGTCAATTTCTTTTCTGTTTTGGCTGAAGCAGCTCAAAATGTATGACTTTGTCTTTAGCTACCAAAGAGCAACCAGATTGTGACCCAACTCTAGCCATTTTTGGTAAAGTCCAAGGGTGAGTTGTATGCAGAAGGGTAAAACAAGATTTTCTTAGCATCTCCTGCGGGGGGGAGGGGGTCTCACAGTACAAGTTCACAAGATCCAGTCTAAATCTCAAAATATTACTTAATATAATTTACTACCAACAAATGAGAAAAAAAACCCTTAAGCCATCAAAAAGTCAAAATAAAGGTGGAATACGAAATAGTGCTAGTATGAAAACTACTGGGAGAAGTCCACCAGTTGGCACTTATAAAGTGTTATGGCACTTAACAAATGTTATGGATTATTCTATGATAATAAAATTGTAGGCCTCTCCCCTTCTAAACGTGTCTACATCATGTATGTAGCATCTATGAAGTTTTCAACAAATATCTTCTTGTAATTTCAGCCTGCCCCTCCCGGAGAGCCCGGCAAGGTACTGACAGTATCTCACCCGCACGGCAGAGCCTGGCAAGCTCCCCGTGACGAATTCGATATGCCATACACAGTAACAAGTCTCACGATGGAGACGTTACTGGGCCCGCTCGAGCAATCGATGAACAATGGGAGGACTGTGACTGTGACCATGAATTTCAGTCTGCTGGATTGTACTTTTAAAACTCTAAATGACCAGAATCTACAGAAAACAATAAAAAAAAATACATTTCTTGATATAGAAACAAGGAACTGTTGACTCTAAGGCAGTTTCCCTTTTCGACATTTGGGGCCAAATGAAGCTTTGTCCTGGGGCCTGAGGCCCTGAACCTGTAAGATGTTTCTCAGCACCTCTGACCTCTCCCCTCCAGAAGCCAGTAACATAATTCCATCTCAGCTTGACAACCAAAAACTTTCTCCAAACACTGCCAAGTAGGACTGGAGGCAAAAACTGACCTGCTAGCAAAGCCTGCTCTGAGGGCTGAGAAGACAAATATCATCAGGCAGTCACAGTCTTAAGTTCTAGATGCTAACAAACTTTTGAAAAACAGTATTAAAAATAAATTTCCTTATAATGTAGTTTTAATCGGCTTGATTGGTAGGCCTGCTTTCTCTGCCTCTCTATCTATTGTGCATGGAAAATTCTCCGGCAAAAAAGGGATTCCTGAGTGGAAAAGCCTGAAGCAGGCCAGCTTTGTCATGGGTGTATCTGCCCTCCTGACAGTGGGAGATGGGTCTGACACTCCTACTCCGCCATGACTGTCTTTCCTAATCCCTCTTTTAAGCAACCCGGTTTGTCTGGCCTTCATTCCTCATTTCCATTCTGGAAGCTTCAAGTCATTCATTCCATGTGCAGGGCTGGAGTGATAGTACAACAGGTAGGGTGCGTGCCTTGCACAAGGCCCACCAGGGGTTGATCCCGGGCATCCCATAGGGGCCCCTGAGTACCACCAAGAGTCTATTACTGAGTGCAGAGTCAAAGGTAACCATTGAGCACTGCCTGGTGTGGCAAAAAAAAAAAAAAAAATCCCACTTGCTTTCACCCCATCTGCCTTCCTCCTCCATTCTTGAGTGTCCTTTATCCGTTTGGTTTCCAGTTAAAAGACTGGAGCAAATGATGACAATTTGTTCATCCATAGCAACTGCTCTACAGCTGAACTTGCTCTTGCTCTTTTTTTTTTCCCCTCTGCCTGCCACGGCCTGTAGATCACACAGAACTTTGAAAGTGGCCTTTCACTGAATGAATGACCCCCTGTCTGAAGGCAACAGGGGCAGGAAGCGGGAAAACGCAACTCCTGTAGGATGCGTTGTGCCACTGCTGACTTCTGAGGAGGCTTCAGGCCAAGGCTTCTCTGCCGTCCAACGAACCTCTGCAGTGACTCCCACAGGCGTCCGCCCCAGAGCCCGGGGCCAGTCCAGGGCAGGCAGCACCCATTCATTGGGGCAATGCACCCCAGGGCGAAGTCAACAATCGCTGGGGATTCTTCTGATCCCATCTGAGTCTGGCTGTCCTTTTACAATGACACCTCCCGGTCCGTACAGGTTTCGGACCGAATGGGAGAGTAGCCTCGCATTTTCCTACACGGAATATGGCAGCCGCCTGCAGGACACAGTTTGCATTTGGTCTGAACTGCCGCCCTCCCACTTTCTTGACTCAACAGCCTCGGTGAAGGGGCCCAGGCAACACATTCCTTTGCCAGTTCCTGGGACAACCACCTCCCCGACCGAGAGATCCCACATGAGTATTTTGGATCACTGCTCCTTACAGAAGCATTACAGGACACGACATTCACTGCCACCATCACCCTGTTGTTCACGGATCTGCTGGGGCCGGCGCCAGTCACGCCTCCATCCGTCCCTGCCACGTGCGAGTGCGGCCCGGTGGCCTACGGGGTCACAATCGTGCTGTGCTGCGTGGTGTCGCCTCCCCTCTTCACTCCCAGGGGGCCAGATCACGCGCCTCCGACCCTCTCGGCCTCTCCCCGAGCAAGGAACGCGGGCAAACCTGCCCCTCCCTCCTCTCTCCCATCAGGACCACCCAGGGCCGTCCCCTCTCCGCGACGGGCTTCCAGGGGCGCCTCTGCTTCGGGCCCTGCAAAAACCCACGCTCGGAAACACCAATCGGCCCCAATTCGGGCCCTTCCCCGGGCTGAACCGCTGCCGGGGCCGGAGCATCCTCCGTCCTCGGAACCGCGTCCCGCTGCCCGAGGGGGCCACGTGCTTGAGTGTCTCCGACGGGCCCCCCCGGCCCCCCACCCGCAGGGGTGCAACCGCGGTCCCAGGGAAGACCCCGAGGCCGGAGCCCCCACCCCACCCCCACCCCGAGACCCCGGCCCCGCCCCCGCCCGGCGGGTGGGCTCCCTCGGCTGACGCCCGCGAGCCTCGGGAGCCCCCGTTTCCCACCCCCCGCAGCTCCGCCCCGCGCCCTGGGGGGTGTCTCCAGGCCCAGGTGGTCCCGCCCCCGCGCCCGCCCACCCCCCGCACGCACCCACTCGCTGGCCCGCGGCCCGAAGGCGTACAGGGCCACCTGGCTGGCCACGTCCACGATGCGGCTGATGTAGGGGTCGTGGCGCCGCAGGGCCGCCAGGCTGATGTCGCGCCCCGGACCCCCGCCCGCCGCCGCCGCCGCCATCTTGCCGCCGCCGCCGCCGCCGCCGCCGCCGCCGCGCCGAGCTCCCCGCAGCCCCCCGCAGTCGAGCGCAGAGCGCGCGAGCGGCGCACGCCCCGCCCCTATCCGCCCTCGCCCCGCCCCGTCTGCCCTCGCCCCGCCCCCGCCGCCAGGCATCACCAATCGACAGCCGGCGCCGACCCCTGCCCTGTACGCCGTGCTGACAGCTCCTCTTCTTTTCTTTTCTTTTCTTTTCTTTTCTTTTCTTTTCCTTTCTTTTCTTTTCTTTTCTTTTCTTGTGGAACTTATTGATTTATTTGTTATTGAATCACCGTGAGATGGAGTTAAAAAGCTTCCTTGCTTGAGCTTTATTTATTTATTTATTTATTTACTTTTCTTTTTGGGTCACACCTGGTGATGCTCAGGGGTTACTCCTGGCTCATGCACTCAGGAGTTACTCCTGGCGGTGCTCGGAGGACCGTATGGGATACTGGGAATCGAACCCGGGTTGGCTGCGTACAAGGCAACCGCCCTCCCCGCTGTGCTATCGCTCCAGCCCCTTTGACTGAGCTTTAGTCGTAAGGTGATAGATCCAACACCCATCCCTACACCAGTGCACATTCCCCACCACCAGTCTCCCCAGAATTCCTCCCCAGGCCCCTTCCCCCCTTTTAATGGCAGCCAATTTCCTTCTCACTCTCTCACTTTCGGGCATTTATGATTTATAACACAGGTGCTAAGAGGCCATCATGGTTAGGACATCTGTACTAACACCCCACCCCCCCATCCCCCCACCCCCCGCCCAGCTCATGAGACAGGCTTCCAACCATGGGGCAATCTTCCTGGCCTTTCTCTCTACTGTCCTTGGGTGTTAGTCTTATATCACTGTCACTGTCCTCCCGTTGTTCATCGAGTTGCTCAAGCGGACCCGGTAACGTCTCCATTGTGAGACTTGTTGTTACTGTGTTTGGCATATCGAATACCTCACGGGGAGCTTGCCAGGCTTTGCTGTGAGGGCAAGATACTCTCGGTAGCTTGCAAGACTCTCCGAGAGGGGCGGAAGAATAGAACCCGGGCTGGCCGGCTTGGCCCATGCAAAGCAAACGCCCTACCCGCTGTGCTATTGCTCCATTGCTATGGCTCCATTATCTCCTAGATTATTGCAGTCTTACATGTTATTTTATATTCCATAAATGCTCCCTCCCCTCTTTTTGTTTTTATTTTTTTTCCTATCCCCAGAGCTTTTCTTCTTTCCTACTAGAATCTTTGCTTGAAAACAGGACCACCATAGGATGCATCTGTTGGATAAATACCACACTTTGAGCATAGTCCCTCTGACGCTCAGTGATCAAACCTAATATATAAGCCTCAGAATTTGTTACTAAAGATAGAGAGCCCTGTGTTTCTTTCTGTGCAAGGATCCACTCAGTGTGTGGATCCCTGGGGATTCCTGGTGTGGACCAGGGGGGCTACCCTCCCACCCTATTTAGGGAGGGGCCTGCCAGATGAAACCCCTTTTCACAATACTAAGGCTTAAGCACTTTTCCACTGGGTTGACATTTGCGCCAGTGGTGCAAAACCCATTAAGAGTTGGGGGTCGGGGGTAAGTACAGATGTCCTAAAATGAATCGAGGCCAAAACACCAAACTGTTAAACCAGGTACCACTTGAGAGTGCTCCTGATATGAATTTTTAAAATAAAATGTTATTACAGTTCCTTTCTCCCCCTTCCTCCCAGTTGTAACCTTGTTGATTTTAATAATTTTAAGTGATGTAGTATCAATAGTGTTCACCTTTATGGTATTTGTCTGGGACTAACTCCAGGTGAACACATTTATCAGGGATGCCCCGGGAATTAAGGAAAGACAGTAACCCCTGATTTTTGCTCGGTGTGCCCCCCTGCCCCTCCACACACAGGAAGGAAGAAAGGAAGGAAGGAAGGAAGGAAGGAAGGAAGGAAGGAAGGAAGGGAGGGAGGGAGGGAGGGAGGGAGGGAGGAAGTCAATTTTCTTTGGACATGCCTAATTATCTTCATCCATCGAGGCCTGCCTTTGACACATCGGAGACCTTAGTATCCTAAAAGGCTTTCTCAAGGGGGAGATTCTTCCTGGAGAGAGGGAACAGAGAGGAAGCATGAGAAGACCCCATACTGTGCAGCGCTAGCATTCTGGGTTTTAAAGACCCATAAACCGCCCACCCTGTGTGTCTCTTTTATTGATCTTAACCTTTAGTCCCCAACAGGTATGGTTGCCAAAATTACCGCACCCTTTGAATATAGTTTTTAAATTCCAGATAGGAAAAAAATAGGAAGCAGGAAGCTCACGTGAGCTGAACACCAAAGTTGCTTACTTCTCTCCAGGAAAACACTTCAGTGCTTGAACTGCAAGTTGAACTAATGTTTCACTTTCTGTTGTCGTTGAATACTATTTACTTGAAAGAAAAATAGACAAACTATGTTTATTCAGACTGGTCTTTGACAGCCCCCCCCACCCCTATTGAAATAGCTACACTGTCACTTAGGAAAAATGAGGGAAGATTATTGTTCCCAGTGATATCTTTTGAGTAACATACAGAAATGAGATATTTAGGAAGTGTGCCTCCACATGCATTAAGCTTAACAACCTCTCCCACGAGAAGTCTTTTTTGTTTGTTTTTGGGTCACATCTGGCAGCGCTCAGGACTTACTCCTGCGTCTGCACTCAAGGATCTCTCCTGGAGGGCTGAGGGGTGGGGGGTGGCATATAGGGTCCCAGCGATGTAACCCTGCTCGGCTGCAAGCAAAGCAAACGCCTTTTCCACTGTACTGTCACTCCGGCCCCAAGGAAGTCTTTTCTGATAGGGTCAGTGGTGGTACTGATGAGTGAGATTCAAAAAGTAATAAATATATAATGAAAAGTGTCAGTATGGAATAGATTTTATCATCCCGCTGACACAATATTCTTCAAAAGACCATGTTTGTTGTTATATAGTAATGCGTGGGCAAAAGAAGCATTCAAGCGTTAATGGATTTTAAGCCGGGTATGAAAAGTTAATAGAATTTTAGGGACTATGTTGCAACTAACCTTTAAGAAACTACCACTTGTCAAGTTTTCATTATCAAAGAAGAAAATTCACAACTAAAGACTTAAAATACCCAACCCTTTCCAATTACATAATTGTTGCAACCAGAATTTCTTCACATACTTCAAACAAAACAAATATATTGATATAGGCATAAAGTTAAGTGAATTTAGTTGTCTTTTTTCAGTTAGCTGCTTTCTATAAGTCAGACACTAATTTTTTTCTAAGAGTTTTCAAAATAATGCCAAATTGCTCACTAGATATTTTTGGAACAAATTTTAGCACAGCGGGTAGGGCGTTTGCCTTGCATGCGGCCAACATGGCCAACCCAAGTTCGATTCCTCCGCCCCTCTCGGAGAGCCCGGCAAGCTATCGAGAGTATCTCGCCCGCACGGCAGAGCCTGGCAAGCCACCCGTGGCAGATTCGATATGCCAAACACAGTAACAAGTCTCACAATGTTACTGGGCCCGCTTGAGCAAATCGATGAACCACAGGAGGACAGTGACAATGACAGTGACATCCTTTAATGTTATCTTCTTAATTTCCAGTATAGTATATAATGATTTAACCCATATAAACTAAACTTTTTGATGGATTTCTCAATAACTTTTGATAGAGTAAAGAGGACTTGAGACTAAAAAAAACCGAGAGCCACTGATCTAGCCTATTTATTTAATGTTGAATATTAGAACAAAAATTCTGTTCTTGAATTCTTACCATGTTAGATAAAGAAATATCATATGTGTGCCGTGCAAAGCATTTGCCTCAATTAGCTGAATAAAATATTTTACTTCAGTTTTAACTTCCAGTGGAGGAGACTACAGCACCGACTTTCACTTGCAATCTAGCCCAATTCTGTATTTTTAGCTATGCACCTATATACACTTACATACATGTATGCACATCAACATGCACTTCCAGAGCCCAAGAGTAAGTACAGGGATTTTCACCTATTACCTTGCATGCAGTTACCCAGACTCAATCTCTGGCCCCACATATGTTTCCCTGAGCACTTCCAGGAGTGATTCTTCAGTGTGGATCCAGGAATAAGCCCTGAACCCAGCGGGGGATGCTCCTCAGTGAAAAAATATTTTTTAAAACACACTCAGATCTAATTATTACTGAAATAAATGTTTTGTGGAAAATGCCAGGTGTTCTAAATACATATGTGCCATTTCAGTAAATGCTAATTGTCTCAATTAATTTTATGTCCTGAACAATTAATAGAACACAGGACTACAGGAAGAGAGTACTATATGAAGCTGGCTAGGCAAATTCCTATTAGCCCGTTAGTTTGTTTCCAGTATTATTGAGCTGTCTCCTTTTGATCACATGCTACTAAAAATAAGTTTAATTTGTCATATGGACAATGGGGAGTTTTGTGATTCACGCTTGAATTAGTCTGATGCTCTCACTTGATTAGCTCTACTAATTTTGATTATTCAGCATGGATCTGTTCCCTGGGATATTTCTTTCCTTTTCCCTAGCTTCTGACATAAGTTCCAGAATCATTAATCAAGAAAAATTTCCCCCAATATTTGAGTGGTAAAGTGTAAAAAAAAAACAAATCTGGTGTCCCTACATGGCTTCAAACTCAATAGAAAAGTTGGGCTCTGTAAGGACTCTTTATCACACCTTCAATATTTATAGAGCAAAAATGTCCTTATAACCTGAGTAACCTGTCTGACCACAACCATAAACCACAACCACACTCAAAGAGAACATACTGGATGAAATCCGTTCACATACCCTTCCTAACTTAATGTTGCTATTTGTATCTGTATTTAAGGTGATAGGACAGCATCATTGGAGTCTCTGGTCTCATAAATGAGTAAGAGGAACACACTATTTCCTGTGTATTGGAAAGTCACATATAGGAACACACACAGGCAAAGAGGGGTGCTTTTTATCTTGGGATGTGGGGTCACACCTGGTAGCACTGTAACACTGTCCTCCCGTTGTTCATTGATCTGCTGGAGCGGGCACCAGTAACATCTCCATCGTGAGACTTGTCGTTACTGTTTTTGGCATTTTGAATACACCACGGGGAGCTTGCCAGGCTTGCGGGCAGGATACTCTCTGTAGCTTGCCGGGCTCTCTGAGAGGGACGGAGGAATCAAACCCGGGTCGGTCACGTGCAAGGCAAATGCCCTACCTGCCGTGCTATCGCTCCAGCCCTGGTAGCACCCTAAGGAAACTCCTAGCATGGTACTTCTAGTATGGGTCACTTCTGATAGTGCTCAGAGGATTATGTGGTACCTTGCACCACACCGAGCCTGGGGTTCCTGTATCCTCTAGTCCTTTGAATCTTCTCCTCATCCAAGAAGAGCTTCCCTCCCCCCCAACTTTATTTAACACTCTGGTTTACAAAGTTGTTCACAATACAGTTGTTTAAGGCATTCAATGTCCCCCCCACCATTCCCACCACCAGTGTGACCTTCCTTCCACTATTGTCCCCAGTTTCCCACACGAGCCTGTCCCTTTGTAGGCACAAAACAATATACTTTATATTGCTTGTTACAACAAAATGGTAAATGGAATTATCAAAACATAGTTCAGTAAAAGAAAGATTTGTGGAAATTGTTATATCACACAATGGTGTTATTAAAGTCATTGAGGATTTACTGAGCTGTTTGTTCCTAGTTGAGCCTTCTGTGTTATTGTTCTCATTTATGGAGCTTACTGGGCTTCTGTGCTATTTCCCCATCTAATTTGCTCTGTTCCTATTGGGCTGTCAGTATTGTGGAATTTACAGGTGTCATACCGTAGCACTGGGATGATTCTTTGGCTCAGCATCTCTTGCGATTAGCTGGGAAGCTGGGCAGTTTAAGTGCTGGAGGCTGTGAAGTGTGGGTGCGGCTGCCGGGGCACCAGTAGGGCAGGGACTTGTCCCCGCCCCCGAGTCTTTCAGTCCAAAGATCAGCGTATCTGGGAGTTTCATCAGGTTGCCTTTCTTCCGAAACGGAGCCATTTATAGCTCCTAAGCAGAGCTCAGGAGACCCACAACCCCTCCTGGATGAGGACCTAGGAAATGGAGCTGCATAATCTCTGCAGTGCTGGGGATGATCTGGACCACTTGATGGTCCTTGGGGGTCTCGAGTGTGGCACCCAGCAATGCTTATGAGTCTGTACAGTGGCTGGGATTGAACAGGGATGTCTGCATGCTCCTTAACCCCTTAATCTCCCTGAATCCTACATTTTTTAGGAGCACACCCATGGTGCTCAGGGTTTATGCCTGGCTCGACACTCATGGATCACTCCTAGAGGAATTTGGGGGAACCACATGGGGTGCTGGGGATTAGACCTGGGTCAGCTGCATGAAATGCAAGTGCCCTGTGGGCAGGACTATCGTTCTGGCCCCTGACTCCTGCTTGTTTAGTTTTGCGGCCATACCCTATGGTGCTCGAGCGATAGCACAGCGATAGGGCGTTTACCTTGCACGCGGTCGACCCAGGGAGACCAGGGTTTGATCCCTCCACCCCTCTGGGAGAGCCCGGCAACCTACCGAGAGTATCTCGCCTGCACGGCAAAGCCTGGCAAGCTACCCATGATGTATACGATTTGCCAAATACAGTAACAACAAGTCTCACAATGGAGACATTACTGGGCCGGCTCGAGCAAATCAACGAAACCCCATGGTACTCAGGGATTACTCCTGTCTCTGCACTCAGAAATTACTCCTGACAAGCTAAAGGCACCATATACGATGCCGGGGATCCAACCCTGATCAGCCACATGCAAGGAAAGCAGCTTACTGGCTGTATTGTCTCTCCAGCCCCCTGGATCCTTTAAAATAAAATGGAATGAAAGAAATTCATGAAGAAAATAAGCCATCTCGTATCGTTGCCTTCTTAGATCTGAATTGCTTTTTTCTGAATGACTCTAGTGTTCCTGTCTTTGTTCCTTTGCTTACTTGTCCCCTTAGTCAGAAATGACCTTTACCTGAAAACTAACCTTCTGCCTTCCTCTACTTTCCAACCATTCTTTTCTAGTCGCCTTTAGGATACTCCGTTTTTCTTGTCATATTTTAACTTATTTCATCTTGAATTACAGTGATTTATTTATTTATTTTGTTATATCTGCATCTCCCCACTTGTGAAAAGGATAAAAATCAAAGTCACTATAATTAGAGGAGAGTTGTTAAAGAAGCTGAGAACAGTTATTGCAATTGCTCAACACATTAGCTTCATGTGTCTTGACAGATAAGCCAAAAAGAAGGAAAAATTGCTTCAAATGTAATTTTTTTATACACTTCTTTATCATTCAACGTGTCTCTCTGGCACTTGTTTCAGTGCTGAAAGCATTGTGGTAAATGCTGATTCTATGAACTGAATCATGAGGTAGCTGCAGTTACGCATCAAGTGTCAATTTTTTAGGAGCTCATGATTTATTAAATACTGTAATCCAATTTAGGAAATGAGAATATACAAAAGCAAGTCTTGATCTCTCAGAGCCTACATTCTAAGGAGGCTAGGGAAAAAAACTAGAAAGTTTTTTTTTTTAAAGTTTTCATATAATGAAGGGAAAATAAGAAGGAAAGAAAGAAAGAAAGAAAGAAAGAAAGAAAGAAAGAAAGAAAGAAAGAGAGGGTACCAAGAGATTGGAAATCACATGCAAGAAAACCAAAACAAAAGAGCAAAACAGCACAATATGGTATTGACTGGCATCAATCACATGTATTCATGTCTGGCCATGGGGCTTTGATCCTGCTCTTAAGATCCTTTTTCCTACAAATACTTAAAGCCGTATAGGCTAAGGATAGACTTTTGACTACTTTTTACCTTGAATTATTTTTATTTTTATTTTTCAATTTATTTTTGCTTTTTGGGTCACACCCAGCCGATGCTCAGGGTTTACTCCTGGCTCTGCACTCGGGACTCACTCCTGACGGTGCTTGGGGGACCATATGGGATGCTGGGAATCGAACCCGGGTCGGCCGCGTGCAAGGCAAACGCCTGACCCGCTCTAGCCCCGACTTTGAATTATTTTTAAATAAAATTTCCAAGTTCAGTTGTCCCCTTTTTACCAGTAACAATCCATTTAAAACGTTTTCTTAATTAGTGCATCTCAAATTCCATCGACTCCACAGTGCTGGAGTTCTTGTGTGGTGCCAGAAAGCTTCCTTATTGTCTTGAGCAAATGTTGGTGACTTGGTGATTTATTTTCGTGATTATTTTATAATAGTCATGACACTTTGTACTAACACATGTTATTGTAAAGTTTTACTTATCAAATTAAACCAAGTTGGCAGTATGAAGAGAAAAAGTCTGGACCTTGACTTGTCTGTTTTATCACTTTTGGGCCACAGCCAAGTGGTACTTGGAGGCAGCTACTCCCAGCTCAGTGCTCATGGGCCACTCCTGGCATTCCCTGGGGCAAAGCATGTGCTTCGGGCCCCTGGATCTAAATTTTTTTATGCCATTGCAATGATTAAAATAAAATTCCCACTTAATCAAGTTACTTGTACTAACAGAGGGAGTTTAAATTGTTTGAATATAAGAACATAATGGGAAAAATGGTTTTATAGGCATGTATCTCTATGTACAATTGTAGATGGAATTTTTATGGCCTCATAACATACCAACATAAATACACAGTCTGCATTATTAGTACTCTTTTCTGTGTTGTACTAATAACCTTTATGTTTCACATTGGTCCTGGAATAGAATGTGTTAGTAGAGGGAATGACTTGCTTCGAGGATGCCCCCTGTGAGTTTGGGATTCTGAAATGATCTAAACATTGGTGCTTTGTTTATGTTGTTTATATAAATTGCGCCCCCCTTTTATTGGCTTGGAATTGTATACCAAAGGAAGACAGAGGAGGAACTGATGCCTGCTTTTTCGCTATGGAAGAAAACTGTTTGCTTCCACATGTTATCAGTTATTTTCAATGAATGGTTTATTGCCTTTCTTTTTTTTAATTTGGAGAGGGGCACACCTGGTGATGTTCAGGGGTTACTCATGGATCTGCACTCAGGAATTGCTCCTGGTGTAGTTTGGGGGACCATATGGAATGCAGGGGGGCAATTCTGGGTCTGCTGTATGAAGACAAACGCCCTACCTTCTTTACTATCTTTCCAGTCTTCTGGTTTATTTCTTTTGTAAGCAGCAGGACACAGTGGAAAGAATGGCCCCCAGAAAGGGAAAGTCCTTTAGCCTCCTGATTTTTATGACTTCCAATGAGTAGCTCTCCCTATAACTTGGAGAACAAGTATATTTGCCCCGTTTATGGGGTAAATGGAGATCAAATGAAAAAATATATCTGAAAAAGACTTTCAATCTACAAAATGTTCTGCAAACAAAAAAAGCTATCATATTTTCAGAATCAACACCATCATTATTATTACTTTCATCATCATCATCTTCATCATTATTTCTAATAGAACCACAGAAGAGGTCTGTCTGGTCCATTGTCTGGTCAACGCTCAAATCCTCTCAACAAAGTTCCAAGTGCTAAGGAATACATTAATTCCCAACACAGTTCATGCCCAATATTATTATACGATAGAGAATGTAGCACTGTAGCCTTGTCATCCCGTTGTTCATCGATTTGCTCAAGCAGGCACCAGTAATGTGCCCATTGTTAGACTTGTTGTTTTTGGCATTTCAAATACTCCATGGGCAGCTTGCCAGGCTTTGCGGTGCGGGCGTGATACTCTCAGTAGCTTGCCCGGCTCTCGAAGAGTGATGGAAGAATTGAACCGGGGTCAGCTGCATGCAAGGCAAACGCCCTACCTGCTGTGCTATCGCTAGAGCCCATGAACATATATTTATCAGAAATATCTCAAGAGAACTAATGTAGATCTAGCCTGGATTCTACTTAGTGTTCCATGAGATCGCAAAGGGATTTATTTATTTATTTATTTATTCATTCATTTATTTATTTATTTTGCTTTTTGGGTCACGCCCAGCGATGCTCAGGGGTTACTCCTGGCTCTGCACTCAGGAATTACTCCTGACAGTGCTTGGAGGACCATATGGGATGCTGGGAATCGAACCCGGGTCGGCCGCGTGCAAGGCGAGTGCTGTGCTATCACTCCAGCCCCCATGCAAAGGGATTTAGATGTGTAATAATCATCAGAGAAGCTGGAGCATAATGAAAAGGGGGAGATGTGGGGCAGCAGAGCCTATGGGTTAGGCTTGTTACGAGCCTCTTCAGAGGACCTGACCTTCTCCCCTTGGGCCCCAGCACCTGCCTTCCTCCAGGTGGTCTGCCCTGAATCATGGATGCACACACCTTCTCTTGGATTTCTTCTTTCCTCTTTCTACTTGTCCCATCAATTTAAAAAAAATTACTTTTGTTTTGTTTTGAAGTCACACCTGTCAGTGGTCAGGGCTTACTGCTGGCTCTGCACATAGGCATCACTCCTGGCAGTCTGATGGACCGTATGGAGTGCTAGAGACCAAACCCAGGTCAGCTGCATGCGAAGCAAGTGGCTTACACACTGTGTCATCTTTCTGATCCCTTCCCATCCCATTAATTCTATTCAGTGTATGATATTTTCAGGCGTTAGGTGAAAGCTAGGGGCTTCGCAATTACACCTTTTTATTTGTTTGTTTGTTTTTAGTTGGAGACACACCCAGCCATGCTCAAGGCTAACTCTTAGCTCTGCATTCAGGGCTCACTCCAGGCAGTGCTCTGGGGACCAGATGTGGTGCAGAGAGTCAAACTCAGGTTGTCTGCATGCAAGGAAAGCTCCTTACCCACTGTTCTAACTCCCTAGACCCTGATGACTTCTTTTCTGTTGCTTTCTAATGTCCAAAACACACAAGGACAGGGGGAAGTGATTGTACTGTCTCGTGACGAACAATGAGCTAAAAATGCAAAGACCTAGCTGTGATAGCTATTGGCCCCAAACCTTGGAACTGATCTCAAAGACTCAGAGACAACATGGAAGGGGTGAGTTGAGATGGCAGAGGACTTATCCCCCTGTTTTTTGAACAAGCCATGGGAGGAGGATGGCACTTGAGTGTGGGCCATCTGTATTATGACTTCATATGACCAATTTTAAGGGAGCTTTGGTCCTGGGGCAGAGGTGTGAGGGATGGCTAGTGAATTATTCTTTCAAACTTAGAGCCTTCAGCATTACCATTTATGCAGTTGCCGGCAGACCCAAGCCACATGCAGGTCCCACGGGATGGCCTTGTGATGGTTTGGTACGAGTTGAGAGTCTGCAGAATCGAACAACTCTCCATTGTGTTCCTATGTTAGTCTGTTTGTTTAGTGGGGGTAGGGGATGGGAAGGGGACACCCAGCAGTGTTCAGGACTTACTGCTGGCTCTGAGCTCAGGGATCACACCTGGCAGAATTCAGAGGATCATATGGGGTGCGGAAGCAGAGGGACTGTATGTGGTGCTGGAGATTGAACCTGAGTCAGCCAAGTGCAAGGCAAGTGCCTTACCCACTGTGCTATCTCTCTAGTACTTTGTAGAACAAAGAGATCGCATGGGAATGGTATCTGTCTCCCAGCTCCTGGCTCTCTGGTTCACTGTTCCCATCACAAGAAGCACTCTTTACATACACATAGAAAAGCCCAGAAACAATAGCTAATGATCTGTTTTGTGCACACAGAATTTAGGTCAAGGTACCAACTGCTAAGGATTTTAAGCATTAGGGGAAAACTGAGAGCCGGAATCTTTGATCAAGAAAGAGAGGCGCTGTCTTTCATTTGTTGTGTGCTCTCATTCTCAGAGGAAAGAGGTCACTTAGGGAGGAAGGTTTGCCCTCAGTACACTTCAGGTGTCTTCTGCCAGGGCTGATCAGTCTTCCCAGCCATGCTGGAGACCCAGGGCTCACTGCAGCAATACTTTGCTCGGCTGTGCAGACCCCTTGGTCCACTGCACGGGTTAATGATGCTGTGCTGTTTGGCCAATGGTGCTGGGGGCTGCCAGGGTTACTGTCCACCGTGCTGAGGAGGGTGCATGACACACAGATTTAATGTGGGGCTTGAGTTTGCAAGACAGGTACTCCTCCCTGTTGAGCTGACTTCAAGGCTCTCTACTCAGATTTTTTTCCCACATTTTCCCCCTTTTTATTAATACATTGTGATTTACAAAGTTATTCATAGCTGCATTTTAGACATACAATGTCCCATCACCAGTGTCATCTTGCTTCCATTAATGTTGCCAGGTTCCCTTCCACATCCCCCCCCCCCACCCCCTCCGGCCTGCCCTCTTGACAGGCACCTTTCTAAGTTTAGTTGTTAAAGTTTGGATCTCTTGATTTTAGTGTTGTGACTCTGTGGTTTGGATTCTTGGCTCTATGATTTCTCAACACCACCTTTGTACCTGAATGTCTCATCGGTCTCTTTTCCCCTCCCTCCCAACTCTTTCCTTCTCCATTTACTCTGGGGTGAATATTAGTCAGGGCATCCTCCCTTTAAAATCTTGCATTTCCACGGGGGCTGGAGTGATAGCATAGCGGGTAGGGCATTTGCTTGCCTGTGGCTGACATGGCCGACCCGAGTTCGATTCCTCCGCCCCTCTCAGAGAGCCCGGCAAGCTACCCGCACAGCAAAGCCTGACAAGCTCCCCATGACGGATTCGATATGCCAGAAACAGTAACAAGAAGTCTCACAATGTTGCTGGGCCTGCTCAAGCAAAGAAAGAAAGAAAGAAAGAAAGAAAAAAAGAAAGAAAGAAAGAAAGAAAGAAAGGAAAACCTTGCGTTCCCTCATCCAGTTATTCTAAATACCACATGTAAGTGATATCCCGTGTTTATCCTTCTTCTAGCTTACTTCATTTAACATGATGTCTTCCAGTTCCATCCATGTTGCTGCAAATTTCCTTACAGTTGCGTAATATTCCATCGTGTGTATATACCATATCTTTATGGTGCACTTATCTGTCATTGATTCTAGGTTGATTCCAGATCAGCTTACAAATCAGCTATTGTCAGGTGTGCTGCAGTGAATAATGACATGCACATGTTCTTTTGAATGAATGTTTTTCTGTCCTGGGGATAAATATCCACAAATGGAATTGCTGGGTCATATGGGAGCTCGGTTCTGAGTTTACTGTTTTTAATCCAGGACAAACGTTGGTTTGAAATCGCCTCTGCTGATTGTTGTGGAGTCTATAAGGAGTCCTCTGGGGCTCCTGGGTAGAACATATTGGAAGAATTTTCTAATTATTCTTATTACACCCTCCCATGTCAACGCTTCACTTTGTGATTGATTTTCTCTTTTTAAGCTGACGTTTGATGCCCCATAAGAAAAGGAGCTGCAAAATATTATGCTGAATAAAAGTAAAGTCCAAGGTGACCATCCCTGGGGGATGCTTGGCTTAGTCAGGAGATGGGCTTTGCAAAGGGACCAGAGGCTGAAGGAGAAGCCCAGAAGCTGAACCTGAGTTCTGACAGCAGCTCCCAGCCAGGGCCCCTGTTGACTTGACCATAATCAAGTCCATCATGATCATTTCTACAGGATTGACAAACTGTAGAGCCCAGGACAAATTTAGCTCTTTGCTAAGATGTTTCCTCATTAGCCTCTTACAGAGAAAATTTTCTGACAACCTCTCCACTCTTTTGCCCAAACCCTTGCCCCAGTTTTTAAACAAATCAATAAATAGCATTGGAGACTTTTTCTTTCTCATGGCCCCATGTTTGTGCGGGTTGTAAGAAGAAAAGGCTGAAGTAGAATGCCTGGGTCCTATTCCTTATGAATTAAAAATCTAGTAAAAGAGAAAAAAATTAGCCCACAGGAAAAAAAATGATGCTCCACAAAAGACAACACACAATCTGGAGTTCGATTGTGATGTAAAGACAAGTGCCGGAATTTGGAGTAAGGGAAGAAGGATCAATAAGTCCTCTCATAATTGGAGAAGGCAATATCTAATATAATAAAGTTCCAGGACACAATAAAAACTTGGATGCTCCCTTGAGACCCAGTCTAATTGGATTTGACCTGTATCTCTACTCAAGTCATTGAAGTCACTAATGTTTTTGACCTTATGCTTACAGGAAATACCTATCACTATCACTAGCACCCCATTGTTCATTGATTTGCTCGAGTGGGCACCAGTAACGTCTCCATTCATTTCTGTCACGTGCTAGTGTAGCCCGGTGGCACATTGGGGGCTCTTTCAGGGTCAGGGGAATGACGACCAACATTGTTACTGTTTTTGGCATATTGAGTACACCATGGGTAGCTTGCCAGGCTCTTCCTTGTGGGCGGGATACTCTCGGTAGCTTGCTGGGCTCTCTGAGAGGGATGGAGGCTTTGGAGTCAGCCTCTAATCACCTTTACAGGTGTTCCCAGTCAGGCATATATGCGGGCAGGATACTTTTGGTAGCCTGTCAGGTTCTCTGAGAGCGAACACTAGACAAAAAAAGAGGTGTTCCAGAAGCTTGGTTTTATAGTCTCTGGATCTTGGCCGTTGATAAAGTTACACAGCAGTTGGTGGTTGTAACTGTCTAGCTACTGGGAGATGGGGGGTCTGGGTGGAGGAGGCCCAGTCCCGAAATGAGCAGGCTTGGAGATCTCAGCCCCGGGTCCCACATACCTGGGTTCCTTCCTCTGCCGGTTCCTTCACGCGTGAGGCTCATCCGAGCGTGTGGAGGGTGGTCTCAGCATGGCTGTGGCTGGGTCCCGGAGGTCTTCAGCTGCCGGGGCTCTGCTCAGGGCAGAGAGAGTAACTCAACCCCGCCCTCCTCCAAGGGGCCCCAGTGAGGACAGCCAGGCGCGGGGGCAGGGGACTTTGTGTTGTTCTCTTCTGGGAGCTTGGTTTTTCCTAAGGAAATACCTAATGCGCAGAAATATTTCTGAGCAATTTGAGCTGAATTTTTTTCTGAGATTCCCCAATCTTTCTAAACTAGAGAATTTAATCCAGCCAGGGTGCCATGTTTTTCTGTTCTCAAGTGAATAGAAAATAAAAATTAAGAGTATAAGCTTTAGAGTTAGAGATCCAGGTTTAAGTTTTAGCTCTCTCCCCTCTTGGCAACACAAACTTGGTTGGTACCAGTGCGTGAGAGTTGGGGATAGAGGGGTGGGTCTATAAAACTCTGAGCTCAGGGCCAGAGACATCAGTATAACTGATAAGATGTTTTCTTTACATCCAGCCAACCCAGGGTTAAATTCTGGCATGGCATATTGTACCCCAAGCCTTGCGAGGAGTGATTCATGAACACAGAGCCAGGCCTAAGTCCTGAGCACTCCCAAATTTGGTCCCCAAATTAAAACAAAACAAAATGAACTGTGAGTTTCAGTTTCCTGGTCAATAACATAGAAACAGTAGGGCCGGGAAATAGCTCAGAGAGCTGGGCACATGCTTGGGTTTGCCCTGGGCTTGGCTCCTTACACCTGAGCACTGCCAGCTATAGCCCTGGTGGCCCCAGGATAGCTAAAGAGGCCGAGACAGACAAACAATAAAAATGATCATTATACCTACTTCTTTGAGTTCCTGTGAAAACTGAATACTATAATGCTTAGAATGAAGAGTGCTCATACCAAGATAGAGTGCTTATGAATGTTTATTTAGTTTTTTTTGGTGTGTGTGTTTTCTTTTTGGGTCACACCTGGCGATGCACGGGGGTTACTCCTGGCTCTGAACTCAGGAGTAAGTTACTCCTGGTAGTGCTCAGGGGACCATATGGGATCCTGGGAATCGAATCCGGGTCAGCCGCGTGCAAGGCAAATGCCCTACCCACTGTGCTATCTCTCCAGCCCCTACTTATTGCTTGCTTCTGCCAACTACAGCACGGTTTGTATCCTGAATCTGAATCACAAAATTACTTTCAGACCAAAAAATGAGTACTTTATAATTTGAAGATTCTTTGTGTATAGTGAAAAAAAAATACTCATGCAAAGTGCAGAATTACTACTTCCCATTTTAAGTGCTAATGATTGTGGTTCTTACTTTTTTGTGATACTGCCATTGTCAAGAACCCAGTTTGTTTCTCTAATACCCTTGGGCACCTTGATCCAGGAAACGCCGTATAGAAACATAATACAAGTTTGCACTCTGAGGTGAAAATATTCAGTATTTTTAAAGGGCGCTTAAAAAAAATTCCTCCACTACTCCTTCCCTTTGTCATTGATATGACCTGGGACTACACACACACACACACACACACACACACACACACACACACGCACCTTACTGTGGTGCTTGCGTGGTTTTATTGGCCCTGGTACTCGGTGGGTTTACATGTCAGTTTACCATGCTTACACACTCAGTTGTGTTTGCTCTTCTTTAGTTGTGGTGCTTGTACATATGTTTGCTGGGAATCATGTCCTAGTTAAACACACATGTCATGGTTGTGGTGCTCAGCAGTAGCACTGAGGCTTTCACACTAATGCTCACTAAAGTTTGCGCTGCTTTTTTGTTGTTCTATAGGTTTAAAAAAAACACAAAAAATCCCCACAGCCAAAATTAAATGACAGTTAATTGAGTGGGAGAAAATATTTGCAGTCACATCAGATCTGTACAGTACTCACAAAGATCAACAACAACAACAAAAATCTAGAAGCCCCATCCAAAAATGGGGAGAGGAAATGAATAGATATTTCTCTGAGGAAGACTGATGATGGATGGCCAACAGCACGTGAAAAGATGTTCATCATCATTTACTGTTAGGGAAATCCAAATCAAGATGACAATGAGATATCATCTTACGCCAGTGAAAATGGCACATATCAAAAAAATTGAGAACAATCTCTGTTAGCAAGGATGTGTGGGAAAGGAACCCTTATCCACTGCTGGTGGGAATGTTGTCTTGTCCAACAACTATGGAAAACAAAATGATAGGTTAATCAGTCCTTGATGCTCACTCACAATTCTAAGGTCTCAGGTCTAAGAGTACCTTTCACTCTTGATGCTATGAAAAAATTGATGGGTTATTATAGTGATAATTTTTTTCTTTGATGGAATGGAAAATACCCAGATATGCTCAGAGTTTACTCGTGGATCTATTCTCAATATTATTTCTGGTAGGACTCAGATTGGCTCTGTGTAAGCAAATGCTTTATCTGGCATAAGATCACTTGGGGCCAGTGGTGATAATTTTGACATTTATCTGCCTTTTTTTTCCTCAAAAAAAAAAACCCCTTTAATTCCCTCCCCAAAATAACAACAATATTCTAAAACTTCATGAACACATTTTTTTTTCTGTATTT
Source organism: Sorex fumeus (assembly GCF_029834395.1). Classification (NCBI taxonomy): domain Eukaryota; kingdom Metazoa; phylum Chordata; class Mammalia; order Eulipotyphla; family Soricidae; genus Sorex; species Sorex fumeus. The sequence continues at coordinate 3,577,631 of NW_026606093.1, read as the reverse complement.
GGGTCACACCTGCTAGTGCACAGATGTGACCCAAACTTCCAGCTCTGTACTTGGAGGTCAGTCCTAGTAGTATGAGGACCGTGGGGTGTTGGAGAAGGAACCCAGGCCAGTCTTATGCAGATTCTGTACTAAGGGCTTTGAACCTTCTCTTCAGCCCCTTGTATACTTTTAAGAGCAACAAGTACAAAGCTTGGCTTTGTTTCCTCTAATTAAGAATTATAGGGTCTTTACAAGAAAGCAATAAACTGTCAGAAAAGCAAACATCTTCATCCCAAATAAGTCTTTTAGTTGAAACAGGCAGATGGATGGCCAACAGCACGTGAAAAAATGTTCATCATCATTTACTGTTAGGGAAATCCAAATCAAGATGACAATGAGATATCATCTTACGCCAGTGAAAATGGCACATATCAAAAATATTGAGAACAATCTCTGTTGGCAAGGATGTGTGGGAAAGGAACCCTTATCCACTGCTGGTGGGAATGTTGTCTTGTCCAACAACTATGGATCTTGGCCGTTCTTGACATAAGTAGAGCAACTCATGTCTTTCCCAGTGAAGTAGGTGGCAAGCGTTGCTGTATTTGTTGGTCAGATGATGCTTAATTTTACTGTTGACTCCCTCACTGACGACTTATTAAGCTCTTCTAAAGGGAGAGGCACTGGGCTAGCAGCTGAGAATGCTTCGGCAGACAAGATGGCAATGACACGTAGCATGCCTTCCTGGTCTTCCTGGTCTGAGGAAGTGCCCACAAAAATGGGAATTCCCAATAAAGTGGGTCAGTGCAAGGGTACACATGACTGAGGCTTAAGAGAAGCGTCACTTCTTTTAAGTGCATTGCCAAAGCATAACCAAATGAAGGCATTGTGCATCCTGTCTTTCTGCTCAATGCATAGTGGAAGGGCCCTAAGGCACAGAATGGGGCTTGACCAAATTCTTAGACCATAAGACTTTCCTTGGTGGTTTGAGCATTTGATCTTTGGGAGAGCCAATAACCTGTCTGAGTGGTGCCAGAGGCATCACCCTGAAACCACCTTGGTTGCCCAAAATCACCTTGACTGTCTCTGGTCTGAGCACAACAGACTAAGGAAGGGCCTCTCAAGAAGATTCCCTCTCCCCCTTGAGACTTCCAGATCTTGTGAATAGTATGTACTGGACCCCCCTCCCCCCAAGTAGTTTTTCACCTGCTCAGTCCTCTACTAATCTGCTCCTTGAGGTTTCCCTTCTTAGGAGGGCAAGCTGAATTCTCTTCATACCTGTCATGCTGAGGGCATCTCTGAAAGGCTCAGTCTCTGCAAGTCAGGGAATGTTTCTGCGTGTCCTGTCCATTCCCTTTGCTGAAAGATTGTCCTCTGGTAGTGTAAACAAAGTGGATTTATCAGGCTCCATTTATTCCTCCCTATTCCACCAAAGAAATGTTTATTTCTTTTATTGCCTGTCATAAAGTTGAGCTTCCTGTAATAGAACTGCTTCTCTTTAGAAAGAAGGATTGAAAAGCTCAGGAGTAGGCCAACTCAAAGTCCACATATAGAGGTTCCAGGAGCCAATTCTTTGCCTGGGCCTGAGGTTAAGGATGGAGGAAGGACAGGGGAAATTCCTAGATCTTGAAGGTCAAATTATTATGAGACTAATTGGATTCAGTCACCTTTCTGTGTAGTATAGAAGAAACTGATTGCAGAGAAGTGGTTAATGTGAGTTTGACAGAAGTTTGGGATAGAGATTACCCAGTGCAGAGGTTCTCATCCCTGGCTACATATTGGAGCTTCTAGGTTTCTTGAATGGAAGTTCCAGGGACTAGGGCTCTTCGTCCAACTCTAAGACGTGACCTTGGTGTATCTCTTCAAAGTGATTCCAATCACCGCAATATGAAAAATCTTAAGGCAGCTTCTGTACCAAGGATACACTTGCTAGCTTCGAATCTCAGCCAGTACAGGCACCGGGGCAATGTATAACAATCATACATAAACCAGTTTCCTCCTCTACCAAATTAGTTTACTAATGATGCCCACTTTGCATCAGTAAACCAAGGATTAGTGTTGAGCATTGCATAAGGAACTGTCAATAAAACACCTAAAACATAGTAATCTTTAATAAAAACAATGATGGCAGGATAAAACTAGACTTTGTCTCCCAAACGTCTGGTAACACTCTTTCTACTGTGCTCGGAAGTTATTCTATTTATTATACAACTCATGACCTTTTTTTGGGGGGGGGTCACACTTGACGATGCAGAGGTTTACTCCTGTTTCATGCACTCAGGAATTACTCCTGGAGGTGCTCAGGGGACCATATGGGATGCTGGAAATTGAACCCAGGTCGGCTGCGTGCAAGGCAAACACCTTATCTGTTGGCTATCGCTCCAACCCCATGACCTTGTTTTTTGAAAAAGGAAATACATACACACATGCATACAAACATATTTATTTTTTATCTTTTAGCAGCAAGAGATTGAATCCACAATTCCACACACGTCAGGCATAAGGCATAAGCTCTGTCTTTGAGCCACATCCCTGCACATTTGTGACCTTTAGAATGTTTACGTGTAAAACCTCTGAAACTTCTTCTTCTTCTTCTTCTTCTTCTTCTTCTTCTTCTTCTTCTTCTTCTTCTTCTTCTTCTTCTTCTTCTTCTTCTTCCTCTTCCTCTTCCTCCTCTTCTCCTCCTCCTCCTCCTCCTCCTCCTCCTCCTCCTCCTCCTCCTTCTTCTCTCTCTCTCTCTCTCTCTCTCTCTCTCTCTCTCTCTCTCTCTCTTGCTTATTGGGTCACATCCTCTGGCGTTTAAGGGTTACTCCTAACCCTGCATCCAGGAATTCAGGAATTACTCCTGGCAGACTCAAGAAACCATGTGGGATGCTGGGAATTGAACCCAGGTTGGCTACTTGCAAGACAAGCATCTCACCCTCTATATTATCTCTCCAACCTCATTTTTTGGGTTTGTTTTGTTAAACTTCAAGTTTGACATCTTCTGTGTGATATAATTGATGTATTTATTGTTTCAGCATGTTTTTCAGCCTTGAATTGAGTGCCTACAAGGTTGCTATACAACTCTATAAATATTAATAATATAACCCAAAATTAAATACAAATCTATCTTCTGGGATCTTCCAGTTTAGTTAAGTGAACTAAAAACAAGCTATTGAACAGCTTGGTTAATGGTTGTTTATTTATGAAAAATAAAGGTTCTGAGAATGTTTACTGATTCTCCAGGTGGTCTGGCTGACCAGATCCAACCATGGGTTTATGTCACTGAAGAGACCAAATGGTAGTGTCAGGCCCAAGACATTCTGTTTTAGTTAATATGAGATGTGACTGGAGCATAGGGATTTTTAAAGCTCCCAATACCTTGAATGTATATCAGATTTGGTTTATTCTTGCTGATTGTATGTAATGACAGGAGACAGGCATAGGCAGCTTCTGAGACCTGGCAAAACCTTTACGATTTGGATCTGATTCTCTGAACCATCTTATTATCTCATTCTTACTTTGGACAACCCGGCAGGCTACCGAATGTAACCTGCCCACACAGCAGAGTCTGGCAAACTCCCCGTCGTGTATCCAATATGCCAAACACCAGTAACAATGATGGGTCTCATTCTCCTGACCCTGAAAGAGCCTCGAATGTGGCACTTTTAAAAATCTCAGGGCTAGGATGAAGGAGACGTTACCGGGGCCTGCTTGAGGCAATCAACGAACAACAGGATGATCGTGATTGTGATCGTGATCTCTGAACCATGGTATGAAACTGAAGGCTTTTCTGACTTAACTATTTTCTATGTTTTATTGTTTTTTAATCTATGACAGTGACAGTTTATAGGCATGTATTGTTTCTTCGTTTTAGAAATGGAAGGGTTCTAAAGAGAAAAGTGAAATATGAGTTTCAGGAGAATGGTCTTGGCTGCAGAGAAGAGAAGAGGTACACCTGGAGACAGGGAAATTTGTGAGGGGAAAGAAGACAGCACAGGCTGGGCAGGTACTCTCTGATGCCAGATGTGGGCTGAAACCTGTGTCCAGTAGGGAGGAAAGGACTCAGAGCAATGGGAGGTTTTGCTTCTGCTGGACTTCAGATTTTAAATGGATTGTTGCCTTCTTGGTAAACATGTAAAGAATCCAGTTGGTACTTACTAGGCTGGTCTTTAATTGAGGCTAACTCCAAAAGCTTTTAATCGTTGATGGATTTTAAAATGGCGCAGAAATAAATTATCATTCCTAAAAAATGAAAGGACATGGTTAGATTTTGTAATTACCCAGTTAACTTGGGCAAAGTAGATCATGAAACTCCCAAATAGATATTTCCGGGAATGGAGAAAGATGAGGTGGTCTCTCTGCTTATATTGATCCAATAACCTGGATAATTGCCAAATATCCATTTAGCTTTATGATAAAAAGTATTTTTTAACCCCTTACCTAATGCTTTTATTAAACAAAACATTTATTTTTCTGTTTTCAAGTCTGTGGAACCAATATAATTCTGGCCGTAAGATGTTTGCATTCATGTGCCTTAAGATCCTCCACGATTGATTGTCAGTGGGGTCCTTCATTCTCAGGAAGAAAGAGAAAGACAAAAAGAGTTTGACACAACTTGCCTAAGGGCCACTGAAAAAAAGTTGGCTGCTTTCAAACCTGACACAACCTGATAGTAACTCTGCTATCAAAGCAGGTGAGGTTTAGAAGAGTTCTCACAACCTATTTTTGAACAGGTGGTTGGGCCATTTCTTGCGGTGCTTCAGACTCCATACTCAAGGGTCACTCCTGTAGGGACTCAGGGGACCATATGTGGTGCCAGGGATTGAACCAGAGTCATGCACACAAGGCAAGCCGCATAACTCCTATACTTTATCTCTGGTGTCTCTTACAACCTTTTAAAATCAAATCCTCTGTGGAGTCAGGGGTCAAATAAAAATGGTCACTGGCTAGGATTTGCAGAGCTCTAATTATTGTTTACAAATCAAACAATATATCAAGGCTCATGTCTAAAATTTTTTGATTTCCCTGCAATAAATATTCACTCTGATACAGTTCCATATAGCAACACGAACATCCCTGAAGGTAAAGTTGGCCAAAGACATGATAGTGTACTGAGATGTGGTATTTTCACCAGTTACATGAACTCTAAATCATTCTGAGAAATGATGAAAATGGTAAAATATAGAAAATTAACTAGGAATCAAGGAGTTTTTGATTATCTGTTACCTTTGTTTGGATGTCATTGATAAGTTTACATAATTTAATTTAATTTTTTACAATTGGCTCACAAGATTTCTGTAAATTTAACAATCTTCTCTTACAAGCTGATACAAGCTGACTTCACTATGCCATAACTAGGAGGAAAGTTAAAATTTTGGGGAAGATCTCCCAAGCAATGATCAGGGGGATCTGGGGTCCCCTCCTGGCAATTCTGGGCCTCTCTGGCTGACCAGTTCGAAGTTCAGGTCCAGGTCTGCAACTTTGTCCATGTCTAGTCTGGAGACCACCAGTCCCTTAACCCAATGATGTTTAGGAAGGCATGCTGTTCCAGGATTAAGCTCATGCAAGGTATGTATCTCTGACTCCTGAGCTGTATCTCTCACCCAGGAAATTAGAATGTTGAGTGACAAATGGATAAAAGCAAAGGACTGAGAGAAGATGAAATTCATAGCTCAGGACAAACACTTGAACCATTGATTGTGATGTAGCCAAGCATGGATATTGTGCAAGATTCAGACTGCTGAGAGTAGAACACTAATTTGGTCCCTCTTATCTTACTCAGCGTGACTCAACTAATTTGGCAAAATTAATTCAGTTGAGTTTTACCAATACCTGACAGGGACAGAGAAGGCCCTCCCGTTGATCGTCGATTTGCTCGAGCGGGCCCAGTAACGTCTCCATTGGAGACTTTGTTGTTACTGTGTCTGGCATATCGAATACTCTCGGTAGCTTGCCGGGCTCTCCGAGAGGGGCGGAGGAATCGAACTTGGGTCGGCCATGTTGGCCGCTTGTAAGGCGAACGCCCTACCCGCTGTGCTATCACTCCAGGGACAGAGAACGTGACTAAATATTTACTATATCTTATTTTAAAACCGGTATATAAACTCCAATGAAGGTGTGCATACACTACTTGGTAAAACAAAAGATGGAGTTTGTTCCTTGTGCTAGGTGATCTTTCCTAATCTAGCTCTTTTAAATACATACAAGTAGATGGAAAATAGCTAAAGCAGGGATCCCACGTTCTAGAGTTTAAAGTTCTACCTCCAGCCCCTTAAATATTGCCTAGCGAGGAAGTAAAATTGAGCAGTCTCCACTGACAGCAGGGAATCCTGATTTCTGCAGGCGCTATTGAAGAAAAAAATATAGGAATCACACTGGGTAATTCCCTGAGTCATGACTTTGGCTTTAACTATGTTTTTGTTTTGTATTGTTTTTCTTCTTCTGTTCCCAGCATGGTGTAGAATGGGTGCTTTGATGGGAGGAAGGTAGAAGGGGAAACCAGAGATTGAAAGAATGGTGAACGAGAAATGGAATCCCATGTTCTCTGAAGTAATGTGTTATTTTTATGAGGGGAAGCTCGGTGTGAACTACAGGGCTCACTTCATTTGCTCACAGATGGACTAATTTTTTAGTATTCATATGTCAAACATTATTTAATATGGAATACATAATATCCTTAATATTTGACACTTAATGGCATCCTTAAAATATCAATGTAGAAAGGCTTCATGTCTCTAGTACTCTCTCATGTTTTAAAAAATATTCCACAGGGAGAAACCGTTTGTTAAATTTCTTTTTATGTCGCTAACATACATAGCATTGTGTCATGAATATGCTTTAAAACAGTGTTAACGATGCAGACTTTCATTGAGGACATCCTATGTGCCAGATACCATGCTAAGTAAGCATGACATCATTGTATCTCAGAATAACTCTGAGAACTTGGTGCTGGGCTTTCCAGGCCTTTCAGGTAAAGCAAGGAGGATTGGGAAGATGAAGGAAGTCGTCCAGTTCCACTCACAGGAGGTAGGTGGGTGGGGAGGAGCTGGGCTAAGTGTCTAGGGCTATTTGTCTCCCAAAGTGTGTTCTGTACCATTACACTCTATACTTCCCTTCCCCATGGCTTAATCAGGATAGGCTTCCTGAAGTGAATGGAGTTAACTCAGAATGCAGGGATAAAAATAGAAGGCACTGGGAATGGGACAAGGTGGACTCCTTAAGGCAACAGCGGATACAGTTGAAAAGAAGAAAACTAGATGCTTAAAACTCCCTGAATCTATAAGTACACTTGGCTAGAATGAAATGGTTGAATGGGAAAGGAGGAAGACAGAAGGGCTGACTTGGTGGAAGGCCATGGTGAGAATAAAATTAGACATTGTCGTTACAGAATAGAAACATCGAAACTACACGGAATCCACAGCATCTCAGGGATGGAAGGGAACTTGAATGCCATCTGCCTAATACATAAATTTTCTCTGCATCTTGACAGGATGGTAGCTCACCTTCCTTGAATGTCCTTGAAGAGGGAGAATTCATTAGAGACTCTCAACAGATGGTGTATTTGAAAGTTTTGTTTTATAGGAAATCCACATTTATCTACCTGAATTATTGGGGCTATATGTGAGTATCTTACCCAACAGTTCCAAGGGTAAATATAGAAAGAGCCACCTACTGGTGATTTATATACAGTAGTAAAATTATTTCTAGGTACTGAGTTCACAATTGCTCCCTAATCACTGGCTGTCATTTTGTTTATTTCTCCATCAACTTCCTACCTAGTAGGAAGCCCGCTGATTGATTGAGGGTAGAGGTGGTGTTGCTACATGTCTGTAGCTTGTATTTTTAATTTCCTATGTTGTCAATATATTCTTACAGTCAAGCAAGCTGACGCTCAGAAAACTTAATCAACTTGCTCAGGGTCAGCTAGGTCATAGGATGAATATTAGTGATTTTTTCTCTCCCATAGCTTGACCTAACATCTGAAAATGCACTGTTCTACACCATAGAAAAAGAAAGTGTTCTAGAAGATATGGTCTACTCAGGGCTGACATCCTGAGCATGCGTCTTGCCTGGGTCCCTACCCAGCAGGACTCTGAGCATGATTTACTGTTCTGTTGTTCTCATCTTGACATTCTTAATATATTTAGAACAGGGGACCTTGTATTTTCATTTTTCTACTTGATCCTAAAATTATTAGCAGATTTTTGGTGGACCACTAAAGAAAATAAACCTGAATTAGGTTGGAACAGTAATACAGTGGGTAAGGACCTTGCCTTGCATGTGACTGACTCAGGTTCATTCCCCTGTACCACACATGGTTCCCTGAACACTACCAGGAGTTATCCTTGAGCACAGAACCAGGAGTGAGCCCTGAGCACCACTGAGTGTGGCCCAAAAACTAAAAAGAAAAAAAAAACCTAAAAAAAATCCACATTTTTTGTTGTTTGTAGGCTTGTCTGAGCACTTCTAGAGTTCCATAGTTCTCAAGGGTAACGTGTTTGGGGGTAGTCTGTAGATCCACTTTCCGTTGCATGATTCAGATTCCCCTACATGGGAAAGCCCTACTGGGTGGTTTCAGGGATTGGTGCTTTTCTTTCTTCTATCTTCACTGCCATACATGGAGGACAAACTGGGTTTGGGTAGGATTCTTTCTATATTTAGCTTTTGTTACTTCCTGCTCCATTGACATTTATAAGCATCTGGTAGACTTTGATAGGAACAACGCACCTCCAGAATTTCTCTGGGAGAAACTTTGACCTGCAGAGTGAGATTGCTCCTCTTGGATCCCATGGAGCATTCAGTTCTGTTCCATTCTTGCTCAGGCTGTTCTAGACACCAGGATGGCAGGTTCCTAAGTGCCAAAGATGTGCTGCGGTGCTAGGGCTGGGCTTTTCACAGTAAGTGCACTGAGAAAAGTCAACTTGAGGGGGATCATAACTGTTTTCCCTGACAGCTGCCTTCACTTGTCTTAGTAAACTGAGTTTAGTGAACATGCGCCTTTCTAAGTAAATGTGACTCAGTCTATGGCGAGCATCAGAAGAAAACTTGTAAAATAGCTCAGGGTACCACATATTCACCCAATACCTTATAACGTCAGATACCAAAAAGATTTGCTGCTTCTATATGAGTAATCATTCAGACTGGGAATATCTTCACAGTGGCAGTCAGGTATCTTGGAAAGAGCACTGGGCTGAGAGTTTAGAAATCTGGCACTCTGTCTAGTTTTATTTCTTCTGATTGATGGAGGGAGTTAAAGTAAGAGACTGCTGAGTCCTAGGTTTTGTATCTTGTTCAGGAATTGATAAGGTTTTATATTTGGGGAATAGTCAAACTTTTAAGCTTGAGTCTCCTTCTCTTGACTCAAGGTGCATGGGTGTTTAATGAATAAAGAGAGGGTTCCCTTCAATTTTTCAAAAGACAGGCTTGTAATTTACTGCTCCATGAGTGCACAAGAGAGTGGCAAGCCACCCCAGAAAAAGAGGAGACTTGTTCTGAGAAAAATTCTGAAAATGATTATTTTTTGCTTTCCATTTAAGGCCGCAGGATGATACTGATTCTGTCAGGAGGACCCACCTAGCTCAGGTGCCTGTGTAGGGTATCCTTGAGGTGGATAGAAATTTGACTGCTATAAAAGAAACCCAATCCCAGAAAGCACATGGGTGAGCATCTCAACTGAAGAAGTGCAACACTTGATGCGGACCACAGCACACATGTTTGTGACCCTGTTTATCACAACGGCAAATACAAACAGAGGAAAGAGAAGGGGGGATTACAAACCAAATCAACTGCCTTAAATGGGGGTACTCTACCACTGAGTACCAGTGTCTGCATTTGTATGACACTTATATTTCTCATACTTCTTTTAATGTTTGAGTTGAACTGCTTCTGATTTCTATTTAACTTCACATATTTGGAGGTGGGGGGGGGGTGGCTCATAAGAAGTACTCAGGGAGTCTAGGTCCCAAGGATGCTGCATTCAAATCATTAAGTAGGTCAGTTCAATGCAAGGGTCTGAAAATGTGATGCTAATCTGGCCCTCTGGTGCCAGGGACCTCCAGAGGTATCCTGGGTGATACAGAAGGGGTTGTACAATGCCAGGGATTGGGCTGGAGTCGGGAATGTGCTTCCTGGGGAGTGAGACCTAGACAGATGCTCATATGGAGACAAATTGCAGACAGGTGGCTAGAGAATGGAGCCAATGAAGGAAGCATGCTGAGGGACATCAGGATGACTAATGTGATGCGGGGAAGCAGATGATGCTCCGAGCCTTTCTTCTCTGAGACCTGAAATCACGTCTTCTCTTGTATCTGATGAATATCACCCGATTCTTTAAAAGAGAAACCATTACTTGTGATGCTCAAACCCAGCCTGGATCAGCGATGTTTGAGAGTTACTAAAGCCATACCAAGAGGTACTTGGGGGACCGAGGAATGCTAGGTCTTGAGTGCAGAGACTTGCACACACACTAGATGTGTGTTCTACTTCTTGAGTTCTCCATTTACCCATCACATTACTTGTAATGGCCTTGACATCATAGCCACTCCAGGCATTGCTTGGGGAATATAGGATTGAGACTCGAACTCAGGGCTTGGCAAACAGGCTCAGGGCCAGGGGCCTGCTCGACCACTGGAGCCATGTCCCTAGTCGCAAATATGATGTGACAACTGATGTTTACTTTCGTGAACTTTTTAATTTTTTAAATTTTGTTTATTGGTGGTGGTGGGGGGGAACACCTTATGGTGCTCAGGGATTTCTCCTGGTTTTGTGCTCAGGAATCACTCCTGGAGGGGTCTAGGATCATATGGAATGCAAGTGCTCTATCTGCTATACTGTCTCTCCAGCCCCAGAACATTTAATTTTTGACATATCAATTTAAATTGATGGGCATTTCTATTTAAAAATAGATTTACTAACATTTCATGTGTGAGTTTACTGTGTGAGCCCACAATTTTTGCAATGTTTCCTATCAGCCTGCAATGTGATCAGACTGTTTTCTCCTGGTGACATATTTCACAGTATACATTCTGGAAGAGCACAATCCAAGCTTGTTTTCTGCTATGTTTGAGAAAAAGAAACTACAATAGCAAAATGATTCTTTTACTTCCAGTTTCACGGGGGTGGTTTTTTTTTTTTTTAAATAAAATGGAGAATATCATTTTCTAACTCTTGCCTTACTTCCAAGAAAGAGTCTGAGGAAGTTTAACTAAACTGAAACCATGGGAGGTATTTTGTTTGTTTACCGTAATCAGGTCGGCAATCAGAACAGATTTTTGTGGAAAGGAGAGTGTAAAAAGGAAAAGTGTTTTCTGAGAGTGTCTCTCTTTTAGACTCAAGAAATGCTAGGCCAGTGGTGGGCCAGGTTGTGTGTAGAGGTTGCGGGGCGGTGGCACTGAAGTGAAGGAACCTGGTGACTTCAGAGCAGAAGAGGACATCTTTTTCTTTTTCTGATGTTGCCCATCATCATATAATTGCAAGTTAATTGGTTCAGATGTTACGTCATTTCCAAAGGAGATCAATCTTCTCTTTCCCTCCTGCTTTTTTCTTAAACCTATTTGTTAAGCTACTTTAGTTTAATGCCTGAACGTTTAGCAGTCTATCTGCTGATTCCCTTAGCTCCCAGATACTGAAAATAAATTATTTTTATGTTATGGTTGCTATTAATATATTCCTGTTTGTTTTGGCATCTGAGTTATGGGGGCTGCCTTCCCGAACATTGCTTCATCACAGTTGTATAACCTCTTCCAAGCACTGCAGCAAACTTGGATTTCTAAATGCCCGTGGCGTGAGAGCAGAGATGGGGTGGACTTGAGTCTGGACGTTAAAAAGAGACGCTTCATTCTCGGGAGTTCCTGTCCACAAACCTTTCTGGACGTTTCCCAATATTTCTTATCCACTTATTCACTGACCATGTTTAATTGCAAGGACCTCGCCATGATCAGTTATCAAGTTTTATAAAAGATGAAATGGTTCTACCTTGATTGATGTGAAGTCGAATAATCCTACTTAATGATCTTAGAGCTATTTAAAGAAAACCCCCAGATTTAGAATTGAGCAGCTTGTGTCTCCTAGGAGGAGTTTGGGGGGGTATTTTAGCAGTTGGTGAAGAGATCTGCTGAGCCTCCTGAAAGGCTGGGCATTGAGCAGCCTTAAGTAAATACTGAATTATCCGCTCAGAGGGATTCCTATCTTTGATACTACACTTTGCACAAGGTCACCCATTGAAAATAAATGTTTCTGAGCAAAGCAAAATCTTCAAACGTCTTCAAAGTATTAAAGAATACATAGGGATGAAGGATTAGAAATTAAAAAGTTCTTGGGTTTTATTTACAAAAGAACTTTACATGTGTCTCTTAAATGGGCTTCAAACTATGTTCCATAGAACCACAGGGATCCAAGGAAGTATCTCAGGAACTTCAAGAAGAGCAAGAAGAGAGATTCTGTATCCTCTCTCCTCTATCCTGGAACAGCCCTACATGTGATCATGTTTTACATTTGGAGCTTCTGAGTTCAATTTTTTTTGACCACACGCAGCAGTGCTCAGGGCTTACTTACTCCCATCTCTGCACTCAAGGATTCTTAGCCCTCCTGACTGTACTTGAGGGGACCATATGGGGTGCTGGTATCAATCAAACCCAGGTCAGGCATATGCAAGGCAAGTCCTTACACATAGAAATATCTTCCGAGCACTGTGAAGTTCAGTTCTTTTGTTTGTTTTTGGGCCACACTTGGCTGTGCTCAGGATCTAGTCCTGGCTCTGTGCTCAAGAACCACTGCTGGAGGGCTCAGGGACCATATGGGTACCAGGGATTGAATCTGGGTCAGTGGTTTGCAAGGCAAATGGCCTACCTGCTGTACTACCACTCTGGTCTCTGAAATTCAGTTTTCAAGAATGGATCCCACTGCTGAAATTTTTGGAAAATGATTGATGCACTTCAACTATTCATTTTCACAGATGATACTGAAGGCCAGAGCAGTTTTACTATTAGGCCTGAAGTGACAGTATCAGAGACCAATATGGATCTCGAAGATGAGCGCATCTGCTTGTCCTGCACTTGTCCCTTGGATTATGGGATTTCCCAGTCAACCAGGACCAGCACAATCCCATCAGCACCTGTCTTAGAGACATACAATTGAGTGATAATTTCACAGACTGCTCGAAACCAGCCAGGGACTTCTCTAAAGTCCACATAATGTGTGAGAGAGCTTGGCGATGACTTGCTCAGACTTCGGGAATTTTCCACAGGGAGGCCAGAGATGCAGCACTTGGCACGGCCAGGGTAACCTGTGATTTGTCCTAAATCTACTTCTAACTCATTGCTTATGTCGTAGTCTATAAAATTCATTTTTATTGAGCTGAATCACATTTCACATAAAACATCTATTTAGAGCATTCTATTCGGTGGCACTACTTGATCCACAGTGTTGAACAACCACTGCTCCTGTTCCCAGTCACCTTACCCTCATCACCCCAAAGAAACCCAGTACCATGTAGGAGTCACTCCCCACTCCCCATTTCTCTAAGCCACCCCTGTCCCCATCCCTCTGTGCTGCTTTGACAGGTTTGCCTAGTCTGAATTTTTCATATTCTGCAGTACATGCTCATTGATATCCGACTGATCTGATTTCTTTTAGCAGGACTTCGGTCTCCAGTATCATCATCCATCCTCCTATCCGTACTTCATTCATTTTGATGATTTCAATGTGGCATTTTTGTTTCTAACTTTAAAAAATGTTTCTTTAAAATTTGTTTTTTAGTGGCCGCCTTGCTGGTGCTCAGGGCACCCGGGCAAACTCCTGGAGATGCTAGGTCTAGCAGGATGGGTCTGACAGTTTGGTGTCTGGGTTTTGGGGTGCTCAGGGCAAGGCAAACAATGCTGGAATCAAACTGGGAGTGTGTATGTACCACCCTCCCCTAATCCTTCATGTTGCATTTTGCTCATCCTTCTGCTTTTTTTTTCTTTTTGGGCCACACCCAGCGATGCTCAGGGGTTCCTCCTGGCTCTGCACTCAGGAGTTACTCCTGGCGGTGCTCAGGGGACCATATGGGATGCTGGGAATCGAACCCGGGTCAGCTGCATGCAAGGCAAACGCCCTACCCGCTGTGCTATCTCTCCGGCCCCTCATCCTTCTGCTTTAATGCCCAGCACCACTGCACCACTTCTCTCTCTCTCTCTCTCTCTCTCTCTCTCTCTCTCTCTCTCTCTGGAGAATTCTGTGACATTCCTGCCTACCATTTAGACCAAAGATTGTGTCCAGGTATATGTGATCTCGGAGGACTGGGCAGAGCTACAGCATGAAGAAGAAACCTCAGAGCCTGGACAATTGGGCCAGTGAAAAACACCATGGCCTGGACTTAGTGAGAAATCCGGGTGGCGGTGTAAAGAGCCTTCCCTTAACAGGGCCACCTCTGCCACTCGTTGTCACATGATCCTTCCTGAAAGGGGACCCAGTTGATTCGTGAGCCCCTGGGATCTTGGTCACCATGTCATAAGGCAGAGTTGCCCGAGCACTAAGTCCTCATTCCTTCCCTGTGTGGAGCCAGGCTACTCATGAAGGTCACCAGCTCCATTTCTGTTAAGAGTGGACGTGGGAATGGCAGAGGGGAAAGTGAAAAGACAATGTCCCCCTAATCAGGCCCAGTAATTCCTCGCTTAAGTTTGGATCGAATGTTGAGGAATCTCTGGCATCCTTCCTTGGAATCAGTTACAGTCAATTTCTGTAATTTTGCCTCCATTAAATGAATGCTGTCAGGATAAAATCTTGCCCGATGGGGGTCGGGGGGGTGGGGTTGCGGATGGGTCTTTATTTTCTTCCTACCTCAAGAACATTTAATCTAGAACTTTCTACATACATTTTCCCAATCCTTCTGGGGGTCCTTCCCGGGTGAACCAAGCCACTTTCATTAGGGCAGAAGCCCCTTTCTTTTCTTGGTCACCCGTGGCTTCAGGTCTGCCCTGGGATCTGCATTTTGTCCACCTGCAGGAGCCTCTGTCCTGGCGACTGAGGTGCCTGTGAGCTTGTATCTGCCGTGTTGATGGGGTTATTTGTGCTAATCTTTCTAGAGCAAGGGCCATGGCAGGAAGCGTTGCCTGGAAGGGCAGGGCAGGAGGACAGCCAGAGTCCCGAGGAGCACCCTGCCACATTCCTCAGGTCTGACACTATGTGCCAGCCACACTGCCGGGCTGGGCTCTGAGAAGTTGACTTGAGTCTTCCAGGCAGAAAGCATCAGAAGGAATGCACCAGGGAGACAGGGAGCAGCTACCTTCTGTTTGAGGAAATGGCTCTTGATTTCCAGTCCACCTCGGAGGTGTGCTATGCCTTCACCTCTTGGACCTTCTTCCCTTTTATAGCCCATGTCAAGCCCGCAAACTTGCCACCAGCACAACTCATCCCTCATTCAGGAGAAGAAGCCGTCCAGAGACGTTCCCAGATTTATTTGGCCTGACCTTCCCTTTTCAAGGAAGATCACTTGGCAACGTCCTAGAAATCTACCTTGTTCAAGTGAACACACAGAAACAACCCTCTAAGTGCCCCTGAAATATTGGAAGGATGCTGCCCCCCATCTTTCTGTTGCCTCACCCCCTGGGAGATGGTGTCTCCCACTTTGGGAAACACTGGTCTAGACCTTTCCAGAGATCAACTTACAGCAGTTGCTAATGTGAGATTTTATTCTGATTATCAGGCCCCAAACAGTGGTATTCAGGGGATACTCCTGGTTCAGTGTTCAGGGGCGATACCTGGTGTGCTTGGGTGCCGTATGAGGTGCAGGGGACCAAACTGGGATCAGTCACATGCAAGATAAGCACCTTAACCCTTACTATGTCTCCTGCATGAGATTTTGTTCTCAGGGGAGGGAAAGACCAGCTGCCGACCATCCCCGCAGCTGTGCACGGTCCTGATGAGGCACCCCATCCTCTGCATCTCAATGGGGTTGGAATATGCGAAGACGCCTCTTCACTTTGAGGGGTGCAGACGAAAGTCTATCCGTCTCTGTGGTTCCACTGTGAGAAGATCAGAAGCACCCCTTTCCTATACTTTCCCCACTTTAAGCTTTCTGGTGCCCAGATGACCTAGTAAGTAGCTGCTGAGCTGAATTAGGTATGAAGCTTCCTGGTCTTTTTGGCCTCCCTGTCCTCTCAGACACCACCTGCCCTACACACACACACACACACACACACACACACACGCACGCACACACACACACACACACACACACCAATGCCTTCCATCCTTGTCCCATGCCAGATCCTTGTGTTCAGTCCCAAGAAGACTGAAGAACAAGGGTTGGTTTTGTTTTCCTTGGACCTTGTCATCTTGATTTTCTCTGCAAGTCCAGTCAGATTCATATGCGTGGGTCAATTCCTTTTCCTCAGCTGCTTATTGAAACTCTTCTAGCACAAGCTTCTGAGCAAACAACAGATCATAGGGGAGCCATAAACATCTCAATACCCAGCAACTGTCCCCAGTGATGGGGACATTAGTCCTGGGGTAGATGCCAGGTACATAATGGTGAGCTTTGCTGAGTTACAGGAACTTCTTCCCCACCTGAGGTGAAAGCTAACAACTGTGGACTAGTTAGGACAGTCTTGGGCCAATCCACACATCCCATTCTGTTCTGTGTTGCAGGCAGCATAGCAGTGGACAGTGGACAGTTTGGTACCTCTCAGCAGGTTGTCTGGCTGGAAGTGCTGCCTGGACCTTCCTGCTGTTTTCTCACCCAGAGTGTGGGGCTCGTGGTGGCTCGTACCATAGTATGGGGGGCGGGGTGAGGAGGCTCCTTTCAGTTATTGTAAGAAAAGGGTGTAAAGGAGAGATCTTTGTAGGAGCCCACAAAGAAGCAAGAGTGTAACGGGTGTCCAGAGGTGCCGGATAAGAGTGATCTGTTTCTGTGTGATCTGTTTCATAAATATTTATTGTTAGACATAAACTTCAGCTCTGCTGGTTTCAGTTTCAATTTTTTTCATCCAAGACAATGTTCGCCACCCCCCCACCTTACCCCAGACCTTTTATCTTCTCTGACATTCTGATTGGTTCCAGATTATGAGAAAGTTTATTCCATCTCATGGCAAGCACAAGTTTTAATATTGCCTTGGACTTTCTTATACAGCAGGAAGAACTTTGGATTTCATTTGAAATATTCATGGCTCAGCTGCTAGCTACTTCCTTCCTTCCTTCCTTCCTTCCTTCCTTCCTTCCTTCCTTCCTTCCTTCCTTCCTTCCTTCCTTCCCTCCTTCCTCCCTCCCTCTCTCCCTCCCTCCTTTCTTCCTTTCTCTCTTTGTTTCTTTCTCTCTTTCTCTCCTTCCTTCCTTCCTTCCTTCCTTCCTTCCTTCCTTCCTTCCTTCCCTCCCTCCCTCCCTCCCTCCCTCCCTCATGCCTTCCTTCCTTCCTTCCTTCCTTCCTTCCTTCCTTCCTTCCTTCCTTCCTTCTTTTTCTTTTTGCTTTCATGTTTTTGGACCACTTTGAGTGGTGCTGTGGCCACTCTCAGCTCAGTGCTCAGGAACTCCTCTTAGCAGCGCACAGGGGACCAAGTGGTATTTGGGACCCTGCATGCAAATCTCTGCTCAGCACCTTGAAACTGTCCACTTATCTCCTCAGTGACTCTCTTTGGTGTTTGTTTTAGCTTGAATTTTCTCAAAATATTCTCTCAATTCTGCCCACCTCTTCTGAGCCTCCCTGAGAATGTGGGCTTCTGACATAAGGCCAGACTCAGGACAGAGAAGGCTCTTCTATTTCCACGTCCCCTTCTCCCTTCTGGAGACAAGTGGCTTCTTGTCTCTGTCTGTGCATGTGTCTGTTGTGGAGGTGAAATTGAGGCAGTCCCACAAGCTTCTGTCTGGGACCAGCTTCCTTCTGAGGACTGACAACAGCCACTGTGAGGTCATTGCCTGCTGCAGTCTGGGAAGGAGTCGGAGGCCATGAGCTGGGATATGATTTGGGGGAACTCCCAGGGTCTCTCCCTTACCGCTTGAGTTTTCCCAGTTTGGGGGCTCATCTGAATGTTTCAATCAATCATGATCATTCGTGACCTCAGTATCACAGGCAATTCTAGTTATTTTTTAAAAATTTTTATTATTGAATCACCGTGCGATACAGTTACAAGCTTTCATGTTTGGGTTACAATCACACAATGATCAAACACCCTTTCCTCCACCAGTGCACATTCCCCTCCACCAATGTTCACAGTATATCCCCCTTCCCACCCTCCCCCTGCCTCCATGGCAGACAAGTTTCCCCATACTCTCTCTCGAATTTTGGGCATTATGGTTTGCAATACAGACACTGAGAGGTTATCATGTTTGGTCCTTTATCAATTTCCAGCACACCTCTCCCATCCCGAGCGATCCCTCCAACCATCATTGACTAGTCATCCCTCCTCTATTCCAGCTGCCTTCTCCCCCAGCTCATGAAACAGACTTCCAACTGTGGGGCAATATTGTGTCTACTGACCTTGGGTGTCCATCTCATATTATGTTATTTTATATTCCACAAATGAGTGCAGTCCTTCTATGTCTGTCCCTCTCTTTCGGACTCATTTCACTTAGCATGATACTCTCCATGTCTATCCATTTATAAGCAAATTTCATGACTTCATCTCTCCTAACAGCTGCATAGTATTCCATCTTATAGATGTACCAAATTTTCTTTAACCAGTCATCTATTCTTGGGCACTTGGGTTGTTTCCAGATTCTGGCTATTGTGAACAGTACTGCAATGAACATACAGGTGCAGATGGCATTTCTGCTGTGCTTTATTGTACCCTCGGGATATATTCCCAGAAGTGTTATTGTGGGGTTATATGTAAGCTCAATTTCTAGTTTTTGAAGGAATGTCCATATTGTTTTCCAGAAACGTCAGATCAGTTAGCATTCCCACCAACGGTGCAACTCCAGTTCTTAATATGAATATCAGCTTGTCACTGGCCACATTCGGGCATGGAGGAGGGGGCGTGTCTTTTCTGGCCAGTAGGCCCACACCTGCTCTGGGCACAGTATGCATTGTTGGCATTTCTGATGGTACTGGGGTTTGGACTCAGACTTTCACACACACAAAGTAGTGCTCTACCTCTGAGCTACATTCCCAGCCCTGAAAAGGGTTGCTTTTTGCAGGGGACTTCCAACTGATGCCCAGGACAGCCTCTGGGCTACTTCCAGTGATTCTCAGTCAACAGGGTCTTGACTCAATACAAGGGTCCAAGGATGCAGAACTGCTTGGTGTCTGAAGTTCTGGAGACAATCAGGGCCACACCTCATGGTGTTCAGGGCCCTCAGGGCTGTATTAGGTGAAGCTCTGGGGCTGTGTGGTGCCAGGGATCGAAATGGCGCCAGTCACATGTAAGAAATGCACTTTAGAAAATAATTGCTGATTTTTACACCATACATGGCTGTGCTTCAGAGATTACTCCTGTCTGTGCTCAGGGATCACTCCTGGAGGGACTCAGGGAGTCTGTGGGATGCTGGGGATCGAATATGGGTCTGTTGCCTGCAAGGAAACTCTCCTACCAACTATCTCTAAAAAGATTTTACAAAATGGAGTTAGTATCTTGTTTTTCCTTCCTTTATAATAACGAAACTGGCCAAATACATGTTTTTCTGTAACTGAAGTCAAAGTTAGGGACAGCCAATGTTTCAGCATAATTGACAAGCATGAAACTGCTGGAAACAGCGATGTCATTAGGTGGCTGTGTTTGTGGGTGTTCAGATGTGAGTTAAACTAATCCATTACACTTGTTTGATGTTCATTGGGGTTGAAGTATTTTTTTTATGCAGAACCTGTGAAAGGAGACACAGTTCAGCAGCATTTATTAGTAACCTTGTCGTGTCTTTTGAGTTATGCACAGACGCCTCAGAATGGTGTGTGTGTTGGCGTGGGAGGGGAGGACGCAGAGGGTTGGGCCGCTTTGACGCCACAATCCGCATCCCTGAGCTGGTGCTGCCATCCCGGGCTTGTACTTTGTTGTGGAGAGAGTGAGTGTGGCTTTTCATGTCAGAAATAGGTTCTGATTTGTCAATAACTGAAGCCCTTGTGCTGGGGATAATAACACAAGTTGGGAAAGAGAGAATCTCTCTCCCCACAGAGCACCTCCTGCTCCAGCGTTTTCTTTTAGGGACTTCCTCAGTAAAAAAACCCAAATGCTTCCCAATCTATTCCAAAGGGTTTTAAGCTGAAGAGGAGGAAAATGTGAAGCCAAGTTTACCGCATGGAGGAGAACATCAAGTCAGGGCTGTGGTGTAGTCAAACCTTTCCTGGAGGTGGCACATCTAGTCCACTAGTCCTCGAGGCTCCATGGCTTGGAGGCCAGCCACACATACTAGGGGAAAACGGAGCTCAGATAGAAAAGGGAGCACCAAATAAAGGGTGTTGGGAGGATCCTCCCAGGATGGGAGGAGCATGCTGAAAATAGACTGTAGACCAAACACGATTGCCACTCAATGCCTCTTTTGCAAACCACAACACCCAAAAGGAGAGAGAACAAAAGGGAATGCCCTGCCATAGAGGCAGGGTAGGATGGGGGATTGGGGGTGGGTGGGAGGGATACTGGGACCCGTGGTGGTGGGAAATTGGCACTGGTGGAGGGATGGGTACTTGATCATTGTATAATTGAAATCCAAGCACAAAAATTTGTAAGTCTACAACTGTACCTCATGGTGTTTCACTAATAAAAATAAAAAAAAACCCTAGGAAGTGGAGGCCAATTTCTGTCTCTGACTGGCTCAGGACACAGGCAACCCATGATGTCATGCCTGGTGCTCCCCACCCCCGCCTGCTCACCCAGGCAGCCCCCGTCCCGCACATCTCTCCTAGGGCTCAGCCTGGTCACCCTGGAAACCAAAATAGGCTTCCCCTTTCTTTTCCTCCAAACCCTGACAACTTTTGCCACTTCAACTTCAACTTTTGCCACTTTCCCCAATGTTGGACTATACCCGTTTCCTGGGAAATTGAGCCTCCAATCTGTTCTTTCATGCTCAGTGTCTCTTGGAGTCCTGTTTCCCTTGTGGGGTCAGAGACTGCTAACTTCAAGGTCTCAATAGGACTTATGCTAGAAGCCTAAAGATACAGACTTTTCTGGTAGCCTCGTGGTATAACGAATGAGAAAACCAATAGCAAAATCCCTACCCTCACTACTCCCTAAGTCAATAATCTCATAACAGAGATGACAGTAACCCAGTTCAAAAACCCAAGAGCCACAGGATATACATAATAAAAGCCAACATTACCTGGGGTCCCTGTTCGATGTCCAAAGTAAAGTCAGTGAGAGTTAGTTTGCCCTGCTGCGTTACCCTGGAAGCTCAATTCTGGAAGCATGCTTTGAGAGAATCCTTGATAAAAAGATATTAGAAGAGAAGACAAAGTGAAACAGCTCATGTTTTGGCCTAGAGAAGAAAATATTTTGGGGAGGAAAGGGAGACTTTATACAGATGATTTCATGTATTTAACATTCATTAAAAATAATGGCAATTGTGTTTAGGACATTTGCTTTGTTGTAGACTTCTGGGATCTGTGAACTCATTTCAATTCTCCCAATAAGCCCTTTAGGGATGTTATTCCATGAAGCAGAAGATAAAACTCAAGCTTGGCGAGGTTGAGTGACTTGCGCAAATTCATAAACTGAGTAACCTGCCAAGTTAGATAACCGAGTCCTTCAAAATCCGGAGCCCATCTTCGTGCTTCCATGCCTCCCGAGTCTGTGAAGAAAGTATTCATTCTCAGTGTGATATCAGAGAACTGAATTGGAAGATAGAGAAAATAGCAAGGGATTCAAAGTGACTTAATAAGGACCTTCCTTGCAGTGCTGGCCAGAGGTGGAATGGACAACCCCTCTTCCACCTGGGTTTCCAATCCATCTGTGGTCTCCAGGCAGAGGCTGATGGGCTCATGTTGAGGGTGAAGTCGGCCTTATTTAATATTACCAGAAGACATCTGATGACCCCTTAATGGTTCTTTCTGTACTCAATGCAAAGTAAACCTCCCCCAAGCATAAAGAGAAGATCTATATAACTCCGGGCCACTAGCCAATCGTTCTGAAATAATTTAAGGGTTAATTGTGCCATCTAGTGTCAACAAAGCTTGTAGCTTTTCATTCATTCATTCACTTATTTTGCACATCTTTTTCTCAGTGCCAACTCTGTGCCAGTTCCTGGCTGGCTAGTGGTAAATAAACTACGTCTCTGCTCTCAAGGAGCCAGAAAGGCAAGGAGATGGAGCTTTAACAAAGTTAAGGATGCTGAGACACTCCATCCAACTTTGCGGAACGGGGAGGGTTATCTTAGAAGCCGGTAAGGCGATGGTGTGAAGAAGAAAGAATGGTCTTAGGTAGAGGAAACGACCCCTGTGAATAAAACCCTAGGGGTATGAAAAACCATGACCTAGATCAGAAGCTTCCTGGCCCCAATCCCTGCTCTTCGCGTTCGAGCGCCCCCTGCCGGTACGGGAAGTCCACGGTGCCAGGGCAGGGCCGCCCAGCGCCAGGTGCATCAACCAGAGGAGAGGTGTGGGGCCGCCCAGCGCCAGGTGCATCAGGTGCATCAGCCAGAGAGGTGTGGGGCCGCCCAGCGCCAGGTGCATCAGGTGCATCAGCCAGAGGAGAGGTGCGGCTCCTGCTTCTCGATTGCTGGCTGACTCCTGCTCTTCCCAAACTTGCAGATCAGAGTCCTGAAAAGGAAATTTTGACCTCGAGATGCTCACTGGAGCAAAGTCTTCCCGGACTTTTCCTAACAGTTGCACATGTCCCCTGTCTCTTGGGATCCTTTGGTCCTGCTGGTCCCTTGGATTCATGGAGCAGGGAGTGGAGAGGGTGGCATGACAAGGGTCCAGGAGGCTAAGGACAGGGAGAGAGATAGAGGTTTGCTGGAAGTGTGACGTCTCCATTCCCATTTCTTCCTGTTCCATCTTTCCACCCCTGCAGAAACTCCAGCAGAGCCTCCTCCATGCAGACACCTTCCCACCGCCTCCAGGTACAGCCCTGGGGGCCTCCTGCCCTCTCAAGGTGGAGGGCACAGCTGAACCCCCCGGGGGTAGCGGGGGACCAGCCAGATTTAACTGGGACCCTCCTGAGCCATGGCCTCTATCCAGGGCAATGTCGCAACTCAGAAATGTAACAGGTGAGGGGCTTGTCTCATTATTCTCCTGCCTCCAAGGCAGGACTGTACTTAAACCATCTCAGACAGATGGTTAACTGTCCTATTTTAAAAGATCTCCAGGGAAGACGATTTCACAATTCCCTGTGGTTGTCTGTTCTAGTATTTAATCATCTTCATTACCAGCGAGTTCTTTATGGCGCATCTAAATCTCTTTGGTTGTGATTTAAGTCTTGTTCCTTGAGGATACACACTGTGGATATTCTGCTTCAGGGAAGAGACGAGGATTCTGGTCCCAATTTTGGAGCCTGGGGAATAATGTTTTCTTTAGGATTGTTTGGTTTTGTTTTTTTAACTCATAAACAGGAAGATTTCTGAGGACTATTTCAGCTCTGAAAGCAATGGCTTTTCACGTGAAAAGTACAAGTATCCTGTGCAATTTAGCACTCCATGAACCTAACCTAATAATGCTTTGCTGCAGGGAAAGTTGCCCCTGAAATTTGAAATGATAATCCACAGACCTCCCCCAGAAAGCCAATATAGTTTCCTTCAATAATAGAGGGGGACTGGAGGAAGGAATGGGCAATGGAGGGGCCGCGGCCACTCAAAATCAGACCTTTCAGAGACGGTGGGGTTGCCCCTTTGTCCAGTTCTCAGACCAGGCACATTTTGTGGATGATGATTCAGTCTCTGGCTCCCGAAGACTGAAAATGTAGGTGAAATTTTCACCCTTTCCCTCCCGCTTGATGCTTAAAACAAGAGGTTTCCAGGAAGAGTTATGCCAGAGGCCACTGTCATGAAACTGGAAGTGACGTGTTCCCTGCTGAGAGAAGGAAGTGGATGTTTGGGATTTGTGGGGTCTCTAACAAGAGATGTAACCAGGTAGGCCTGGAACAAAGACTGTGTAAGAGGATGCTGAAGGCCAAGTTTACTTCTCCCCTCTTGCCTCCTCTCGCTCCCTTCCACACTTGCCTTTGGTAAGTGTGTCCCCAAGGAGGCAGCTTGCCACAGGCTGACATTAGTTACCTTGCTTTAGGGGGAAGTTGGCACGGATCTTCGAGGCCTAGTTCCACCGGACTCCCAAGCATCCCGCCTAGTCTACCCAGTAGTGAGCACAGAGCCAGCCAATGACGAGATCAAGTCACAAGACAGATTAACGCCACTCATTTGTATACAGTTACCCCCTCAAGCTCTTTAAAGGAGACAGAAAGACTTGGTTGTTGGGTAGGCATGTGAAGAATTTTAATCTTCTGCACATGTAAATGTGAGATGGGAGAATTGCTCTTGCTTTTATTACGGGTGGCATCAAATACTGCCCAGGACTGGCCGGCAGCTAGCAGCAGTTCTTTATTATTATTTTTTCTGCATCTCCGGGCACATCTCTTTGATTCCACTGTTCTTCCTGCATTAACATATGCCTCAGAGACCTGGGCCCTACGAAAACAGGATGAGAACGCTATTTGGGTCTCCCAAAGAGGAATTGAAAGAGCTATGCTTGGAATATCACGTTTCACTCAAATGAGAGAAAGAATCCGGAGTTCTGACCTTCGTCGACGATCAAGAATCAGGAACGCTGTCTTGTTTGCCAAGGTGTCAAAAATCAGATGGGCTGGTCACGTAATGAGATTTAAAGATGACCGCTGGACTAGAGCTGTTACCGACTGGATTCCATGGGATGTCAAAAGACCGCGTGGCCGCCCACCTACCAGATGGTCAGACTTCTTCATCAAGATCATGAACGATCGGTTTGAGGCTCTTCATGTTCCTAGAGCGAACAGACGCCACTGGGCTACACTAGCACACGACAGGGACAAATGGAGACATTACTGGCGCCCGCTCGAACAAATCGACGATTAATGGGAAGTCAAGTGATCAAGTGACTGCACTCAGCTCAGGATTTATTCCCGCCTCTGTGCTCAGAGATTACTCTTAGAGGTGCTCAGGGGACCATATTGAGTACTGGGGATTGAACCTGGGTCAGTTGTGTGTAAGGCAACCACCGCACCCACTGTACCATCTCTCCAGTCCCACACAGCAGTTCTTGTATTAGTATGATAGAGTTGGCTGGGAGTTTACATGTATTTAGGATGCAACTTCGTCTTGAAGTTTTCAAAATTATACGGTCCTGAGAAAGATACATATTCTTTGATTCCAATCCTGTGGCATTCTGGAAAAGGCATTATCATGGAGATGAGGAAAAAAAAATAAATGATTGACCTGAGAGAGAATTTTTAGGGCAGTGAAAATACTGTGTATGATGGCATAATGATGGGTAGATTGTTCCCAAACCCACAAACTGTATGGCATTGAAAGGTGAAGACTAGACTTTGGATGATTATGAAATCATTATAGGTACACCGATATAGAATGGTGGGTGATATTGATAATGGGGAGGCTGTACATGATAAGGGCATTGATAGATGGGAAATCTGCCATTTCCTCTCAACTGTACTACCAACCTAAAATTGCTCCATTAAAAATAAGTCTCTAGGGGCCAAAGAGATACTATAGTGGGCAGGGAGCTTGCTTTGCTTGCATGTGGCTGACCTGGGTTCAATCCCCAGCACTGTTCTGGTTCCTTGAGCTTGCCAGGAGTGAACCCTGAGCACCTCTGGGTGTGGCCCCCCAACAAAACAGAAACCTCTAAAAATCTAAGGCAAACAAAATGAAGCAGTAGCAACAAAAATCAATGAGTTCACCCTAAATTGCTGTGACTCCAGAGAGAGAATGGTCAGAGGGGTCTCCTTGGATGGGGCAGCCATCACTCACCATGTTTAGAATAGGCCTGGTTACATCAGTCTCACCCAGGAGTCTATAGGAGAAATACAGGGTCTAAGGGCTCATCCCAGACCTGCAGAATCAGCATCTGAATTTTAGCAGGTATTTGAGCATCTGCTAAAGTTTGATGAGCCCTGCACTAGCCTTCTGGAAAATGGGCTTTGCCAGAAAGATTTGAATATCATGATGTAAGACAAAACTGTTTTCCAAGAAGCAGCACTTTTCTTTGGCATGACTCCTCATTTTTGGATATTCCTTTCACTTTTACTGACATCCTTTTTCCTCTATGTTCACTTATTCCCCATAGCCCCTCTCCCAAGAGCCCAGAGAGGTAATCACCAAGACTCCATCTACTTGTCCCAGACCTCCTACACAGAGAAGGAAAAAAGGAATTAGAAGCAAAGAATTCAGGTTAAGTTGCTGGTGACTGAGAGATTCAAGGCATTCTTCTATTTCTATAGGGATGTTGTACTCTAAAATAGGATACTTAGTAAATCACTGTTTAATGACCTAACGATTGCATTTATGCTAGAAGAAATTGAGTCATTGTGTATATACACTTATACTTTGGAGGTGGAGTAAGGTGACTTTCTTAATACCTCCTAGGACACTATGTGGGTGACCAGTTAATTAACTACATAACAAATTGGCCTTTAAACTTCTCGTACGTCCTCATTACTGTTAAGACTCTAAAGTCTTAGCATTGCACCAGGATACTTCTGTATTTGTGTTACTTTTATATACTTGGCCATGTAAGGTGCAAAGCCTGAATTTCAAAATAAACAATGGAGTGACCAGAGATATGGCTAAGTGATAGAACCCTTATCTCATATGAATGGGGGTTGGGGGTGGGGTGGGGGTTGGGGAATGGCAATGGAACTAGGAGTGAGAGGTGGTTAGAGCAGATGGTTAGCATGCATCTGACCCAGATATGATGCCCAGCAAATAGACCCATGAACATTGCCTTGTGTAGTCCTGGAGACCTCCATCACTGCCCAGGTGGGCCCATTAATCCCTAGTACCTCAGACCTGAACTGTATTTGGGGTCTTGGTATTAAAATGCTGGCTTAGTTGGCCAGGACTTGCTGGTGAGGCTCCCTTCATCCCTTCCAATCCCAAGCAATGGATTTTTGGCTAACATTTGACAAATCAAAGAAGAGAGTTGTTGTGCTGTGAACCAGGAGGTGTTTCTGGAGATAGACAGCCCTGTGGTACTAGGGTCCTGTGGTACTAGGGTTCCCAGGTTCTACCAGGCAGCTTGTTAACAATGGTCAACCTATCTTAAAGGGCTTATTTTCTTTTCCATGCTTGTAAAACCATCACTGGCTTACTTTCCTTTTTAATTACTTGATCTGATTTTTCTCTCATTCCCAGAAAGTTTACTTCCCAGAAAGTCAATACTACATGACAACACCACCATCATCCGTCCTTCCCATCCCAACCCCCAGACTGTCCTGGGCCCAGGTGTTTTCAGAGATGAAGTCTCTAAACATTAAATTTCATTAAAATAAGCTTGCAAAAGACAGGTGCAGGGCAAATGAAATGGAGAAATCCAGGTGTTACAGATGGGTGCGAGCCAAGGCAAGGACTGCAAATGTTATGTAAGTAAGCACAGCTTTGCTAGGTGGGAAATTGCAAAAGACAGATGCTGTGACCGATGTTTAATGTGGCCAACTGTCAGCCCTGGTACAGAAAGTGGCACAGAAATTTTACTGGAAAAATAAGATCCCCAACTCTCAGAGTTCTTAGGCCTTAGCAGAAGCTAGGAAGCCCACTGTTTAGTTAGGAAGCCCACTGAACAATGGTGCGGAGACAAATGAAGCCACATTCCTTTCAAATAATCTCCCCTGGTAACTTAGCAGGGAACTTTTCCAGGAACATTTGCTACCAGCTCAAGGCCAGCCTTTCATGTAGTTACTTTGTGAGATGATTGAGAGAAGTAGGGCAGATCTCTTGGTCCCGAAATATCTCCTCTCTCAGCCGGCAACATGCTTGAAACGGCACCATTAGCAATACATTCCTTTCGGATGAACTCTCTGCCACCTCCAGGGACTGACAGAACAATCATTCATTCAGTCATTCGTTTATCAAATGTTTCTGAAGCACTTACTATGAGTCAAACACTATTCTCGGTAAGGAAAAACTGAAAGACTGAAAGCCAAGTGAACTCTGATTCTTGCCCTTGAGGTACTCCAGGTTGAAGAGGCAGGAAATGCATGAAAATACCAAAGGAAGAAATAATAAAAAGCTAAATAAATAAATAACCCGTGACCGACCTGGGTTCAATCCCCAGCATCCCAGATGGTCACCCAAGCAGCGCCAGGAGTAATTCCTGAGTGCAGAGCCAGGAGTAACTCCTGAGCATTTATTTATTTTGCTTTTTATTTTTTCTCCCTTTGGTTTTGATTTGATGCAAAATGTAAGGAGGGGTGCGGCAGTATATATATTTATATATGAAACATAAGGAGGAGTCTCATCCCTGAACAGGTGTGGGAGTCATCATGGTCCGACTCTCGAACTTTGTCTTTCGGGAATTGAACTGCTAGACACATCCAGAGGAGGGCTGGCAGGCCAGACGTGGGAGAGAAGAAGGAGTCAAAGGTGACTCAGAGCTATGGGATCCCCTGATAGTTGAGAGAGCACCCATGATTGGGTTCCCTTGCAACTTCTTGTGGGTCTTCTACCTATACCTGTCCACAAAGTTGTTGTGGAGATGGGGCAGGATTCATGCAACGAGATGGAGGAGAACAGAAGTCACTTCATTTCCTTTGATGCTTTGTGAACAGTGTGATTTTTTCAAGTCATCTACTCTTCTGCTAAATAATAAAAACCTCTGGGCCTAAGTGATAGCACAGCAGGGAGGGCGTTTGCCTTGCCCGTGGCCGACCTGGGTTCAATCCCCAGCATCCCAGATGGCCACCCAAGCACCGCCGGGAGTAATTACTGAGTGCAGAGTCAGAAGTAACTCCTGAGCATTTCTGGGTGTAACACATGAAAAGGTAAAGGTAAAGGTAAAGGCCCTCCCGTTGATCGTCGATTTGCTCGAGCGGGCCCAGTAACGTCTCCATTGGAGACTTTGTTGTTACTGTGTCTGGCATATCGAATACTCTCGGTAGCTTGCCGGGCTCTCCGAGAGGGGCGGAGGAATCGAACTTGGGTCGGCCATGTTGGCCGCTTGTAAGGCGAACGCCCTACCCGCTGTGCTATCGCTCCAGCATAAACACATGAAAAATAAAAAAAAATAATAATAATACAATTAAATTAGAAAAATAAAATCCTCTGAAAGAAAATTCTGAGCGTATCAGTTAGAGTAACTAAACCAGCATTCTACAACCTCTTTACACCAGCTTGCTGGCGCCTGTCTCAGTGAGACTGTTGAGGAAGTGTTTTCCTCCCTAACAAAGCCTCTGCTCATGACTTCTGCTGACTGAGTTACCTAGTACATTCTGAGGTGGGGCATCAAAACTGGTTGTTTTACTTACATTTTGGACATTCGTGATTTGGGCATCTTGAAGAACACTAAAGATGGCTTAAACGAGGTCTTGGCATGATGAGTAGTTTTAGCTGCATGTCCACTGATCTTCTAAAACAATGACCAGGAAACAGAACTTGCTCTGCTTTTCATAGAGCCATCAGCTCATCATGCATGACTTCGGAGTGAGTTTTTTAGTTCAGTGGTCTTCAACCAACTGGTGCTGGTTTTTGCAGGTGTAGAAAGATTGAAAATAAAGGTCTATCCCAGTGGTTGTGACTTTCAGTCCTTGGATCAGCATGTAAGACAGGCGCCAGCGAACTGGGGTAAAGAGGTTGTAGAATGCTGGTTTAGTTACTCTAACTGATATCCTCAGAATTTTCTTTCAGAAGTTTTTATTTTTTATTTTATTATTATTATTGGAGTGATAGCACAGCGGTAGGGCGTTTGCCTTGCACGCAGCCAACATGGCCGACCCGAGTTCGATTCCTCTGCCCCTCTCGGAGAGCCCGGAAAGCTACCGAGAGTATCTCGCCCGCAAGGCAAGCTTCCCGTGACGTATTCGATACGCAAAACACAGTAACAACAAAGTCTCCAATGGAGACGTTACTGGGCCCGCTCGAGCAAATCAATGAACAATGGGAGGACAGTGACAGTGACCATTATTATTATTATTATTATTATTATTATTATTTTGCTTTTTTTGTGTCACACCCAGCAATGCTCAGGAGTTACTTCTGGCTCTGTACTCAGGAATTACTCCTGGTGGTGCTTGGGTGACCATACGGGATGCTGGGGATTGAACCCAGGTCGGCCACGTGCAAAGCAAATGCCCTACCTGCTGTGCTATCACTTAGGCCCAGAGGTTGTTATTTTTGAAGTGGGAAGGGAGTGGATAGTTTAGGTCACATTTAGCAGTGCTCAGGGACCTTGTGCAATACAGAGTTGGACTTGTGAAAGTCAAATTCCCTACTGCTCTACTTTCTCTCTCTCTCTCTCTGCCTCTCTCTTTCTGTCTCTCTATCTCTCTCTGTCTCTGTCTGTCTCTCTCTCTCACTCGCTTTCTCTGACTCACTGCTTTCAGAGATTTAAGCAAACATTTTCATCATAAAATGGTTACCTGGAGAAAGTTGTTAAGCTTTGACTTGACTTTCGTGAGAAATTCAGCAGAATGATTTTCTAAGTGATAGGTTGAGTAATGAAGAGACGTGATTTCACAACTTCCACTGTTGTAGAATTAGCTTCTAATATCTTGTGTAGATAACGCATGGGCTCTTCTATAAGAGATGGCAATCAATCTTTTCTTTTTCCAAAGGGGGGAGAAAAAGAAGAAAGGAAAGGATTGGATTGTGGTTAGTAATATTCAGGTTAGAAAATAGAACGAGGGACCAAAGACACACAGTGCAGTGGGAAATGTGCGTACTTTGTTTGCTGCCCATCCTGATTTGATCCCTGGCACTGTATAAGATCCCCTGCGTACAGCTAAGTGTGATCTCTGAGCACAAATCTGGGAGTAAGAACTGAACACTGCAGATGTAGTCCAAACCCCCACCCCGCACAAAAGGAAAAAATGTATTCTTGGGTGCTCTACAGCATAAATGTTCTTTAACACTTCACATTTTTATGATGTAAAATTCCATCTTTCTGGTAATAAACACCTGGTATTTCTACACATTTACTTAGCGAGCATTTTTGTACTATTATTTCATTTTGTACTCAGCACTCTCTCCTCAGGGATTTCTCTATTTATGGCTGAGGAAACAGGCAACTTAACAAGTAAGAGTCTTAGCAAAAGTTAAGACACAGGTAGGAAGAGGTTTCAGCAGTGAACCAGAGTTCATGTCAGTACCCAACCCTTCTGGTTCCTAGGTGGCAAAGAAATGAATGAACAGCAGCTTCAGATCCAATAAATCCCAACTGAAAAGCATTTTCCCCTGCTGGAGCTGGGACAATTTAATCTTGAAAGGGTAGATTTAGGGAGAGAGGTCGCTGTATCTGCTCTGCTTGGCCTTTCCGGATTAAACCCAGACTTACAAATGGAACCATTCTGTCATGGAAGAAAAATACAAATAATCTGGTCAAAAGACATCTTGGGATGTTAAGATTGTCAGTAGCTGAGGATGTTCTCTGTTCTCAGGTTGTGTAGACACAGGGTACTCTGACATACTTACTCCAAGGTGTTCAGGGATCAATCATGACAACGTTGGGGGTAGAAGCCTGAGTGCAAATGAGGAGTCAGAGCTTGCTTTGTTTGAAAAGTAACTGCCGTTGGTGATCTCTCCTTCCCTCTCAAAGGCCAAAGTCAAACCAGTGCTAAGAGAAGCAGGCCAGCCCCCTCCATGGGGCCATTGGCCTAGTGTGGGCCCTACACAACTCTGTCTTATTAAACCAACAGTCGCCACACGTCTTGCTTGCATCTCCCCTGAAGAGTTACATAAAAGTAGGTGCCTCGTCATATATTTTCAAGCCGATTTCCTGAATTTTTTATCATAACTCTTAAGTGGTTGTAAGTGATGCAATTTCTGGTGCTTTGTAGATCTTGACAGTTGAAAATAAAACAAAAGCGTTGCATCACTTTTAAAAGTTTTGAGTGAACTGTAAACACCATGGCTATTTGAAGCTTCTTTCATGCATTCAAAAATATATAAAAGCTCTTTTAAAAATATTTTGTATCATCTTTTCCCCTTGGAAACTTATTTCCAATTTACTTCCGCCATAAAAATTTACCCCACGACAATATATTTTTTATGCTCAAATGTCTTTCATTGATGACACTGTCATACTACTCTGTAGCAGCACAGTCCTCCCGCTGTTCATCGATTTGCTGGAGCGGGCCCAGTAACGTCTCCATTGTGAGGCTTGTTGTTACTGTGTCTGGCATATCGAATACGCCACGGGGAGCTTGCCAGGCTTTGCCGTGCGGGCGAGATACTCTCGGTAGCTTGCTGGGCTCTCCAAGAGGGGCGGAGGAATCGAACTTGGGTTGGCCATGTTGGCTACGTGCAAGGCAAACGCCCTACCGCTGTGCTATCGCTCCAGGGACCATGTGGCCTAACGGATAAGGCATCTGACTTCGGATCAGAAGATACTACTCAGAAACAAACAAAAAGGGCATACAAACAGAAATTTAAATCTAATTTTTTTTTGTTATTCTAA
Organism: Sorex fumeus; assembly: GCF_029834395.1. NCBI lineage: Eukaryota > Metazoa > Chordata > Mammalia > Eulipotyphla > Soricidae > Sorex > Sorex fumeus. The sequence continues at coordinate 3,545,188 of NW_026606093.1, read as the reverse complement.
GACTGTGATACAAATTTCTTTGGGGTTGAATTATTACTGCACACAGTATTAGTACATAATTGAGAAAAATAACATAAATACATTCTGAGCTTCTAAATAGCAGTTACTAAGAGCTCAGAGGAAGAGTGCAGTGGCTTAGTATACCTGCTGTGAGATATATGTTCCAAGTGCAATTCTGGCACCTTGTTGCCTGCCATTCGTGGCACCTCACGCCAGACAGTCAGAGATGTGCAACACCACAACGAAGGATCAATCCCTTGGTGAGAACCACCATTAAAAAGCTGTGTGACCCAAGGACAGTAGAGACAAGGGCCAGGAAGACTGCTCCATGGATGGAAGCCTGCCATATGAGCTGGGGGAGAAGGCAGCTGGGATAGAGAAGGGATCACTAAGTCAGTGATGGTTGGAGGGATCCTTTGGGATGGGAGATGTGTGCTGAAATTAGATAAAGACCAAGCATGACGGCCTCTCAGTATCTGTGTTGCAAACCATAATGCCACCAGAGAGAGAGAGAGAGAGAGAGAGAGAGAGAGTAAGAGGGAATTGTCTGCCATAGAGGCAGGGGGAGGATTTGGAAGAGGAGCAGGGGATGCTGGGGATATTGGTGGTGGAAAATACAGACTGGTGGAGGGAGGGATGGGTGTTCGATCATTGTGTGACTGAAACTCACACATGAAAGCTTGTAACTGTAGCTCACGGTGATTCAATAATAATAATAATAATAATAATAATAATAATAATAATAAAAGCTGTGTGAGCCCCTGGGCCAGAAAGGGACACCCCTGGCGAGCACTGTGTGAGACACTGACACAGCACTCAGTCGGCCTAACAACCAGAAGGTGTGTGCCTTCTGGCAAGCAAGAGGGCCAGCACCGCAACAGAAGGAATGAAGTCTCAGGGAGCACCGGAGCCACGGGTGCAAGTCCTAAGCCTGATGTGAGACCTTTGAGCGCCACAGCCCCAAAGGTTTGAGCAGCACAGGCAGACACCCACGCAACCCTTCCCCTCTGGGTCACAACTCAACAATACCAATAACAACACTGTTATTGTGAATCCACAAAAAAAGACGTTACTAAGGGCTGGAGCGATAGCACAGCGGGTAGGGCATTTGCCTTACATGCAACCGAGCTGGGTTCTATTCCTCCATTCCTCTCAGAGAGCCTGGCAAGCTACGGAGAGTATCCGCCCGCACCAGCAGAGCCTGGCAAGCTCCCGTGGCATATTCGATATGCCAAAAACAGTAACAAGTCTCAAAATGGAGACGTTACTGGTGCCCGCTCGAGCAAATCGATGAATGATGGGAGGAAAGTGCTACTAAGATAAAATTAAAATAGCACTGGGAGTATAGTCCTTAAAATGAGGGGCACTTGGAGAGGTATGATGAAAGGCTTTTTTTTTTTAGCAGTATTTTATTTTATTTGTTTGGTTTTTGGCTTGGTGGTGCTTACTCCTGGCTCTGTGCTCAGAAGTCACTCCTGGTGTTCTTGCAGGACTGTATTGAGTGCTGGGGATTGAAGCTGGGTTGGTTGCATGCAAGTAAAGTGTCCTAAATGCTGCGAAATCATTCTGGCCCCTTTAGCAGAATTTCAAAAGTCTCCTTGCTTTGGGCCCTGGAGGTGCTCGAGCGTGGGGAAGGTTTGTGAGGGGAAGGCATGCTCCAGGGCGAAAGAGGTTCTCTCTTCTGCAGTGTGGAAGGGGGTGATGTGAGGTCAGGAGAGCAAGGGATGGTGGCGGGGTTCTCCAGCGTCCTCCTCAGGTACCATGATTCCCAAAGGGAATTTATGAAAGTTGAAGATCTGGAAATGGATTCCATGAAACTCATCCGTATACTGCGAAGGGTCACTCACATGCAGTGTGTTGATGCCCCAAGTGATTCCAAGCACTTGCCAAGTCGGCTTTGGAAAATTGTTAGCAAGTTCTTGATCCATCCACAGAAGAATAGTTTAGTTGGCATAAGCTATTCACTATCAAACCTAACACGCATATGCCCCTGCTTCCCCCAAATTTTCAAGAGGGAAATGTGCTTTGGGGTATGTTTGCAAAATCACTGAAAACAGATAATGCCATTAAAATATATTATGTGTTAATTGGATTATAAATGTTCTAAATATTACTCCTTCAGAAGATTGTCATGCTTGCAACCTGCCCTCTTATGAACTAAATAACTAATTTTTTTTTCTATTGGAATGGAAACCAGTTGGTCAGTCTCTGCTCACCCATGGACTGCACACTCGATCTTGTTGACTCCACCAGCCTGAAGTCAGGGCAGGCAAAGTGATCTGTTGGTGAGAATGCCGAGACTTTGGACTTTTTACATGATGGAAGCTTATTTCTTACTATTTCTCGATGATCAGGGGAAACCAGTGGGAGAGTTTCTGCTTCCCCAAGTCACTCAAAGGTTCAGGCTGATGAATGTTTCTTTCTCATCTGGTTGCTAAATTGCCCAGATTCTGTGTCAGGCAAGGACAAGAGCAACATCATAGCAGACCTGTTCTCATCTCAAGCTGAGAGGGACACACGTCATCTCTACTAATATCTCGTTGTCTCGCCCAACAGAATGCCAAGGTACAGAGTTGAGAAGTACTCTCCTTTTTGTGCTGAGACAGGGATGAAAGTAGAATATTCTCTTTTTTTCTTTCTTTTTTGGGTCACACCTGGCAATGCACAGGGGTTACTCCTGGCTCTGCACTCAGGAGTTACTCCTGGTGGTGCTCAGGGGTCCATGTGGGATGCTGGGAATTGAACCCAGGCTGGCTGCATGCAAGGCAAGCACCCTACCTGCTGTAGTCTCACTCCAGCCCTGAAAGTAGAAGATTCTTGGAATTATGCTATAGTAGATGTTGATGTGGGTGTCACATTCCCATTTGTGAATTGAGAAAAAAATATTACCCAGGATTGGTGACTTAACAATAAAATAATTAGGTTATGTTTGTTCCAGAAAATAATTATCCAAGTAGGGATTAATAAAATGATGACAAAGACAGGAATCTTATGTGGAAAAGACAAACATGATAAGCTTTGTAAGACTAAAACTTTGTCTTTGTCTGTAACATTGACCTGAGACATTTCCTTTAGGCATAGTTACTTGTTAGCAAGTCATATGGAGATAGCTAAAAACCTGAAATAACCATAATAATAAAGTGTACAATAATCATGACTCCAAAAAGATTTTCTGTGGACCATGTAAGCTCTTCGAGTTTTCTTTGCCTAAAGTTTTATCTAGATCTTTTATTAGGCAGTGGTGTCTCTTTGAGGACAGTGGTAATCAGCTCTAACTTCTTCCCTCCCCCTCCCCATACTTGGAAATTACCTTTTACAACTTAAAAAACAGAGTGTCTGAACCAGATTCAGAATCAAGTGTAACTATTAAGTGTTTTGTTTTACTTTCCGGGAATATAAATACTTGGAGTTCTTCCTATCTATGTAACCTTTATTGGTGTCCTTTTAAGATGTGATGCAGGTTGATCCAAGGGTATTCGTACAAAAGTTCCCTAGAAGTACAATAAAAATAGCGAATCATCTTTAAAAATAAGGTTTTAGGGACCAAGTATTCAATTTTGTCTAATAAGGTAGCCTTGCTTCAAATGTTGTATCAGATAAAATGTTGCAGGAGAAACTAGAAAATGTCAAGGTTATAAGAGCTCTAATGTAACATGATTTCTGGTATTGAAGGAAAACAAGCTGGAAGCTAATACTCAAAGGGATGTGTAGTGTAAAGTGTCCATTCTGCCCAAAATACCCCAGGACGTGAATATTAATTGAACCATCACTTATCAGCCAACCATGAATAATAAGAAGAAACAAACCAGGGAGGAGAAGAAAGGAGAGGAAAGGAGGAGTGGGGGGAGGAGGAGGAGTAGAAAAAGGAAGAGGAGGAGGAAGAAAGAGGAGAGAAGAAAAAAAAGAGAGATTGCAAACTAAAACAGTGAACGCAATGTTAAACTACTGAGTTATATATTACTAGGGTGATTGTATTTGAACAAGAGCGTTGACAACAGATTTTGATGGTCAAATAAAGGTTTTTACTCTAATGAACATGTTTTAAAAAACAATAGAGAACTTAGGGGTTAGAGAGATAGTTTAAAGAGTTGAGCCCTTGTTTTTCCTTCAGGAGACCTAGGCACTTCATGGTCTCCTGAATGCCAGTGAGAATGAGACCAGACCCCAGAGCCAGAGGTAACTCCTAGGCACTGCCATATGTGACTAAAATTCCCTTTAAAGATACAACTAATAGAGAACTTGTAGTACCTTTAGAGAAAGGCAGACGAAAGAGAGGAAAAAGCATTTATAAGCTGGTTCAGAGGGAAAAATTCTGGAACATCAATGAAGAGAATATTTTCCTGTTTTCTGCTTTTTGATAAAAACATTATCTATCTCCAGTAAATACTATTTGAACAGTTACAAAGGGAAGTGAGTTAGGGAAGCTTGGTAGCAGCATGAGCCCTGAAGTGTAAAATTAGATCCATCCTACCCAGCTGAGTTGATGTAGCTAAGTCACTTAACTATTACAAGCATTAAGTTTCTTTCATTTAAAAACTGTGGATAATGTTGAGCCCAGAAAGTTGTTAAAAGTGTTAGGTTTAATACAGAAAGTTATGCCTTCTATATTCTAGCAACTATGCCGGTCTTATTTAAATCAGATGCCTGTAGTATTAATTTTATAAATAGAATGCTTGCAAAACAGAGCTTCAGTTATAAATATTGGACATGTGATATCAATGAGAAAGGGCAAAGAAAGACCACTGTAAATTAGGGTAGCATGTGAGTTGAATGGTGGCCCCTCAAAATACATGCCCAGGTAGTTATCCAAATGTGTGAATGTCATCTTATGATCTTTATAGTTTTAATTCACTTAGGGATGCAGGCACCATTATGGAGTATTTATTGGGCCCAGAACCCAATGGCAATTGCCCTTACAGGCCTTGAGCAGTGGGAGACAGGCCAGCCAGGAGAGGAAGAGGCAATGTGATGACAGAGATGGAGAACGCTAACTTCTGAAGCTGGGAGAGGCCATGGATGGCTTCTTTCTTGCAGGATCTGAGAGCCACACACGCGCTCAGATCTGGGACCTTCAGTGTTTCCAAGTATGGAAGATTAAAAGTGTGTTATTACCATTTCATGAGCAGCAATTGCATATGATAGCCACAGGACACTCAGCCATAGGAATGGCTCCTGTTCTATGATGATCTTTTAGTACCTTCAAGTGGGAACGGTTTTGGTCTGAGTCTAGACTGCAGAGTTCCTTCTAGGTCACTTCCAAGAGATAGCTTCCATGAAATCCATTTTCTCATGATCTTCATAATTAATTTAGAAAATTCTAGTAATGATTTAGCCCTTTGTTTGGTATCACCTCCCCTTGTGATACCAAACATGTGATCTCAGGAGAAGGGATCACATGATCCCATTTTTCAGGTGAGCAAGTAGAGGGAGATGCTGCTTGCCACTTAGCCTGGAGTGTTGACTGGTTGAGGTAAGAGTGGCTGAATTTGCGGGGCTGGAGAGGCAGTATGGAAAGCTTGCCTTGCATGTGGCCTATTGGGGTCTTATCTCGGACTCCCATTTGATCTCCTGAACTCTGTCCAGAGTAGCGCCTGAGTGCAGAGCCAGGAGCAACCCATGAGCACAGCCAGATATAACTCCAAAACAAAGGGGGAAAAGTAGCTGAATTTGAACCCAGAGGTGGTGGATCACTCCCCCATTCCAACTCCAACTCCCAGGATCAGGCTGTCAAATATCCTGCTTGTTTCTATCTTCACCCCTCACCCCTGAATTGCTGAAAACCACAGAGGTAGGCAGGTGACCAAGCTGTGGTTGTCTGCAGCTTGAGATTGCTCTAGAATGAGAGCTGAATTGCCTCCATGCTCCAAATACTCCAGCTTCCCCGACTGCTGGGAACTGGGGCTGGGCTGCTTAGAAAAGGTTTTCTTAAAGACAATCTCTAAGGACAACCCAGAAGGTTGGCATCTTTTCTGTGACTTTTTGACAAGTAGTAGGCCAGGAGGAGAGATTGCAGTGGAGTGTAGAAAAGAACTCTGCCTTCAGAAGCTCTGGATTCTGATCCAGGCCGGGAGGACGGTGGGGTTACCACGTGTCTTTCAAAAGAACACTTTGTCCTGTACCCTTGTCACTGTAAGTTTCCTTGACTCGTTCTTCTCTATGCCATATTAGTTCTGGCACTCAGCAATGTTTTGTGCAGTTGAATAGACTGTGTACAGTCTCTGGATCCACACAGACTTGACTTCAAACTGTCAGTTTCTCAATTACCGACCAAGCAAGAGAAATAACCTGGTAGCTACCATTTCAAGCCTATATAAGAGGGCATGGAAAGTCTCTCTGGCAGGTCTGGGCAGAGCCAGAGCTTCTAGAAGAACCTCAACCTCACTCACCTTATGGGAAAGTGAGAGGCTGACAACCAACATTAAATGTGGGTACTGCACAGTCTGGGTTGTTCACTGGAATTCACTGAGTTCTCACTCACATCTTTGGGGGTTAGACGATTGTTAGACCATTTCATAGGAACTGGGCATGAGGAGATCAAGTCAGGTGTCCAGGTTTTTGCAGTTGAATGATGCAGGATAAAGTGAGACTTAAGTGAGACCCCTCCTTTCTGCAAGACCATGTGTCTCCCCACATTGAAACTTGGCTTGGAAATAGTCATCTGGCTCCCTTTCAGTCCTGGACATTCACCTGACCCAGGTCTCGGCTGCTGCCAGGCGCTCAGGAGCTGCAGGCCACGCCCAGGGAAAGGTAGCAGACACGTCAGTCACAGCCTGGGAACGTTGCAGCATCCCCTGGGGCCATGGTGCTGACTTTCTGCGCATTCAAAATGTTCCTCCACTTTTACCATTCAAATGAGCCACGAATTCTGAAGGCCCCTTACCTGGAACCATGTAGGGATGGAAACAGAGGGCTACCTAGGTTAAATGAACTCAGCACAAAACCCCTAAACTGGTGTTCCAGTCTCTCACCCCTAAGAAGGAATGGTCCAATGGGGCATTCTGTTGAGGGCACGAGCTTGTCTTTGGACAAGCTGAGCTGGCCTTTTGGATTCACAAATTCTATACTGGAGGCATCACTTTGACCAGCTCTGGAATGCCCACCCTTAGATAGAGATAATAAAATAAATAATAATAAAATAAAGGCCCTCGCGTTGATCATCGATTTGCTCGAGCGGACCCAGTAACGTCTCCATTGGAGACTTTGTTGTTACTGTGTCTGGCATATCGAATACGTCACGGGGGGCTTGCCAGGCTCTGCCGTGCGGGCAGAGAGAAAGAGGCTGTTTTCTTTTTCCCCCAGGGGAGGGGCATGCCCAGCAGTGCTCAGAGGTTGCTCCTAGTTCTGTGTTTGGGGCTTGTCCCATGCAGTGCTAGGGACTGAACCTGGGCCTCCTTCATGCCAAGCATGTGCTCAGTTCATGAGCCGTCTCTCTGGCGCCAATACACAGACAGTTGCATGAGTTTGGAGAAAGCTTCTGATGAAAAAGAGGAAAGCATCTCCCCAGAAAGTCGTGTCAGCATTTCCCTTCACCTCTCAGCACAAAGGGGCTGGCCAGATCCAGGAACTGAGTAGAACGCAACGAGGACATGTGAGCATTTGGGCTTGAGACACTGAACAGGTAATTTCTGAGGTGGGCAGCAGCATTGAGGACACCGTGTTATTAGGACAGAGAAAGGAGAGGATGTCTTGGGGCTTTGATGGGAGCTATTTTGGAGCTGTCTGAGGTGTTTCTGACGGCCAGGGTGAGTGTTCCTGCCTGACGGTAGGAGGGGAAGAGCTGCTTCCCAAGTTTTGAACAGGCCAGGAAAAAGAAAGAAAGGAAAAGCATCTGTAATCTCCCCTCCTAAGGAAAGCGACTGTCAACATCTGGTGAACCTCTTTTAGTCTTTTTCCTAGTCATAATACACATCTGTCTGCAAAAGGAAAAAAATGGAAAACATAGCATACATAATAAAACGGCTTGATTTAGCACAAATAATCTTTTTCCGGGCTGGAGCACAGTGGGTAGGGCGTTTGCCTTGCACACGGCCCACCTGGCTGACCCAAGTTCGATTCCTCCACCCCTCTCAGAGAGCCTGGCAAGCTACCGAGAGTATCTCGCCTGCACAGCAAAGCCTGGCAAGCTACCTGTGACGTATTCGATATGCCAAACACAGTAACAATAAGTCTCACGATGGAGATGTTACTGGGCCCGCTTGAGCAAATTGATGAACAATGGGAGGACAGACAGATAATCTTTTTCCATGCAACTAATAGTATTACTTAATGTGGCTTGTGTCTGCCTAGGAATTAATTCATTGTATTAATGCACCCAAGTTAATCTATGAAGCGGTAAGCACCTAGTCTCTGAAGAAGGACCTTGAGGTTCAAATCACAGATCTTCCAATATTTGTTAGCTGAACTGGGTTTTTTGATTCACCTCTTTCTTTACTGGTTAAACCCAGGGCAAATGGTTTGACCCTTGACTACAATAGTAAAATGGGGTTGAAGATACTTCTCTTATAGTAGCAAAAGGTTTTATAGATTTGGTCAATCTCTCAAAATTGTGTTTATTATTATTATTTTGGTTTTTGGGTCACACCTGTTGGTGCTCAGGGCTTGACTCTGTTTAGGGTCCACTCCTTGCAGTACTCTAAGGACCATATTGTACCAGGAATAGAACCCAGGTAGTTTGCATGCAAGGCAAGTGCCCTACCCATCGTGCTATTGCTCTATTCCTCAAAGTTATTACTTAACTAACTTTGTTATTGTTGGATATTGAGATTGTTTCCCTGTTTTAGAACTAGATTGTAATTAGCAAATTTAGCACACTTTTTTTTCTTTTTGGGTCACACCCGGCGATGCTCAGGGGTTTCTCCTGGTTTTGCACTCAGGAATCACTCCTGGCGGTGCTCGGAGGACCATATGGGATGCTGGGAACTGAACCCGGGTCGTCTGCGTGCAAGACAAACGTCCTACCCGCTCTACTATAGCTCCAGCCCCTCAGCACACTCTTAACTGCTCCAAAAGGAATTATTTGTGGCCACGTTAAGGAATCTTTTTCAGAGTAAATCATGCTCTAAACGTGCATTAAGTGTCCATATGTACAAAGCATTATCCCATCTAGACACAAAGAAAAATGAACATCATTCTCTTCCTTAAGATATTTAGAGGGGAGGAAATGTGCTTTCATATGCAAATATAATACTACATAGAAATATAACACTGTGTAGAAAGAGCAGCTCAAATGAAAAATTATGACAGACGGGAGAAGAACAAGTACCATTAGCCAAAGAATCAAATCGTGCAAGGAAAGAGAAAGACACCTTCTTCTTCTTTGCCTGTCTTTCAAATCCCCGAATCAGAATTCAGTATGGTTTCCGGGTGTCATGTTGAGAATTTGTTACCTTGAAAGAGAACCGAGGGCCCTGCTCCAAAGTTAGAAACTGAGACATGGGTGTATATTACAAGAGCAAATATTTAGGAAATGCTGGTTTTCTGGAAAGGAAAGAACACATTTCAGAGCTGAAAAGAGAAGTGAAAAACAAAGCGAAAGAAGCATGAAGGTAATATTTACTTGCTACATGTACACATTGCCTACCTCGGGCAGAGTCTGCCTGTAAATCCAGCATATGACCCCCTAACACACATAGATGCTAGACTCTGTTATCTGACTCATTGTGAATGGTTTGTGACACATTTCACAATCGTTTTACTGTGGTTTAAAACTGTTCATTCTCCTCCGTGCCTCCTAGCTCATACTTATCCATCCTTTGATGGGGATCACGCTATGAACATGCCTTTGAGTAGATATTCCTGGGCCAAGTCAAGGTACCTCGGCTTATTATCTGGGGGGCCCTAGAATTGTGACTTAAGACTTTTAGTCTTAGCATTCGTATTTGTCAGAGACAGATAATAATGACACTTATCTTATAGGGTTGCAATGAGAATTAAATATGTAATGTCAGTAAAGCATCTGTGATGACACAGTACACTACACAACAGTATTAGTTATTATAATTATTCCTGGACTGCAGTGAGTAAAGGGGTCGCAAACCAATTTGGGGGTGGGGGGCTTCCATCCAGAGTTTAGGAGGCCCAGAGCCCTCTTCTAGCAATAACCAGCCAACCAGGAAGTATTCAGTGCTGGGGAGACATCTGCTGATGCTCAGGAGCCCAGGTGGTGCCCAGGAATGAACTGGGGTCCACCGAATGTACCATGCATACACCTTAACTCCGATCCTATCTCCCTGTCCACATTTATTAGACATTCACGTACTTGAAATAATCAGGTGTACTGGCCTCTGAAACTTAGACCTACAATGCCTCCTAAAGATAAATGAAAGAGATATTTTTCTTTGTGTCATTTCTAATTTCCTTCATTAGATGGAAAATTGAGTCTGAACACACCAGAAGGGTAAAGAAGTCAGACTTTTCATGCAACCCACACACTCTAGATGATTGTTCAGAGTAGAAGAGATAAGAGCGATGAAGTTCATTACCTTTCCCAGGGGCAGGTGCATTTAAAAAATAAAGCTGAGACCACTGGCTAAAGGAAAGAACTGGGAGTAGTGGGGGTCCACTCATCAACAGACCACACAGGGAAGGCATTTTGGTGCAGAGACTTGCAGACACTCATTCCTTCATTTATTTGTTCAACATATACTTATTAATTACTTATTGTCTATGCACTCAAGTTGTATGGGTGACCCAAAGAACAGAGATCCCTGCCCCTCCCCCGATGGTTTGCATTCTAGTAGAAATAGCGACCGCAAACATTACACTGAACAAAATAGAGGCCATTAAGTATGGTAGATAGGGGTGAAATAGCGTGTAAAAATAGACAGAGAAGGCGATTGGGAGCGGAGGATATGAGGGGAGTAGGTGACTATGTTAAATTGGTGGCTATGATGAGGTCACTGGGAAAGTGAGACTCAGTCAAGTCTTCTTTGATTTTAGTTTGAGGTTCACACCTAGCAGCGCTCAGTGGTTGCTCCTGGTTTTGCACTCAAAAATTGTTCTTGGCGGTGCTTGGGGAACCCTTTGGGAGGCCAGAGATCAAACCTACGTTTGATCTGGGTTGGCCACGTGCAAGACAAGCACCCTACTTGCCTCATTATCTCTCAGAGCCCCTGGCCTTTGAGCTAAGTCATGAAGGAAGAGAGGGAGTGACCCGGATTAACCACACATCGGGATCATTTCTGGAGGTTTGGGGGGAGAGGAGCGAATGGAGAGAGCAGATGGACCAGGAGAAGCTGTTCTGGCTCTTGTTGCCCGGCCCTGTGTGCTGCTCCAAGGACCTTGGGTTTAAGGAGTCAAACGAAGGAACCTTCGGAGGGTTTTGGATGAGAGCACTGTGGTGTGACATCCTAAATAAATTACTCTACAGGGTTGACAATACACCGAAAGCAGAGGTCGGGGCAGACCAGCTATTGCAGAGACCCAGGGGAAAGGACCTGAGCTCAGATATGGAGGGGAGGGGGCTGTTCTGAAGGTGGAATCAGCTGGGTTTCCTGCAGATGTGGAAAGAGGAGAGAACAGGGTCAGGAATGGCTCTGGGTGGGGTCCCAGCGAGAGCACAGAGGGGAGGGTGTTTGCCTTGCAGGCCGCGACCCGGGTTCCATGCCCAGCATCCCATATGGCCCCGGGAGCACCCCAGGAGTAGCCCCAGAGCAACACTGGGTGTGACCCAAAGCACCAAGAGAAAGAATGGCGTTGGGCTTTGGTCCCACCAGTACTCGGGGAAGGCTGCGTGAGTAGAAGCAGGGTTTTCACGGTAAGGAAGGAAGCCAGGCTTTCTCCTTAGTCAGGCTCGCAGGATTTATCAGTCACTCAAGTGGAGGCTGAGGTTGGCTGTGCGTCGTGGGGTTCAGAAAGAGGGGTCGGGGCTGGAAACGCGTATTTGATGAAGTCGGGGCCGGCAGCCCCGGGGACGGACGGACAAGAGCCCCCGGGGAGCCGGGAGGTGTAAGGCCAGGAAGGAGCCGGTTTTCCTAGGAGGCTCCTTCCCGGACTCTCGGCAGCCCGGGGCCTGCAGGGGGTGCCCTGGAACTTGCTGCGGTTGCTCCGAGTGATGGAGAGAAATGTGGGCTAGTCTGGCAAGGAGAGGCGCCCAGCAGATTTCTGCCCGAGTGGCGGAAATAATTAGGAGAAGTAGGTAAGGCGATCCTGGGTGCGCACGTGCGCCGCGGCCTCGCGGGCATCCGGAGACCCGGGTCTAGGAATCCGTCCCCATCTGGGCACCACTGCTTCGCCCAGGCTCCGCCCCTGCCAGCCCGCCGCTCTCTGCCACTTCTGCCATCGCCCCCCGCCCCTGGCAATCCACGCAGCCCCATCGCGCAATCGCGGCGTGTCTGGCGGTTCGGTTCCGTGGCCCCAGGTGCCACGCGACTCCGGGAGCTGGGCACATTGCATCCCCCCACGACCCCCACCCTTGGAAATCCCCCCACCCCACAGCGGCCTCCTGGGCGCGGTGGGCAGCTCAGGGGCGCGCGGGGGGTCGCCGAGGAGGACGTGGCGCCGGGGCGGGGTGGGATGGGGGCGCGGCTGGGGAGGGCTGAGTCGGGGCGGGGGGCGCGGCGCCGGGGCGGGGGAGGTGGGGATGGGTGGGGGTGTGTCCGCTCGGCGGCCCGCTCCCCCCCCCCCCCGGGGACCCCCCGCGTGCGGGTCGGCTGCCGCGCCCCGCTCCCCTTGACGTCACGCGGCCGAGCCGGTGCCCGAGTCGGGGCTCCCGTGCGCCCCGCGCCGCGCTCCCCGCGCCCCGCGCGCCGCCGCCGCCGCCGCCGCTGCCACATCTGGAAGCGTTCAGCGCGTCTGCCGGGGCGGGCGGCGCGGGCAGGGCGGGGCGGGAGAGCGCGGCGCGGCCCGGTGTCTCCCTCTCGCCGCCCCTGCAGAAACAGCGCCCGCAGAACGGCGCGCGGCGCGGCGCGGCGCGGCCCGGAGCGCCTCCTCCTCCTCCTCCTCCTCCTCTCCTCCTCCTCCTCCTCCTCCTCCTCCTCCTCTCCTCCTCCTCCTCCTCCTCCTCCTCCTCCTCCTCCTCCTCTCCTCCTCCTCCTCCTCCTCCTCCTCGCCTCGCCGCCGGAGCTCGGGGACCGCCGAGGGACCCCGGGGAGGGCTGGCCTCGAGCCGGCAGGGACACGCCGGAGCTCGCCGCGGGCTGGCGCGGGCGGGCGGACCCTCCTCTCGGGGGGTCCGTCGCTCCCCCCTCTGCACCCCCTTCCCTCGCTCCCCTCCTTTCCGCCTCCCTCTTCTCGCTCTGCCTCTTCCGATTTTTCTTTCTTTCTCTCTTTTTTTTCTTTCCTCCCCCCTCTTCTTCTTCTTCTTCTTCTTCTTCTTCTTTCTTCTTCTTCTTCTTCTTCCCAAATGGTGTAGCCGCCAGAGGTGCGGCGCTAAATTCTTGGAAGGGGCCCGGATGTACTGAGGATGCATTACAATTTCACGAGAGGAGGCAGTAGTGGCAAGCATCAGTTTTTGGTGTTTGATGCAATAATGGGAATCAGGTAATCCTCCGAAGGGAAGAAGAAATACCGCAGCTCTCCGCTTCCTCGAATTGGGCACGAAAGCCGCCGGCCTCGGAGGAGGAGGAATCCATCCAGACCCGCTCGCTATTTTATCATCATCATCATCATCGTCATCATCATCATTATTCAAACATTGCTTCCTCTGTGGCTTCTTCTTCTGTTTTTATTTTTTTGAAAAAAATTCTTCCCCCCTCTTGGTCCATGGTCAATGAAAACACGAGGATGTACATTCCGGAGGAAAACCATCAAGGTAAGGCTGGCTCCTGCCGCCGCGCCGGGGGCGCTGCCCGGCGGGCCGGGGGCTGCGTCGGCGGCGGGGTGGGGGCGCGGGCCGGGGGGCGCGGCGGGGACCCGGGCCCGAACCCGCCTCGAGCCGGAGCGGAAAATTCCCGCCCCTCCCCCGCGCGGCCGCTGCTCGCGAGCGAGCATGTGTTTGCGATGAAATTCCAGGCGCAGGGGGGAAAAGTTCCCCAAGTGGCTGCCGCGGCCTCGGCGGCTCGCGTCCACCCGGCCCGCGGCGCGTGGGGGAGGGGGCGCCGGCCCCACGCGCCCCCCGCGATCCCCGCGCCCCCGGCCCCCGGCGGGCCCGGCTCGGTCGCGCCGCTCGGGGCGCGGTCGGGTGCGCGCGCGCCTCGACCCCGGCCGCTGCCCCGCGTCCCACCCCGGTCGCGCGCTCCTGGGGGGTGGGTGCGGGGCCCGCGCGGGGCCGTGGCTGTGCCCCCGAGCCTCGCTCGCCCGTCCTCCCTGTCCCCCCGCCGGCTCTCTCTCGGGTCGCCCTTCCCTTCGCCTCCCCGCCCATCCCACAACTGGGCTCCCCGACCCCCGCCCGCACCTCCCGCCGGTGACCCCGACAGCGCCCACGCACCCGCACGCGGGCGGGCACCTGGGCACGTCAGCTGGTCGGATCGCGGCGTGTGGGCTTGGCTTCGTCGTGGTTTAGGGGAATCATGAAAGGGTGTGCCAGGCTCACTCGGCTCCCGCCCAGATGCCCGGTGTTTGCCCCTCCCAGCACCCTGGGCATCAAGTGGCACCGGCTCCCCCCTGGCCCCGGCGAGGCTCGCAGGTAACTCCCCGCTGCCTGGAAACTTTCTCCCCCCGCACCCCAGGAAGGAGTTCTCATTGCTCTCTTGGGGGGCCTGGCTGGGCGGACTAGGTGGGCTTGCCGGAGCCTGGCCGCTTCCTCTGGGCTTTTCCTCCGCGGCTCCTGGCTCTGGCTCTCTGGGGTGTAGTCGCTGGTCCTCTTGCCCGCGGTCCCCATGTCCCTGTTGATGCCAGCGGTCCAGGTCCATCCCTTCCTCCTGGTTACCTGTCGCTGCGACTTCCCGGGCTGTGTCAAGCCATCCTCTGAGCAGCTGCCTGGCGGAAGGGGCCCTGCTTCAGAGCCTCCTTGGCAAAGCCCCCGTCTCTCTCTCGTTTGGAGCCGGAGCCCCTTTCCCTTCGGAGCCAGAGACCGCCAAGCAGACCTCTCCGGACTCCATCCATCTTGAAACTGACTGCAGGGCTGTTTACCCCCCTTGTCTCCAGCTCCCATGGCAGCGTGGGATACTGGCCTCCGCCAGTAGAAAGAATCTCACCATAGGTGTTTCTGGGGGACACTCAAGGCTCTGGGGTCATCACCAGAACAGCTTCTGTAGCTTGATGCTTGTGTCCCAAGGCCCACCCTCACCGGTTCCCCTCTCCCTTTTAGCTGGAGGGCCAGGATGAGGAGGGGAGGACTTAGAAGCACAAAAGAAAGGAAAAAAAGTGAGGCTGGCTCTTCCCTTCCAGGGTCTGAGCTCCATCGCTCCGTCTAAACAGCCTTGAAGAGGTGAGCTCAGTGCTGTGGCCACTGTAGCCCTCAGTGGCAAGCTACTGTGAGGATGGCATCATTTTCATGCTCGTCATCTTCAACAGTTTAGGTCTCCCTGCACAGGATAACCCCCTTCTTGGCCCCTTCCCTTCCTTTACCATTTTTTTGCCCCATAGTCCCCCAACAGAGCCTAACACCTCTCCTCCCCCCCCACACTCCTCACCCCAAGGCAGCAGACATTGAAAGTAGGAACAGCAAGAGTTTGGAGAGGTTGGTGAGGAAGATGGAGGGAAAGGGAGCGAGTGAGCGGTGGCCCTGAAGCTCTGCCTTCCCAACAACATGCCAACAAACACTATGGCAACCTGGATTCCAGTTCTCTCTTGAAGCTGCAGTGATTATATAATTCACAGGAGCAATTTTGCCTCCATTCCTGGATGCGGTTCTCAGGTGCAAGCACCAGGGTCTCTGTCTCCCTGCTTCATCATCCCCTCTCCCTTGGGGATTTTCTTGGGGGGGTTTAGGGGGGAGGCGATTGACCTAGTGGGGCATGAATATTTACAAGGAAGGGGCTGCTGTGGCTTAATAACTAGAGAGATCATGAAACTTAGTTGAGGGTTTGAGTTTCAGGGGAGGAGACAGAGCAAAGAGAAGCCAAATGATTACCTGAGGTCAGTAACGGGGACTGACCCGAGCAGAGAACCAAAAACTTGCCTGCCAGGGGGCTGGGTTTTATGGCCTTCTCTTCTTGAGGACATTAACTGCATCAGCTCCTTCTCCCCAAGCTTTCTAGGTGTGTGTGTGTGTGTGTGTGTGTGTGTGTGTGTGCGCGCGCGTGTGCGTGTACTTGCTTGGGATGCTCTAGTTGTGATGAGGGCCTTAGTGAGGGAACTGGGGATTATTAGGTTGTGCTCATTGGAACAGCCTGGAAGGCAGCTATATTGACCATGAGATCATCAATGCGGCACATTGGAACAGCCTGGAGGCTCCCTGGAGTCGGACCCTGGGGTAGAGGTTGGGAGTGGGCCAGTGGGTCTCATCTCATCCCCAGTGCCCTATCCGCCCTGGTTCCATGCCAGCCTCCCACTTTTCTGGGCTGATTTTTCCATTTCAGGCTTTAGCTAGCAGATGAGTTTTTAACTAGTCAACCATTTAACAAATAAACCATCAGAATAACCCTTGTGCGCTGGAGACCAGGCAGAGGGGACAGACATGTTCCAGGAGTGTAGCGTGCACTGTGCTTCCCTTTGAACTACTTTGCAATACAGTAGAAGAGTCATTATCATAATCAAGTAATAATAATGATGATCACACTTAACTCTCCTTATAAACTGTCCAAGAACAATGCTTCTTGCTCCTCAACTTGGGTAGTTCAGAGTTAGTGTGACATTGGTTTCTCTTTCTCTGGATGCTGTGTGGAGAAGATTGCCCAAAAAAGGTTAGTCAGGTTCAAAATAGTCTTTATAGTATCACGCAGATTCTTAATAGTGTATCAGAATACTATATAAGTGGGATACCGTATAAGAATCAGTCCTTCTTCTTTTTGTTGTTGTTGTTTTTGGGCCACACTTGGAAGTGCCCATTACTTCCACCTGGCTCTGTGCTCAGGGGTCACTCTTGGCAGTGCTCAGGAGACCCTTTGGGGTGCTGGCGATTGAACCCTGGTCGACTGTGCGCAAGGCAAGGGCCCTGCCCTCTGCACTGTCTCTCTGGCCCCTAAAATCAATTAATCTTTATACCTGTAGAAAACATGCTACCACTATTTATTGTGTGCCTGTGCATGCGTGTGTGTGCATGTGTGTGTGTACACACGGACACACACAAACACACACACACAATGAATAAGGAAAAGCTATCTTAATTAGTCTGAAAGAGCAAAATGCACTTTGGAGAACCAGTACTCTACAGAGAGGAATATTGATAATGCTTCCTAAGACGGGACATTTAAGCCTCACTTTAGGTGGAAAAGTACTCCCTTCAGGTAGATGCCACAGGTATGGTACGTTTCAGATGCAACTGCACCCCGTGTCCTGAAACCCTCTTCCAAGTTTGGCAGTGATTTAGAACTAACTCATCAATTTTGGTTTTGCTTTCGGAGTGCCTGAAATGGGTGTCTGTGTGTATGAGACCTATACTGAAGGGGGTCCAGGGAGCACTCTGAATGGGGCTTTTCAGGGCCTGCTGATCTCTGCATCCCAGCTTCCTCGCTAAGGCCGGCTCACCCTAGGGCTTTACTAGGGCACTAAGTGAATCCCTGCCTGCTTGAAAGCATAAATGCAGACCCGGCCGAGACGGAAAGTGGATGTGGTTTCTGCCTCTCCCAGTAGGTGGCGCTCGAGGGCTTGAGTCAGGAAGGGGCCCTCCTCCCTCATGACTTGGGGAGGCCAGGTCTAGGATTGGAGAGACTTTGATGTGCTTTCTTGGCAGACGGCTCCCCCCACCCCCCATGTGCCCCCATGCCCACACACACACCGCACACACACATGCCTGTCCAGGCCCTCACTCTCAGTGACCTTTCCACCCCTGGACTTGAGGCTTCTCCCACCCACTACCCAGGCTCGGTCCCCTTCAGCACAGGCAGCCTTGGGAACCTGGAGGGGAGCACTTGGGAGACCAGTGACCTTGTTATGACCGTGTGTTCGTTTTCCCTCGATTCACCACCGGCCATTTGGTAACCAGAGAGCCCAGTGGTTGCCCTGAAATTTGGGAGCCGTGGAAACCCTAACCTTTAGGGGGTTACGAAACGTGTCGGTTCAAAGGCAAGCCGACATTTTCCTAACTTTATTAGGGCAAGACCAGAAAAACATACGGGGACACTTCACAGCTGATTCCTGTTTATGAGTCTGGCTGGTCTCCTGCTGGGTAATGGCAGAAAAGCTCTGGAGACCTGGGATAGGAAGTAACTGAGATTTGCTCTAATTTTCAGCAATGGTTTCCAACTCCTGGTGTTTTTGATCTCTTTCTTCATTTGGCTTTAGCCGTTGAGGCAAATTCCAGGAGGTTCTTAAAACATTTTTGAGCTTCTCCCCCCCCCCCCATATTACTTAAAATAAAAACAATTGTTTGAGACTCCAGTGATATTCAATACTATTAATATTGGTTTCTCATGCACACAGTATCAACATCATACCCTCCAGCAGTGTACCTGCCTCCCTTTTCCAAAGACTCTACCCTCTCAACTCCCTCCTCCCAAAACAGGAATAGAACTACTAGATGACCCAGCGACGCCACTTCTTGGCATCTGTCCGTGAGGTATTTAGGAAGCCGCACCTCACAGTGTTCAGAAGGGGCAAGCAAATTGGCAACAGTGCTGTCTTCCTGGACGCGAATCCTTTCTGCCTGGTGTTGGCTGCAGTTTGGGAAGAGGCCGTGCCGGCGGGCCCGTCTCATCCCCACTCTCTTTTCTGTGTCTTGGAAATCAGTGCTCAGCATTCAGAATCAGGAGACAATTTCATCTTTTAGTGTGGACTGCAGAAAGCTGGTCGAGTGTTTGGGAAACACCTGGAGACTTAATAAGACTAATTAGCAAAATAATCACACTGATTGAGCCTGTTTCTGGGGTCTGCCTCTCCGCTGCCTAAGTTAATGCTGGGCACTGCGGAGAAGAGTAAGAGATGGATTTGAAAAAAAAAAGGCAGGGGAATTGTTTTTGCAAAATATCAGGTGCTAAATATTTAGCGACATAAGTGCTAAACATTCTGATAATGAAACCACACTCCAAGCCAGGGCTGTCATTATGAAAATAATTTAGTAAACACCTGTTTACATGCACCTCAAGGTCAGAATACCGTATAAAACAAGTAAAAGTGACAGGATCCCTCTGGGAAAATGGAGTGCTTTTCAGCCCGGTTTCTAAGCCAGCCAGGCACGTAGATTCTATCTGAACTCCTCTTGGAGAAAGCAAAACAGGGCTTTCAAGAACGAGATTGTTAGAATCTCAAAACCCAGGTCCTGTGGACAAGGTCTTCTTCCCTGTGGCTTAGTCCCCACCCGGAGGGGGCAGTCACTGTTCTAGGCCAGGCCTGACTAGCCTCATGTGGACACCACGGAGTGTTGGTTAGCTTCTCATCATGTTTCTTTCTAGGGGGGCCGACGAGCACCTGAGGCAGCTGTTTTAAGGCCAGAGGGGCCCCGGAGTGAATTCTCTGATTCCGGATAACCTCGGGACCCCTCCGAGCCTGGCGGTAATGCTAAGCATGTGAACTTGGCCTTCTGGAGCGGTGACGATGGAAAAAAGGCTGGAACTTCAGGGAGTCGGGAGGGAGGGGGAGGCAACTGGGGAAAGGCCCTGGTGACCAGGGGTATCTGCGGAGAATTTGGCAAACACAGTTACTAGTTGTGCAACGGAACCAGATTGAAGTGGAGAATTGGGGAAACTTAAGGAGAGGCAGTTTGCTGTCTCACAGGGGTGGAGAATGGGCCTTTACTTCTCCAGAGACCCAGGGACCTTGGAGTTGAGGTGAGGAGGTTAGGAGGAAGTGATCTGACCTGAACTGAAGATGAGGGATAGGAGGGTAACCTGACTGGAAGCCATCACCTCCGAGCCCCTCTGCTTCCTAACGCTCTTCCCCATACAACCCTGCCCTCCACAGCCCTTTGAAGTGGTCATTGGTGCTGTCTCCTATGTGAGAGCCAGGGGAAGGGACCAAGGGCTGGGGGCAGTCCTAGAAGCATGGTGTTAGCATGGCTTATCAGACAGAGGGTAAATATCATGACTTTCTGGGAACTGATTTTCTAGAGTCAGATTGTTTTATGGGTCATCAGAACTTTAGAGACAAATTCTGATTTCACTTGAGAAGACAGGCTCTGAGAGAGACAGGGATGTGTCTGGACACAGTCTTTTTTAAAAAATTAAAAAAAAATTTTGGGTCACACCTGGTTATGCACAGGGGTGACTCCTGGCTCTGCACTCAGGAATTACCCCCGGCAGTGCTCGGGGGACCATATGGAATGCTGGGAACTGAACCCAGGTCAGCTGTGTGCAAGGCAAATGCCCTCCCCGCTGTGCCATCACTCCAGCCCCTGGACACAGTTTTTAGTCCTTTTTTCTTCAGAGTGGTTAAGCCTCTCTGAGAGCATTGCTTTATGTCTCTGGTTAAATCTGTCAACCTCTCCCAGCTCTTCCACCCATGCCTCTTTTGTCCTGCTTTAAAAATCAATTCTGAGATGTTGGATTTGGCAACTCTCTCTCTCTCTCTCTCTCTCTCTCTCTCTCTCTCTCTCTGTGCGTGTGTGTGTATGTGTGTGTGTGTGTACATACACATGGTGTACAGGGGTTGTCTATTATTGGAAAGCTATAAAAATAATTTCTCAGTTGACAGAGTAATAGTTCATACATGTCCACAAGAAACTCCTACCAAATTCAGATCCCTGGTTTGTCTGCAAATAGATATGCTTCAAAGCGCTATCGTATTTCCTCATTTCCTATCCCTGGTCCCAGCCTAGGCTTGCTTCAGCCTGTTCGGGACAGTGGGGGTAATGACCAGCCAGGCTGGCTTAGAGTACTTCTCTTTGTGTGTACTGGCAGTTCTTGGTGGACTGACCGGCTTTGCTGCTGACCAGTGCACAGGGACACAGATGAAGTGGTCTGGCCCAAACCTGTGGTTATTAGGTTGTGGCTAGTCAAAAGACAGGCTCTTAAAGACTCTATCTGAGTTGTAAGAACAAAAGCATCATCCTGCTTCTTTGTCAGAATTGCGTCCCAAGACCCCTTCGAGGCAGTTAAATACCTAGTGATGATAGCACAGAGACTAGAGAGATAGTATAGGAGTTAAGGTATTTGCCTTTAGGCAGCCAATTTTGACTTTGGTTAGATCCCTGGCACCAGAGATCACCCACATCACAGTGCTCTGAACACCACCGAGAACAGCCCCTGAGCCCCAAGACTCAGCTCTGAGCACCACTGGGCATGGCTCAGCAAACAAACAAAATTCAGCACATGAGAGAAATTTCATCTAGGACCACCTCTAACATTCCTATTCTTGTGGAAGCATTCATTGGCTGACTTCCGTGCTCTTCGAAATGGTCTCTAAGGAACTGGAAGGCTTTTAAGGATGACTTGGCCTCTAGCTATCAGAATGGCACAAACCAAACCCCAGCTGAGGGACATGGCCTATGAGATCCTCGGGGGAGGCCACCCTTTCAGAACATAGTGTTGCGATAATTTCATGAAATATTCAAACTGCCAATTTGCCAACAGGGGGTTCTTTGACTTGGTGTCGCCTGCTCGAGCCTCGCTAAAAGGAAAATAAAAGGATCCTGACCTGTCCCTTAGAGAGCCAGGCCAAAATCCAGACAGTAGATGAATGTTCTTCCCCGTATTGCCTGTGGGCAGAAATGTTGACTTGATTACTCAATTAAGCTCTATTTACTTTATAACCATTGTGTCTTGCTCAGTCATTTATATTGTTTTTTTCCCTCCCCAAATAATCCATGTTATCCTAAAACCTTTCAAAGATGTTACTTAGTCCAAGTAAGAAGACAAATAAATAACAGAATAAAATAAATCGGACTACAGCTTGAAAAATGACATGGGTCACAGTCTTTGACTTATCTCTTTGAGAATTTTGGAAGTAACAATAGCCACATTTTATTTTTCCTGTTGGCAAACTAGAGATATGCTCTTTCACCAGGACTGTTCTCGGGGAAGCCGGGAGGTTACCCTGGGAGATTGGGTAGAAATCACTGAACACATGTTTGTTACTCTTATCAGAGAGCAGAGCAGTGGGGTTTGAAAGCGCAACTCCACAGAATAACTTTCAAGGAATTCCTAGGTGTTGGATGGCCGGTGTTACGTGGAATTTCAAAGTGTGTAAAACACAGAGAAACAGAGTTCAAGCTGGTTTGACTGATACCAGAATTATCAAGGAAGAAATGAAGACTCAATCAATATAGGTCTACTAACACTTTGGTTTTCTTGATACCTGTCAATCAACCTGAGGTCTGTGGAATCCCAGGACCGTGGTGCCATCTGGGCTATTTCTAATCAGAGTGTGAGGATTTCACTAATGTCCAGTGGCTATCCAGTGGCTAGGCTGCTGTCATCTCCCAGCGCAGGCTCAGGGCCCCCTGTTTTCACCCCGAAGTCCAAAGCCAGACTGGCCCTAAGTCCTGTGATGGTCTCAGTATCTGGAGACTGGGTCAACTGAGAGCATGGACATGCCTTGGGCAAACAAACATCTCGCTTTCCAAATCTAAGTTAGAGCAGCCCAGTGCAAAGGGACAGACCGTCTGGATAACAAAACCTGGCTTTAAACATTAGCTTTGACTTGGAGAATGAAAAAGGAAATGAATAAAAAAAATTTTTGTTTTGGGTGGGCTGGAGCAATAGCACAGCGGGTAAGGCGCTTGCCTTGCACACAACTGCCCCGGTCGACCTGGGTTCGATTCCTCCGGCCCTCTCGGAGAGCGGGGCAAGCTACCGAGAGTATCTCGCCCGCACGGCAAATCCTGGCAAGCTCCCCGTGACGTATTCGATAGGCCAAACACAGTAACAAGTCTCACAATGGAGACGTTACTGGGCCCGCTCGAGAAAATCGATGAACAACGGGAGGACAGTGACAGTGACAGTTGTTTTGGGCCACATCCAGTGGTGCTCAGGACTTACTTCTGGCTTTGCACTCAGGCGTCACTCACTCCTGGTGGTGCTGGGGGACCATAAGGGATGCTGGGGATCGAACCTGGGATAGCTGTGTGCAAAACAAGCCTCACTCACTGTACTTTCTTGCCCCTAAACATGTTTTTAAATTAGCAAAACTTTTGGAGTTTTATAGACAGAATGGTTCCCTATAGCATCCTGAGAGACACTTGTTAATTGTGAAAGAGCTTTAATTTCATACCTGAAGTGACAGACGACCTTTAGGTTCTCGAGGAAGTGATGTCATCAAAGAGGACGCTGGGAAACGTTCATCCGAGCATTTGTTCCCTTGTCTTCTCCCTCCCTGCCCCAGCCCTTTCTCTGTGACCTGTAGGACTATCCATGCTTTAATGTTTATTTTCAAAATAGACTCCAGTGTGGTATCCACCTTTTGCTCTCATTAGAAGGGGCAGGAGTCCTCAGCATCCCTTTTCCGATGCTGAGGCCATCTCTGGGAGTGACCGTTCTCGGTGCTTTGTGCACTTAATGTCGCTTCACTCTGACATCAAGCTCAGGAGGCCAGTGCGAATTATATTTTCAGATGAGAAAACTGAGGGCTAAAGGACCAGGGTCATCCTGGCACTTTGGGGTCTGGGCTCAATTAGGCCCTCAAGGCATTTGATATTTCTGTTATTTTATTCTCACGAGGAAGAAGAGAGAGAAATCCACTCCCCAGGCATCTTGGAAAAAACAGCCTTGAGCTATGGAACCCTCCTTGGATTTCTCTGTTGGGACTCCTGCTTCTGATGATCCTGAGGAGGGGAAGTCAAGCACGTGGCCGGCTCTCACTGGCCCTTCTCGTTCCCGATGGCTGGCAGGGAATCGCTCCGCATGCCTCTCCCTGGAGTTTCATTCTCTAGCTATTCAGTCATTTCTGTTGTTTCTGCCTTTGGTCCTCTTTGGTTTTTCAGGCCCTCCTGTATATCTTAAAGGAATACCCCAGTCAGGAAGTTGCCTTGAGAGGACCACTCTGTGGTATGGTGTTGCTTTGCCACCCATTCTTGGCATACCTTCTCAGTAATTCCTTCCTAGAAAATAGACGTTCTTTGCTACCAAACAGGAGTCCGAAGAGCTCAGGAGGCCATAGACGCAAGCTGAACTCTCTGGACTTCAAACTTTGTCTACTGCTCTTCTAAATTGGTTCATTAGTTCACCCTGTCGTTCCTTACTCACCCCTGTTCTTTCCTCCCATCTTCCATCTCCTCCCCTTCTCCCCTCCCCTCCCCCTTCCTCCCTTTTTCCTTCCCTCGCTCCTTCCCCTTCTCTCTCCTTACTTTCTCGCTGCTTCCCTTTTTCTCTCTTCCCCTCCCCTTCCTACTCTCCCCTTCCCTTCTTTTCCTTCCTTTCCTTCCCCTTCCCACCTCTTCCCTTTGTTTGGCTTTCCTTCATCTATTCATTTCTTCGGACCCCTCCCCTTTCCACCCATCCACCTTCCCATTCCTTTCCTCCTTTTACCTACTCGACCACCTCTCCTCCCCTTCTTCACCCTTTTCCTCTCCTTTGCTTCCTTCCCCTCCCTCCCCTCCCCTTTCCCTTTCTTCCACCACTTCTGACAGTGCTGGGGGGCTACTCCAGGCTCTGAGCGCAGGGACTGCTCCCAGTGGTGCTCAGGAGACAAAGTGCTCTGGGGATTGAATCTCCTCCAGTTATTGAACTGCTTCTTTAGCTCCTTCAGTTCTTTCTCTCCCCTCCCCCACCACACATACCAACTCCCCAGCTTTTCATCTAGATGATGGCTTTGTTGAGATAGAAGTCACCCTTGCACGTGAATACAAAAAGTGTTTTAAAGACATTTTTCTTTAAATAGTTCAGAAAAGTGAAGTATGTGAGCTGCTATTCAAAGAAGGTGTAAATCATAATCTTTGCAATTTTATATTGTGCTTATATATATAAGTATATGAAACATAATTTGTCATTTTGCCACTTGAGTCAACCTGGAGTGTAAATTCCATGGCATTGTATCCATGACGTGTAGTCATCACTTCTCTCTCTGCCAAACTTCATCCCTCCAAACAGAAGCTAACACTTTGTGACCACAATATGTGATCACTAAGCATGAAGCGCTGATGTTTTCTTCTCCAGTTCCTGGAGAAGAAAGAATAGCTGGTCTACTTCTCTGCCTCAACGTTTGCCCATTCTAGGCATTTCCTAGAGTAGGAGCAACCATATTTGCATATGACTTATCTGGCACAGCGTTTTCAGGGTTCAGTCAAGCTGTCAACAGTTTATTCCTTTTCACAGCTGTATGCTATTCAGTTGTAAGTACTTGCCATATTTCATTTATCCATTCACCCTGGGGAGCTCTTTGAATGTCTCCACCTTTATTGTCAACAGTGCTACAGTGAACATTAGGATGCAAATAAAAGCTTGAATCTTTATTTTCAATTCTAGAGGGATATGCACAGGCATAGAATTTCTGTATCCGAATTTGATTTGTAGTTTTAAGAATCCATTTTCTTTTATGACCCCCAAATTTGAATCTTGGGTGAATGAGAAGACAGTGTTAAGTAGATTCTATTGTGTCAGTAATGAGGGTCTAATATTTTCTCTGGGCTCCTACTGCCTGTAACAGAAATTCAACTTTAATTAGGTGTTAAACAATCTAACAGCTGCCTTTTGATGAGAAGTGACTCGAATACCGCCTTGGATTGAAAAATAATGAAGGTCTCTAGATCTGGTTCAACATTCACCTCAGCGCAGACTGGGCTTTGTAACTCAACAGGAAATGGGTGTTTGGCAAGTCAAAGCTATTTAGTCTGTCTGTCTCTGTTTCGCCATCTGCCTGTCTGCTTGGAGTGCTGACGCCTATGGACAGAGGATTCTGGGGGTGAGGCTGGAGGCGGTTCCCCTTCCCCCAAGTCGCTGGGCAGTCCTCCATAGCTGCTGTGTGTGCTGGGGAGGGGGACAGTTTCTGAGTTACTTGCAGAGAAAGCCATGGCCCTGGTTTCTCACCTGTGTCTTCACACATGTAGGTGGGGGAAGAAACAATATGGGAAGCAAAAGAAATAGCTGGGCAAGAGAATCAGAAGACGAAAAGAGCAAGGAGTGAGTGAGCAGTGGGAAAGAGGATTTGGATTTATTTATTAGTGTTTATTTATTCCCTGGGCCCTTTGCCAGGGAATTCTGGAAGCCCCTCTCTAACTTGGGGGTGATTGAGTTGTCTTATTGAGTAATGAAACTCTGATTTTTATTGTTTGACCATTGGGGGGGATGGGTGATACCTCACAGTGCTCAGGGGCTACCCCTGGTTCTGTGCTCCTGATGGTGCTGGGATGGAACCCAGGCCTTGTGTAGAAAGTGCGTGCTTCCTCCCACTGTGATTTTTCTCTGTTCCCTAAAAATACCTTTAAGATCCTTTCTACGTGTCTAGTTTTAGCTGTTCTTCAAAAAATAACTCCTTGAGAGGCCAGAGAGACAGTACAGCAGATAGGGCGCTTGCCTTACATACAATCACCTGGGTTTGATCCCAGGGATCTCATATGGTCCCCCAAGTACCACCAGGATCAACCTCTGAGCATCACCAGGTGTGGCCCCACATGCAAAGAACAACAACACAAACAACAACAACAACAACAACAACAGCAAAATACCTCCTTGAAGGAATGGGAAAAATTTTAACTCTTTCTTTCTTTCTTTCTTTCTTTCTTTCTTTCTTTCTACACAAGGCGATTTTGACTTAGAGACTTTGCACAATTTATCTAAGGAGGGAAGGGGAAAATGAGTTACTAGTTCAGCTTTGACTTTGTTTGAGACCATAGTAGAGGTTCTACTTTCTCATATGTTTCTCTTTGGTGGGCTTCTTTATGTAGTTCCTTACACAAACGCTGCTAAGGGTAGGCAGTGTTTTAGTGATGAAGTTCATCCTGATTTTAGACAGCTTTTATACCGATAAACTCCTTCTCTAACTTGGTCTGTTCTTTGGAGTTGGACTGTGGTATCTGTCGGGTTCCTGTCCAGCTTAGACACAGATCTCAAAGCCTCGGGTCTCCTGAGTGTCATGTGTCTCAGAGAATCTTTGCAGCTTTCACCACTTTGCAGCTGACATGTGTGTGTGTGTGTGTGTGTGTGTGTGTGTGTGTGTGTGTGTTGTCTTGTAGGTTAGCAGAGTTCAGCATGCTAAGACTTTGAAATGAAGGTCAGGCAGGTACTTCAAAGACCGATGCTTTGTTGAATGTGTTTGTAACCCCTCTCTCGTGAGTTCTGCCTTCCGCCAGCTCTTCTGGTCCTATTTTCCTGCCTCTCAGTTGCTGTCCAGGGCTTAGATGTTGCACATTGTTTCTCCAAGGTCAAAGTCTCTGTCACCGGGTCAGCTGCCCAGAGAGACTGGGGATTTGGGCTCCACATCTGAGGGGATTACGGTGACTCAGATTTCATATTTGCTCTGCGGTGGATAGGATCTTGATGCTCTTTTTTTTTTTTAATTTAAAAGGCAAACTTTTGAACTGTGCCCTATTGTCTGAACAACCAGGAGATAAACACACTTTGCTCAGGGTAAATTGACTGAGAAATGTCTCTGAAAACGGGGTGTTTCATGCCGATTGCACTGAAAGCAATCTCGAGTTGTTTTACCCCATTCAATACTGGGATGGTTAGCCAGCTGCAGAATTACTGAGTGTCTGCTCTCTGTAAAGCAGGTTGTTCATAGTTTCCCTGCATTTGAGGGGACTTTCAAAGTCACAGCCCATTAGTAATCTCTTTCTTTGGGATAGTGTAGTTGAGGTAAAGAAACCCATGTCCTCAGACACAGAACTCAGGTAACCCAGGAATATATGAAATAGAAGAATGAATTTGTTATGAGGCAGAGAGGGAAAGTTGATGGGTTTAAAGAAGGAAGACGGAATGGATGGACTGTGTAAGTTTGAAACTGGCTTGTGCTTAGAGCTCATTTCTGGTGGTTCTGGTGGGGGGCATGTGTAACATCAGGGATCAAACCTGGGGGGTCAATTGCAAGGCCCTGAAAAAGCATTTTATTAGGGTTATGACAGAGGTGAACTTTGAAAGGTCGACAGAATTGGAGTAGAGAGGAAGAGTAGACATTCCCAGTAGAAATAATGTCTAGTCAAATGAAGTACCAATCGACATATGCATCAGATTTTAAAGAACTAATGGGTTGGTTAGAGCGATAGCACAGCGGATAGGGTGTTTGCCTTGCATGTGGCCGATATGGCCGACCTGAGTTCTATTCCTCTGCCCCTCTCTGAGAGCCTGGCAAGCTACCGAGAGTATCTTGCCCGCTCAGCAAAGCCTGGCAAGCTCCCCGTGACGTATTCGATATGCCAAACACAGTAACAAGTCTCACAATGTTACTGGGCCCGCTCGAGCAAATTGATGAACAACGGGGGGAGAGTGACAGTGACAATGGGTTGGTTTAGGGGAGATAATGCTAGGAAGACAGGAAAGAGATAAGATGCAGCGTTGCCCCCCTGAGCATCGGATGAGTTTTTCTGCATCCCCTGTGGTAGTTCTGGGGGGTCATGGAGTGTTTGAATGTGACAAAGCTGCTCCTCCAGGGGTCTGGTCAGTCACTAGGCTACAGGATGGGGGGGGGCGCTGGGAAGACCGCAAGGCAGGAACATGTAACCCCGTGTCGGAAGAGCGGAAGGGGCTGTGTCCACAAAGGCCTGCTGCCTCCCAGTCTGTTAGGCCAGCTCTTCACTTCCACTCTGGTTCTCTGCACTGGCCAGGGGGAGGTGCACAATCTAATGACCCAAGCTCTGCCTCTGTCCCTCGCTCCCGACATGCACCCCCTCATCATCTCCTTTTGGGGTAGACTGAGTGGAGGACTGGCTAATGTTGGGGTAAGAAGGTGGGGAGACTTTGCCAGGAAGCACATTTCCTTTCGGAACCTGGGGAGAAGCACCATGAGGGGCCTGTCTGCCTGGAAGCAATGTGGTCTTTTCGAAGCATGTAGGTGGTGGGTGGAGCTCTGCATCTGGATCCAGAGGAACACATCACCACCATCAGCTGCGGTCACTCTTTAGACAACTGGTTCGAGGAATTTCTTTGGAGTTTGACGAGGCTTTTGTTTAAGGAAGGGAAAAGCAAGTCCTGGAAAGGAAAATGAGCAGAAGAGAAATGTTCTTGAGTTGTGTGAAGCAACAGAATAGTCTTGGAGTGCCTGAGAAGTTGAATTAGCTCTTCTTGAAGATCACAAAGACCATCACAACACCCCACAGGCACCACGAGTACCACATGATCACATAATACACACTTGACCATGGACAGGTTTAGGCCAACGCCTCCGAAGTGGTGACAAGTAGGAAATTTCAACTCTATTTAAAAATGGTCATTCCTTGAATGTTGGGAAGGAATTCGGGACATAGAGCAGTAGTAAACTTTGTATGTCCAGTACTTTATGTTCTATTAGTTGCATGAGGAAATGAAATATGGGCTTAAATACTTGCAGATTAGTATTTTTAAAAATAGGGGTTGTATCTGGTAGTACTTCGGGACCACATTGCTGGCTTTACACTCGGGCTTTAGTTTAAGTACGTGCACATACTAGGCACATACTGTACTATTTGAGATATCTTCCTGGCTCAAAGTTTAGTTTTTTTTGAGCCACATTTTCACTCACAAGAAACTTCTCAGGGTAGGCCAGGCAAGAGGGTCAAAGAATTCTGCTCCATGTCTTCAAAATGTAGTGAAGTGGGAATCTTGCTTTAGAAGGCCTCTCCCATAATCTTTCTTTGCTTTTCCCTAAATAAGTAATGTCCTTAAAAATAGGTAGTGAAGAAAAGTGAAGAAAAAGGGGCTTTGAGTTTTAAAGGCATAGGTTGTCTGTTTCTTTGGAGACGTGGTGTTGCATTGGGCATACTTTATCCTATTGGCAGTAGACATGATGAAGAAGTGCCAGTTGCTCCCAGGGAAATCTTCCTTTCTTGCATTTTCACTTCTTTCCTCCCTTATATGTTTCTTAATTACCAAAGCACATGTTTTGTAACTCTTTTAGCAATGGCCTACCAGTGGTAGTTCTTCAGTCTTTGTTTGAAAGTCTGTCTCCTTTACTCTTGAATAATGATTTGGTTAGAGAGCTTTGTAAAGTGGTCTCTTCTTTTTAGCAATCTGAAGTTATTTCGTTATATTCTGGACTCATTTGTTGCTGATGAAAACTCGGTTATAAATTCAAATCACCGTTCTGATTTTAAAAAAGATATTCTCTTTACTGTTAGTGTCGATATGGTTTTACAATGTTTGTATACACAATATTGCTTTTGCAAACCACAACACCCCAAAGGAGAGAGAGAACAAAAGGGAATGCCCTGTCACAGAGGCAGGGTGGGATGTGGGGGATGGGGGGCGGGAGGGATACTGGGATCCGTGGTGGTGGGAAATGGGCACTGGTGGAGGGATGGGTATTTGATCAGTGTATAATTGAAACTCAAGCACAAAAATTTGTAAGTCTACAACTGTACCTCATGGTGTCTCACTAATAAAAATTAAAAAAAAATTTGGTGAAATAACTTCAATATAAGGATTCATATTATTCACTACTTCTGGAATATTCTGTCATTTACAAACAATGCCTGCATTCCCAAATGTTCCCAAATTTTGTATTTATTGAAATTATTTCTGAAATCCATATTGATGTTTCTCATTTTGATATTTTTTTCCTAAATGCACTTTAATACCTTATATTTTATCACCTCTACTTTCTTGGTAATTTCCTTAGCTTTATCTTCCAATTTGCTAGTTTTTTTCCTCACTTATATTCTAATCTGCTACTTAATTTTAAAATGCATTCGTGTTTTCATCAACTCCCCCTTAAAAGTTCTACTTTGTTCCCTCAGATTTTTTCAGTAGTTTTCCCCAGAAGGATTTCTATTTCATGTTTTAGATTATTAATCAACTAAATATCTTTATCTGTATCTACTTCTAGAATATATATTTCAGATTGTTTGCCTCAGTTTGTCCCTTGAGGAATACTGACTTTCAGTTATAATGGAATGATTCATTCTGGGCCTTATATATTTTAAGTGTGAGGCCAACATTTTTTGGTAAATTTTCTCCATGAGGTTCTAAGCATCTTGGATTGGGGAGATGTTAGCAACATCTTCTGTGGTTTTGCATTTGCCTCCAGTGAGCAATCTGGGGGGGTTTTACTCATCCAGGATTTTTCTCCTTTTCCTCTTCCTCCTCTTCTTCTTCCACCTCCTCTTCTTCCTCCTCTTCTTCCACCTCCTCTTCTTCCTCCTCTCCTTTTCCTCTTCCTCCTTTTCCTCCTCCTCCCCTAACCACTTCCTCCTCCTCCTCCTCCTCCTCCTCTTCCTCCTGTTTCCACCTCCTCCTCCTCCTCCGCCTCCTCCTCCTCCTCTTCCTGTTTCCACCTCCTCCTCCCCTTCTGCTTCCTTCTTCTCCTCTTCTTCCTTATCTCATCCTCCCGCTCTTTTCTTAGTACTTTGGGGAGCCATAAATGATGCTGGGGATTGAACCCAAGTCTGCCACATGCAAGGCAAGTGCTCTCTCTGGAATATCTTTCCAGCTGCTCATATCTGCTTCTTAATGACCCCCCCCCCCAAATAGTGATGCTGTTATTTGTTATGAGAAAAACATGCTCACAACTAGAGAGAAGTGTCCGTCAAAAAAAAAGTGGGAAACTGTATGAAAGGTGGACTCTTCGGACAGGAAACATCTTAATTTTGCTGCATTCAAAATTTCTGTTGATTCTGTCTTTCCTGTTATTTCACATCATTTTAGACTTATCTTTTTACTTGTATTCAGTTCATAGACAGTATTATTTTAAACATTCAGATTCATCTTGAAGATATTAAGGTAGTCCATATGCATTCAGGCTTTCCCCATGACTTTCAGATTTGTATCAGCGGAGTCGGGAAGAGGATTATAACTCATACGGTTTTTCTCTCGGCTTCTCAGACTAGGACAGAGGAGGGGGACTCAGAGGAAGGACTGAATTCTTTTTTTCTGTGAAGCTGTTTATTCATTGTTTTTTGACGTTGAGTGACTTGCATGCTTTCTACTTCTTAACTTCTCTAGCAGCCATCCCAAATTCTGATTTTTTTCTTAGCAATCTTTGTGGGTCCTTTGAAAGTCCCCCAGGGGTCCTTTTATACTGCACAGTTCCCTGAGGTAGGTGACATGGTCTCTGACAGAACCCTGTGACTCTCGTGACCTCTTTCTGTTAAATCCGATTTATTGTTATTGAAATCCAGCTCTCTTGCTTATCAACAACCTCCAGTAGAGACCTACTGTATTAGGTTTAAAAGTTGGATTTTTTTTGGGGGGGGGGCGGAGAGCTAGTTCAATGGGCTGAGCACATGCTTTGTCTATGGTAGTTCTGAGTTTGGTCTCCATCACTGCATGATCCCCTACTGAGCATAGTAACCCCTGAACCTGTGTGGCTCCCACAAAAAAATGAAATTCCTTTATAGCCCCTTCTCTTACCTGAACAGTATGGCTGTTGCAATTCTCCTGGAGAGTTCCCCAGGCAGGAAATGGAGGACCATTTTTTGGATCCTCCAAACTCTAGAAAACATGGGTGAACACTTCACAAAGTGCACTGGTGGGAGGCTCAGCAGAAGAGCACATATTTCACACCCATGAGACTCTGGGTTCGATCCCTAACACCATCCCTTTCTTCCCCTTGGTAAAAATGCTTTATCAAGACGAGTGTTCTGTGCTTCACTAGAGTGGGTGTCATGATCTCATCATCTGTGGGGTATGGCTAGTGGGTGAGAGGCTGACAGGACTCTACTGTAGCTGAGCATAGTCATCTAGAGATGCTTCCTTTGACCCCACTTTCTGCATCATCAGCTGGATGGGGTGGTGGAGAGAGACCCCAGTTTCACCACCTCCCAGTGCCTCCATGGTCTGAGAGGTTCTTGTTCTTTCACTGATGGTGTTGAAGTTTAGGGCTTGTACTGGAATTTGAAGGCATCAGGACAAGTTCCAGGCATCCTCTGTTGCTCTTCTATTACTTCCTTGGAGAGGTGGACAGATGTTTTAGATCTTGTTGCACTGGGAAGCATTCTTGGCTTAATATTAGGGCCTCAGTTCCACCTTTGAGCTTGGCCACTGTGGTTATCAGCCTTGTGGGGTCTCCTACTCTTGAGGAAATTAAAGCTGTAGTCCTGGCTGTGGACTTCTGATCCATGCCCCACCAAGGTACATCCTAGCTGGAGTGCATCACCCACGCATCACCCACTTCCTACTCAGGACCAAGGAACTCCCTCTGTCTTGTGCTGTTTAGCCTCTCTCTGTGTCATGAAAAGAATGAGCACCCTATTTGCTGGTGGTCAGGATTTACCTGCCATCTTGCCCAGAACTGGACAATTTGTATCTCACGGGAAAGGAGAGACACTTCTGCTTTCTTCGCAGGGATGTTGTGAGGATCAATGTGGTCTTGGATATGGTCACAACCCATTTATGAGGAAGGTACTGTTACAAATATACATAGGCCTCATTTGTTAAATACCTTTGTTATAAATTGGCCATAGAGTGAAACTTATTTTGTAAGGGGAAACGGAGGAATAAATGTCATGTGAGGATAGTAAATAGGTTTTTTTTTTGACCTCCTTACCAATCATCTCCACTCAGGATTTCCAGTCTGTCCTCCAGGAGTCCCTTATTAAGAGTACTTTAAGTTTTCGGGAGGCATAACTATGATTCCTTCTTTTTAATATCATTAGGTAAAAGACGTCTATATGTGTGTGTTGGATACCCTTTAAGACGTGTTTGGCACATCAGGTATCCGTTCAGTCAATTAGCTCTTTAGCAGGCACGTCAGGCCGACTCCTTCCACTCTTTTCATTTAGGGAAACAGAGACAGGACAGACTATTATTTCTCAATCATCAATCAAGGAATAAGTGCGTGCTTACTGTGAATTTGGCACTGCAACAGGCAAGTTGGCAGGGGGGTTATCAACAAGCATAACCAATCTGACAGTGTCAGATTGGACACCTGTCACCTGACAGTCTCCTGGACACCTGACAGACATCATGCTAGACGCAGTGATGACTCAGGCATACTCAGAGTGTCTGTCCTACCAGAGCTTCCAGCGCAGCCCTTGGGTGGCATTAGAACTCTGTGGTGGCACCTGGTGTCTTGTTCCTCCCCGATGAAGCTGTACGTCCTAATCCTCCCAAGGGCCATGCTTTAATGAGAACCTGGTCCAGGACTGGTGCAGCTCTGCTTCCAGGCTGGGTGGTTGGGGAAATGGGGGGATTTCTAACACAGGAGGAAAGATAGTGTTACTCAGTGGGGTTCAGCTTCCTCTGGGTGCCTGAAGTTGATCTCTGATTGTCACAGTGGCTGTCTGTGCCCTTCTCAGTGCCGTGGAAGTTTCTCACTCACCTGCTGGAGTCCAGGGAGCTCTTTGCTCTTACCTTTTCCTCCCTTCGTCAAACTCTGCCCACGGAAAGGGAAAAGCGCCTGACCTCGATGGAACTGACCATGCTCATCCTGCCAGTCATTGCCGTGTCCGGGAGGCTGAGGTCACTGAGGGGCGGGCGGGAGGACAATGGAGCCTCCAAGAGTGAGGGTAAGAGCTTCCCAGGAGGGGCAGGGTCTCCCAGGGCTTGCTCAGAGGAAGCTGGAGTCAACACCGTGTGTTCTCCTATATAAATTGGAGTGATTTTTTCTTTTCTCTAAAAACATTCGCATGTTTCACCTTTTGTCCAATTATGAAAGATTTTTGTCTCTTTTCCAGAAATTCCAGGTACCTGCCAATAAGTTCAGGAGAAATTAGTAAGATGAAAATTGTTCTCTGTACTGCTTTACTGAGCCTACGGTTTCAAATTAAATCGGGCAAAGAATATACCTAAGATGACAGATAGGTTTCAGGACCTGTGCCAGTTCGGGCCTGGCTATGGGAGTGTTGCATTCTGAAAAGAATTCTAAGCTGTTACTAAGCTTGCAGTGATTGATCGGCAGTGTCTGCAGAGCACCTACTATTTTGTTCATTGCTGGTAGAGATGGACACATGGTTAGCTTATATTTTATATGACCAGTTGATTCAATTCTAATAGCCCATTTGATTTAAACAAAAAAGGAAGAAAAAGAAAAAAGGAATCTCTGCTTGGTGTACTGTGGGGGGAAAAGTACTCATTTCATCCATTTTACTTTTCACTTTTGATTCAGTGAAGTTGTTAAATCATAGGCATATTTTAAAGGCGAATTAAATCTGAGAGCTGCTAATTTTTGCTGTAACATTTCTGAAGGAGTGAGTAGATTTATAGTTTTATTACACCGTCTCTCTAAATATTTTTCAAAACAGTGCACACATGTTATCTCGTCTCAGTCTCACTTGATCCCCCTGACAGATTTGTTGCTCGTCCACGGATGGGGAAAGTGATGCTCAGAGTTCTGATGCGCCAGTGGTCCTTAGGAGCAGGTAAGGGGCTGGCTCTGTTCTTTCGCCTCCTTCCTCTTCCCCCTGAACTTTCTGTGACCCCTCTGGGGCTTCAAGGAAATTTCCATCCAGCTGATTTCTTGTTGATAGTCTCACCCAGGGGCAGGCGACTGTATGCTGGTGCAGTGACTCAAAATAGTGTCTCTTTCCTGCTTAAGAGGTTGCCCTTTCTGCGGCAGGCTGATGAATTAGACCCCACTGCTTCGATCAAATACTTTGGGGTTTATAGGATGGAAATTTTTGTTTGGAAATGAAAATAGCCCACAGTCAATTGTAGCCCGAAGTTGTCAGTGGAGGCAGTCTGAGTCACCCTTCACGTCTCCTGGCACCCGCGGGGGGCCTCCCTGTGGTCCACTTCGAGTGGTCTGAGCTTGGCCATATTTGGCATTCCAGTGCTCATTGGTTTGGAAGTGCCTTTCAACCTGCCAACACCCAAGCAGGGACCCAGATCAAGCTGTGCATGTAAATCGCCTGACCGTGGAGACGGCTCAAGTGGAGACATCCAAGGGATGTGGGGCCATTTACTTACATAAATCAGCTCTGTGAGCATGAGTGTCTTAATGCATTCCTTCAGTTATTAAACAGTTCAGCGTCATGACAGCCAATAATGTCTCCCCTGCTCTCCCTCGCTGAGACCTCTGTCGGGATTTTTTCTACTCCCAGGGACTTTCTTGATTGCTAGGGTTTCATGTATAGAAGTCTTTCTTTAAAACAGGCTGTGGTTAATGCTTTGTAGGTGTGGGCAGATACCCTCTCTCTGCCCTCTACCACACCCTTGGCCCACCCTAGTGTGTGATGTGTGCTCTTATTACTTAATTTGTCCTTCCACTTCAAATGTAGGAGTTACCGTTAGCCCTATTTACAGAAAAGAAAACTGATGTTCCAAGAACTGAATTT
Organism: Sorex fumeus; assembly: GCF_029834395.1. Classification (NCBI taxonomy): domain Eukaryota; kingdom Metazoa; phylum Chordata; class Mammalia; order Eulipotyphla; family Soricidae; genus Sorex; species Sorex fumeus. Next base: position 3,509,002 of record NW_026606093.1, on the reverse strand, counting down.
GCCTCATTGATGAATTTGCCTCGTTGATGCCTACCACAACTGATGACTAGGAAGCTGCAGTTTGGATAGCCTGTTCTCTTAAGTCCTGGTTCTTAAATATGACATGATAATCTCCTTTTCCTCCCAATTGTCATTGTCACTCTGATTGCCATATGTATTAGGGTCATAAAAATGAGGTGCTTCTGGTTTTTCTCTTAAGTTTCATACCTCTTGATACTAGAATAAAAGCAGTATCAGAATCACCGCTATTCTCAGAAGGACTCCAGTAAAGCCAACTCCTCTGGTATGTAATGGGACTTCTTGTTGGGGGGAGAGTGAGGGGCTCACGAAACTTCTGTGTCGCAGTGACATGGGGTTCTGCTTTCTCTCCAGTACTTACTCCTGGAAGGGAAATGGAGCAGTGGAACCTGGATCCATGGCGTCTTGGAACGTGCTAGTGTGTTGATGGCCTCTTAAGAGCATATGTTTTTCCTTGTTGCTGTTTCGGGGGCTATACCTGGCAGAAATAGGCTTATTTCTGGCTCTGTGCTCAGGGATCACTCCTGGCTGTCCTGGGCAATCAGATGTCATGATGGAGATGAAACTGAGGTTGGCTGCATGCAAGGCAAGTGCCTTACCCACTGTGCTATCTCTCCGGTTCTGGCTTTGGAGACTTTTCTGAGTGGTGTAAATAGCAGCACTCTAGAAGCTGGCAAAACAAGCCCATGGGCCTGCTCACACCACCCCTGGAAGGAAGAAGGCTCATGTGAGGAGTGTGTGTCGTTACAGGAAATGGTGTCATGACCTGCTGGCCTTGTCCGAAGCTCAGACTTAGATCAGTGAGAACCGGGGGCTCATCCTTGTTTGTATCTGCTCTAATTTTCTCCTGGGAGCGGATATGCCAGGTCCCGTGCTTGGGAGCCTGCCTGTGCCCAGGGAGCACTGACAGGCCGGAATCCATTTTGGTATAAACAGGGCTTGGTATATTTAGAAGCAGTCTCTAGGGACCGTCGCATGTGTTTATCTGCCTGCTTAGAGATAAAAGTTGGGGAGGTGGGTCAGTCAGACGTCAACTGGGTTGACGTCCAGTTGACACGATGGCTCTTTCCCACGGAGGCAGGGCTGCCTGATACCCACTGTCTATTTAAGAGTTTTTTCTTTATCAGTTTAGATAGAGTTGTCACTCTCTGCACTGCAGTAAAACAAAGACAAGCCTGGATCTGCCTTCCTGACTTGAAGAAGCTCCTCAGGGGGTTTGTCTTAGAGGCACCATCTTCCCCGGCATCCTCACATGTTGTGGGGCTCTTTGTTTTCTCTCCCCAACCCACCCGCAGATGTAACCTTATTCACTGTCTAATTTAGGGCAGAAACTTGCACAACAGTGTCAAGAGTGGCTGTTTTCACTTCTGGATATTACACATGCTTAATGTTCTGGCTCAGACTGCATTCCAAGAGGATACAGTGAGTAAAGGAGCATGCTCACGTTCAAAGGGAGACACACGGCTCACAGGCAGACAGCTGCTTTGGGGGAAATGCCACACTTCTTGCCTTCCTCCTGTTACCTCCTGTCCCACGTTTTCCTCCCCTTCATTTCTCTTCCATGCACCCTCCCTTCTTCTGTCTTCTCCATTCATTGGTTTTCTAAGGCGTACGAAGGGGAAATGGAGATTTCCATGCAGTCTAGGAGAGGGATGAAATACTAGCTGGGGTAAAACGAAGTATCATAATCTGGCATAGAGCTAAATCCTGAGAGAGTGTTGACGAAGAATTAGCTGAAGGTAAATGTTTGGCAATGAGACAGAACAATGTACAACATGAATTGAAGGGTGAATGCACATTTGATTTAAGATATGTGTTTTATATGATCAACTGGAAAATGTAGGTACACCTAATGAGAGGGAGAGAGATTGTTAAGAGTTTCATGCATTTTGATTAAATATGGACTTTCGTTCACCTAGGCAAGTATTTCATATCATTTTGGGTATATCTCATGTATAAAATGATGTTGGATGGATGTTGGGGTCCAGACTTTGCAATTGATTGTGGATATCTCTTTGATTTATAGTTTTCATCTTTCTCAAGAGAAACGGGGGTTATTTATATATGATTTGCTCGAGCGGGCCCAGTAACATCTCCATTGGAGACTTTGTTGTTACTGTGTCTGGCATATCCAATACTCTCGGTAGCTTGCCGGGCTCTCCGAGAGGGGCAGAGGAATCGAACTCGGGTCGGCCATGTTGGCTGCGTGCAAGGCAAACGCCCTACCCGCTGTGCTATCGCTCCAGCCCTATATATGGTTAATTATTTATATATAAAGCTACATAATGTTCTGTATCACTGTATCATGGTATCACTGTCATCCCGTTGTTCATCGATTTCCTTGAGCAGGCACCAGTAATGTCTCCAGTCATCCTACCCTGAGATTTTGGCAAGTGCCACATTGGAGGCTCTTTCAGGGTAGTGGAATGAGACCCATCATTGTTACTGGGTTTTGGCATATCGCATATGCCACGGGGAGCTTGCCAGACTCTGCCATGCAGGCAGGGTACTCTTGGTAGCCTACCGAGTTCTCTGAGAGGAGAACTAGACAATAAGAGGTTGCACAGCCACAAATGCAGCTGCATGCTTCCGGGAGCTTGGTTGTATTGTCTCTGGGTCTTGGCTGTTGATGGGATTACTCGGTGCGGGGGGGGCAGTTGGTGGATGTAACTGCCTAGCTACTGGAAGTGGGGGATCTGGGTGGAGGAGGCACCCGATCCAAGCAGTCTTGGAGATCTCAGCCCCGGGTCCCGCACACCTGGGTTCTTCTGCTGGTTCCTTCATGTGTGAGACTCATCCGAGCTTGTGGGGAGTGGTCTTAAGCATGGATGTGGCTGGTTCTGGAGGTCTTCAGCTTTCGGAGCTCTGCTTGGGGCAGGGAGGGACACTCATCCCACCCCCCCCTCCAATGGGCCCTGGTGAGAACAGCCAGGCGCTGGGGCAGGAGACTCTGTTCAGTATTATAACTTAATTTTTTATTGCTTTTTCTTAAGCGGAAGGAAATTGTGTGAGAATGGGTTGAGTTAGGGTTTAGAAATAAAAATATTTATAATTTATTGACTAACATATATATATTTAATTCACACGAAGTTCCTTGTTGCAGGAACTTTATGTGATCTATTGTGTAATTTCAAAACAGTCTTGAGTTATAGATATACATATTTTAACTGTGCAAAAGAGAGAATAGGTTTATGCTGGGGCAATAATATAGTGGATAGGACACATGCCTTGCATGCAGCTGACCTGGATTTTATCCCCTGCACCATATATGGTTCTTTGAGTTCCCAGGAGTGATCTCTAAGCATAGAACCAGGAGAAAGTCCTAAGAACAGTGGGTTTGACCCTCAAACCACTCAAATAACAAGTATCTCATCCCCCCAAACAAACAGAAATAAAGAGAAAATAGGTTCAAAATAGCTAGTGACCCATAGAAATTTGGTTCTGGATGTATAGTATGGGTCTTTGAACTAGAGAATGGAGAGTTATAGCCTCAGGGCTATGAGATTTTGGGGAACTAAAGTCCTCACATATGACTCACAACTTTAGAGAACTCTATGTTCAAGAAAGGGAGATGAGGGCCTAGATAAATAACCCAGTGACTTCGAACATTCGCCCTGTAGCCTTGAAAACATATGGTCATGAGTTCAAATCAGCATTGTTCCATATGTGCACAGAGTGACACTGGAGCTCTGCATTTGAGATAGGCATCCCTGCTGTCTCTGAACCCAGCATTAACAAAAGGCAAAAAGATGGGGGAAACTTTTACTACAGGAAAGTTGACTATTGTCAGGCTTGCTCTGCCTCCTGTGAAAGAGACGACACCGGTATTACCCCAGCTGTGGAGTCTGAATTTACATTATTTGCCTAGGTGGGAACTTTAGGATTACATTATCATAGAACAGCATCCTGGAAGATGAATGGATGAAGAAACTGGTATGGAGGCCAGAGAGGGATGAAGAGACTTGCTTTGCCAATAGTAGATCCCAGATTGATCCCCAAGACTACATATGAACACGGCCAGAAGTGATCCTTGATGTCCGAGCAAGGAGTGAGCCCTGAATACCACCAGGCATTTTTTCCCAACAACAGCAACAAAAAACGCAAATTGGTGTACGGGACTAGGGATGTAACTCGGTGGTAGGACACTTGCTTTGAAAGTGTGAACTCCTGAATTACCAAAAAATAAAAGAAGAAACTTGTATTTACATACTGCTATGGACAAAGCTTTATCCCACAATTATTTGCAGGTTGTACCTCCATGTGATGTTATTTGGGAAATATTTCTGGGAAATAATTAAGTTTAGGTGGGGAATTAGGGTGGAGCTCCCTTGATGAACTCTAGACACTAGAGAACTTATGCCCAGACTCTCTGTCACATGTGGAGCCAAGAAGGTGATCATCTGCAAGCCAGGAATAGAGTTCTCACAAGAAACTGATTAGGCTGATGATTTGACCTCAGATTACTCTGTCTTGGAAAGGAGGTTTGGCATTGGAGAGAAACTTCAAAGGGCTGAGTACATAGGTGGCATTTGGGAGATTTGGATTTAAACCCTGGTACTCTTTGGTGTGTCAGGTACCACCAGGAGTGGTGATCCACAATAGCTACTGGGTGTGGCTCCAAAACAAACAAAACACCCAAGATAATTATGAACCACAGTATGTTGAGCCTTAAAGACATTGAGCTCGACAAAAGACAGATGATCCAATAGCCAACTTCATTAACCAGAATAGATTTCAGGAGACAAGGACATAGTATCTTCAAAGTACACAGTGGTCACCAGAGTCTACAAATTCTATACAAAGTGGTATCATCATCCAAAAGTGAGGATGAAAACACTGTCCTTTTCTCTTTTCTCTACTTTTCTTCCTTTAGTTTTGGTTTGTTTGTTTGTTCAGTCTACACCTGAACTGTGCTCAGGGCTTATTTCTGCCTCACACTTAGCAATCGCTCATGGCATGGTTGGGGAATCATATGGAACATGGGATTGAATCTGCACTGACCATGTGCAAGGCAAGTGTCCTGCTTTCTAGACTATCATCTGGCCCTGAAAACACATTTTTCTTTCTTTCTTTTTTTAAAATACAGGAGTACTGCTATTTACTCAGCCATTGATTAAGCTGACTGAGTTGGGCATGAACTCCACATTGCATTAAAATTTTTTAAAAAAATTGAATATCCATGAGATAGACCATTACAAAGCTGTTCATAATTGGGTTTCAGTCATACAATGATTCAGCACCCATTCCTCCACCAGTGTACATTTCCCACCACCAATATCCCCTGTTCCCTTCCACCACCCCCACCCTCAGCCTCCCTCTATAGGAGGCACTTTCCTCTCTCTCTCTCTCTCTCTCTCTCTCTCTCTCTCTCTCTCTCTCTCTCTCTCTCTCTCCTTTTCCTTTTGTGCATTATGGTTTGCTATGCAGGTGCTAAGAGTCATGGTGTTCAGGGCATTCGGTATTTTTATCAGACCAGTAAGGCTGCAGTAGCTTTTTAATTGGGTGGCAGCTTTGGGGTGTATATGTGACTGCCGAGGTTTCTGGAAGTACAGGAAGGTGGAGGGAGGTAGCTTATTCTGAACCTGAGAAGGCCTGGAGATTTCAGTCACAAAACCCACATACCAGAATTTTCAGCAGATTATGTCTTGGTGATATCTGTCCTGAGATGTGGAGACAGGTCAGGGGCCTGGCAGCGATTTTGGATTGTGGGAGCAAGCAGCTGCCAGGGTCTCTGCTTGGGTGGGCACCAGGATGACCCACCCCCTCAAATTTACCCTGGTCTGTTCAGCCTTGTGCGGGCCCAAGAGTAACTGAAGCTTTTGATCTCTTTTGAGATTTTTTTTTTATGGGTCTCTGAAGCAAGGCCGGTAGTAGAGATTACATGGTGGTGCTGGAGTTGGTTCATGGCGGTGACTGCCAGTTCTTCTAGGAGTATTGGGAAGGTGAGGGGAGGCAGCCCATCCCAACTCTGAGAAAGCCGAAAACACATTTTTCATGTAAGCGAAGGTTGGGAACATTTACCTCTAAATTATGCAAAAAGTACTACTGAGCATCACATATATTACAGAAGCATTATTTCTTTATAAAATAGAGGACTAAGATTTAGTATTATTTAAAAATAAGGTGATCTTAAACACTGAATGGCAGTAATGTAAAATATTAGTGAAATATGGGGTGGCTCAAAATCCACGTTTGATACATTTGATACAAAGTATTTATAGTTTTACAGAGGGATAATGAATAATTAGAAATATTTTATAATTATAAACAGAAGGATGTTTGGGTACTCTTCATTATCAACTATCACTTGAATAGCAACTAGTGTCTACCAAATTTTGTATGCTCAGTTCTTTTTTAACTTTTTTTTTGGACTTAGCCATACCCAATTGTCTCAGGGTTTAGTCCTGGCTCTGTGCTTAGGGATCACTCTTGGTGGTTCTCGAGGTACCATAGAGGGCGCCAGGGATCAAACTCAGGGTCAGCTGCATGCATGGCAAGCATCCTACTAGCTGTGGCATCTCTCTGGCTCCCCAAGTATGCTTGAATATTTCATGTGTGATATTTCAATTAATTTCAAAACAACCCTAAGACAAAGGCAATGTTTCTGTTTTGAAATCTAAGGAAGTGGGGGCATTTTGACTCTTTTATACTCCTGTCACTCAAAATCATGTATGATCACAGTATGATTTTCAGAAAGGGGGGGGGGAGAGAGAGAGAGAGAGAGAGAGAGAGAGAGAGAGAGAGAGAGAGAGAATGTGTGTGTAAGTCTTTAGTAGGGGGTGGGGGTGGGGACAAACTGATCTGAGGTTATGATACAATCACCAGTTTGCCCATGTCACTCTATTAGTATCATGGTTAAGCTGTTTTTTCTCACTCTGATGTGTCCAACCTCTAAGTTCCTGCCGTATTCTCTGTGGTGCTCTCTCCGTCCTTCTTTACTTTTCTAAATAAATGACTTTCTGAAATGGCCAGGCATTGGTTCTCTATTTCCTGTAAATTCATGCTTTACTCTCCCTCCCAGCATCCTCCCCCCAATCACAACACACACACACACACACACACACACACACACACATTCTTTGGTTTTCTCTGTGACTTGTCCCCTTTAGCCTTGATGTCCGGCTCTATTTTCACCATGTGTCACACAGGCCAGCAGAATCTCCTTGATCTCTGTTTTGATCTCATAAGTCTGGGCTGCCTCTTCCCAGTTTCTGTAGGGTACTCAGACAACATCAACAGCACCACGTTGCTAGGAAATGCAATAATGATCATAGCATTTAGATCCTGTGCCTTTTCTCCACTCTCCTGTACACACCTGCCTGTACCATCTGTTCCGGATGCCCATTAGTGCTGCTTCTATACCTTGGTCCTGCCATACGGAGAGACTCCATTGCATTCTGGACTGTGGATCTTAGAGCTTGAGTTTCTTTAACCCAGCCGGTTTTATCAGTGAGAAAACCAGAGCCTGGGGTTGCTAAGCTACGCTGGAGCATGTTCAAGGCACACACCAGAACAGAGGTGCAGAGAGCAATGTCCCACAGACAAGGGATCTTCATTCTGGTTTTAAAGTTTGAATAGAAATGTCATATCCTCTCAAATCTACTTTAGATTCTGTTTCTAAAATATATAATAATATCACTGTAGTCACTCACGTCACATATATGCATCTCCCGCTTTTCGCTCTCATGGAAGATCTGCCCTTGTGCCTATTTTTGCAACTTAAGAAATTCAAAGAGCATGTTTCATGTTTACAGCAGAAGGTGACAATAAAACTTGTGCTAAGTGCTCAGCATTTGTTTTTCGGCAGCCTTTCTAGAGGTAGCAAGCACTCTGAGCCACAAGGGTGGCCCCACCAAATTCTTTGAATTTTTACTATATGATAGTATTATTTTAGGCCTCGTGTTATTTGATGAGATTTGGTAGGTTATTTGGTGTGGGGGGGTCTGGGGATGCAAAAAAAAAAGATCGTTTCCATATAAGTGAATGGTAATTTTTTTCATTGTAAGGTTTCAAAGGACTGTATTAACTTTTGTGTAGCAAGAGAAATCTCTCTTTCTCTCTCTTTGAGTATGTGAAATTAACTGATTAAGTTAATAAAATTAAGGGGTTAAATCTATGCACATAGTTTTTGTTGTTTATTTTAGCCTCCTTTGCTTTGTTTAATCATAGAATAGACTGTTTGGTTTCCTGAATAACCAGTTAATTTGAGGCTATAACAGTTACTCAGGTGGTCAGTTTCAGGTGACGTGGCTTGAACAAAGTGAAGGGCAGCTCTGAATGTACTTGTGTTTTTATTGTGGGCTTCTCACACACCATCCTCATTTGGAAGGCTTTTTGGAGGTATATTTGTGCAAACTTTAGGTCAAATGCATCCCAGAGGGATTTACATTGTCAGTGTCATCAGGCCTGGTGGACAGATGGTGTCTTAAAAGCACATAATGACCCATGGCTTGCTGCTAATGGAGGCTGTGGGCTTCGCCAATCTCTCTACTTTGTCCCTGAAAGGCTCTGGGTGTTGATCAGCTGTATTAATGCCATTTGTTCAGTTAGGCCCATGTCCTGTAGTTTTGTGTCTAAGATACTGCTTTTAGATTTCCCCAGGGTTGACCTGAGGATAGGGTTATACCAAGGGAGGCAAGTGAGAGAGGTGAGAACAGCATCCAGAGAGCTGGATTCATCTCATTACTCAGTCAACTCAGACGTAGTCTTGAAAAACCCTTTTGTGTCTGTCTCTGGAGTAAAGTCAGGATATGTCTCCCCGCTTTAAAGAGAATTGGCTTATAAGTCTGTAACTGTATCTCATGGTGATTCATTAACATAAAAAATTTAAAAATAAAAAAGAATTGGTTGAGTTGACAAGAGACTCTGCTTTGCAAACAATACAAATCTAAGATATTGTTACTCTCAGTTTTTGTAGAATGTGTTGTGAGAGGTTAATGGTCCTTGCTGTACATTTTTCGCTGCCAGAAATAAGAACTGCCAATAAATATTGATTGATTATGAGGTGAAGAAGCCGTTTGACTTGGTACAAAAGCCAGGGCTTTATATTTATTTTAAATGCTTGTATTCATTCTTTCATTGAGCAAATGTTTGTTGAGTGCTTAAATAATGCCATGAACTGGGAATACATTTGTAAAAGACAAGTGGAATCATGATTAATGTTTTCACTGGCCCTCACAAAGTTAGAAAAACAATGCTTTCTTTCAGGAAGTTGAGTTAATTCAATAGAATAGATGATACATCTGTCCTGCTCTTTGATGTATGACATCTTTTCTTTTGTGAATGGATGGTGATACTGATGTGTAGGTTACTTTTTGAGTACTTCCTCACATTGCAAATAAAAAGCGGCATTACTGGTTTTTGAAGTCCCAAAGTTTTTGAATTCAGCCCAACCCTTCATTTAGTACTAAATTCTCTTTTAAGAAATATAGTTTGGTTAATTTTAGGGAAGGGGATTTTTCATATTCCAATTTTCAATAACCTTCATCTTTTGAAATGAGGCTAACTTGAACCCTTCCATCCAGAATCTTTCATGTGGATGTGGGAAGGGCCTTCCCAAGTGGTGCTCAAAGGCCTAGGGCTTCTTCCTGGTGATACTTGGCCAAGTGGACGAGCAGGTCAGTGCAAGAATTTGAGGTGAGCATCCAGGGTAACACCTAGAAGTAACTTGGGGACTTCAAGGGGCCTTTACAGCAAATGTCCACAGACCATGTGGTGCTGGGGATCAAACTGGAGTCAGCTTTGTGACTTCACTTCTGCACTTCTTCTTTGGCTTCGCTCTATAACTGTGACCATTCATCTTTATTTCCTTCTTTTTTTTTCTTTTTGGGTCACACCCGGTGATGCCCAGGGGTTACTCCTGGTTCATGCACTCTGGAATTACTCCTGGCCCGCTCAGGGGACCATATGGGATGCTGGGAATCGAACCCGGGTCGGGCCGTGTGCAAGGCAAACACTCTACCCGCTGTGCTGTCACTCCAGCCCTCATCTTTCTTTCATCTAGAGCAAACTAGGTATTCTTACCTCATGGTGTTTATCCTTCCAGATTTGTGAAGCAAGCTACCACGTTCCTACCAAGCATCCTGTTATCACCTCCTTCTAAGCGTGTTGTTCTCTGGTAGCTTTCTTCTTCTCCCTTCATCACGTTCCACTCTTCTGACTACTCTCCATGTTGCTGGTACCTCTCTCACAGCCTGTTGTCCGAGGACACAGACCTCAGCTGTGAACTGGCTGGTGCTGAGAACTCAGCCCGCAGCTTCCTTTATTCTGGGCTCTCGATGCCAATGAAGGAAGTAGGGATCACATCTGCTTTTCTTGGCAGCAGTGCTATTCTGTTGACTCATATTTGAAGTTGCAGTCTACTAAAACCTCTAGAGTCTGGGGATGGAGGGAAAAACTGAATAAAGCCCAGAATTTTTGTCATATAAATTGCCAATAACTACGTTCTTTAAACCTGTGTTTAGCCAGTGAAAATTTTTATCTAAGTGCAGTTCTTTATATTCATGCTTATTATATCTCATCTTGTCAATTTGGACCATTGTTTCAGCATAGTGAGGTCATTTGAATCCTGATTCGATCTTCCATTTTACTGAATATTCCTCCCACATTTGTGTCAGCAGTATATTTGGACACATTTATCTTCATGTAAGGTTTTAATTCAGTGTTAAAAAAATCTAGAGCCTGAGATAGCCTGGGGTTACATCAGAAGAGATCTCCTTCTAAATTTAAGCAGATATGTGTATGAGTGCCCTGGATATCTGTGCATCGAGTCTCTGAACAGATCACCTGTGACTGGATCAGTTATCTCTGTATCAGCTAATTTCAGATAACTGAGTGTGTTCTCTACACTTCTGAGTTTTCTTGCTGACACTTCCACTTAGCTTTCTCTAGGCAACAACTGTGCCCATCATTGAACTTCCATTGGCATGATTAGGACTCTTACATGTACTTTTATCAGCTCACATTTTTTGAAGTTCACATTTAAAATTTTCTATTGAATGTATCCAGAATGTTTCAGGTTTTTCAGAGTCAACGATCATTTTATCGTTCTCTGATTACTATTTCAGTGGTAGTACTACCATGCTGGTTTAATTGGCTACCTGGGAGTCATTCTCTATGTTTTTGTTTTCATCTCACTTCACAGCTAAATTTGGTTTGCTTATCTTAGATATTCTACTTCCTGAAAAGTTCATTATCCACCCCTGAGACTCTGATCTGTCTTGCTAGTGTGATTATAAGAACTCTCTGACTAGAATCACTCTTTCTGGTATTTATTTTTCCCAGTTTATTCTACAGTATGTCACCAGAAAGCAAAATACAAACCAGAGGATGGTATAGTACATGTTGATCTCTTTGCTGCTATTTTGTCCTAGCAAATGGTGATTTGTCTTTTGTTGTCTACCCTTTATTTTGCTTACCAGAAATCTCTTACATTTCTCTCTACCAACCCTACACTTCAAGTGTATCATCTACTACTGGCTCGCAAAGGAAGTATAATTATTTGTACTTTGAACTTGCAGTTCAGTTTCCTTGAAATGCCTTTTCACCCTTCCCAAGCCTACTAATTTCTGTGTCTCCAGAACTGAGCTCCAGCTTCCCCTCCTTCGGGACTTTTCCCTTGATACCCCAGACTGGGCTAGACAGCTCTTTTCAGAACTGCCACGACAATCTAGTCATAACCCTTGCATAGTTTGTCACATAGTAGAGTCTGCTTGTCTATCTTTCCTGTTTGCTTGTGAACATATCTAGGACAGTGATTGTGTTCTCTGCCATGGTATCTGCAACTCCCAGCCCAGTACCTAGGATTTAATAGACACTCTGGGTTAGTTGAACAAGTAACTGAGTGGTTTGACAGATCGTTTCCAGTTTAACTTGAATCGAGTAGTGACTGCTGATTTCCCTGTTCAGCAGTCCTGTAGGATTTTCTATCTGTGGCATCCGTTCAATCGACTGGTCTTGTAATCCTATTAAAAAAGTAAAAGAGGTACTTTGTCATCGATTAGGCTCTTTTCTCCGTAGTTCCAAGTCATTTGATTTCTAATCCACTCTAGGTGTGCTAAACTCCAATTTTACTACTCAGCTTCATTTGTGTCTCTGACCCTGCATTAGTCAGAGTAGGCTACCAACCCAACAAGCTGCCCCTGGGTCTCAGAGCACCAGAAGTTTATCTTTTTGGACCAGGGATGTATCTCAGGGGTCAGTGGTACATGTCTTCCATTCACAAGGTCCCGAGTTTAGACCTCAGCACAGTTTGACCACCTGAGCAACACTGGGTGCTGATCTGGAAACCCCTGAGCATCTCCAGGGTGTCCCTGGGTTCCCCTGGTATGGCTGGGTCTGAGCAGCACTGCATTGTTGGGTCCAAACATTGATTTATTCTTTCTGTCTGACCAAGCATCGCTGGGAATGATCCCCAGATCCTCAAAGCATTGCTTGTGAGCCTGCTCAGCCACTTAAGTTTATTTTGCAGGGATGTCACAATCCAATGCTGATATGCCTTGTCAGGTGCATTTGACATGGCTGGCCATTCATTGACCCAGACCCATGAATATCATGGCCCTACCCTCTTTTTGTGCCTTTCTGTCTTGCTCCATTCAGCTGACATAAGGGAGAGCGAGGGCTGCAGATGGGAAAACAGAGATGGCGTGTGGGAGGTTCTCACAGGCCAGGACTGGATGTAGCACCAGCCACTTCTGCTCACATTTCATTGGCCAGTCCTTCGTCACAAGGCCATGTCCAACTGCCAGGGCAGCTGGAAAACCACAGGCTTGCTGTGACCTCAGGAAGAAAGCAGGGAGCCGAGAGATAAGTGAGCATTAATTTTCTATTGTTGCACTCAGCCTGAGATTCTCACCTGCTTGCTCCAGGCTGCATCCCAGAGTCCCTTTTCTCGGGGGCTTTTTCTTCTCTCTGAGCCCTTTGATTTTCCAGCTTGCAACCTGGGTTTTTGCACCTAGCCCTCTGCTTTCAGTTCTCATAAACCCTCTGGTCAGTGTTATTTAGCTCCTCTTTGCTCGCCGATTTGGCTAGACTGGATTCCTCATTGCTCCAGTTTCCTAGCAACCCTCCTTGCCTTGCTCACGTGTCCGGGACCCAACTCTCTGATCCTCGCTACCTGTGTGACATGGCCATGTGTGTTTCTTGAATGAGGGCCTATCCTAGCCTAAGTCCCAGAGTGATGGAGGAGAGGCCTTTTGATATGTCCAGAGCTTTGAAGACCTTCCTATGGGTACTGGCTATGGATTGAAGCTATATTTTCTGAGACAATTAGAGGCTGTAAAGAGTTGAAATGAGAGCCATAAAGTGATACAGTGGAAACCACATGTTTTAGAAGCCAAAAAAATCAGTAAATCTTGTGGGAGACAAGCCTAAAGAGAATATTCAATGTCTCTCTCTTTCTCTTTCTACATATTTACATATGTATGTGTATATATCTAACAATGATAGATATTTGATGTTTCTACATACACATGTGTATACACACACATATATATATACACATATATATGGTTTAACAGTTGTAGGTGTTCTGTTATGCTGAATAAGAACACAGCACCTCATGTTTTAATATTGGCTTCTAAGTAAGAGACCAGGAGAGTATTAGTGAATCTCACAAATTTTGTGATCTGAGAATAGGCTTCTGAGAGGGTTTCAAATTCTAGGGAAAACCATTAGTGGATATCCTGTCTCAGGCGCCTTCAAAGTGACCTGCTCTGTGACAGATGGTTGCTGAACAAGAATATATCAATTTTTTCACACACTATAATTCCAACAAGGAGAAGAATAGGTGTTATGCTTCTGGCTCTGATCTCTTTTGAGAGATGGTCCCACTTAAAGTATTTGTCTCTGGGTGATATTTCCCAATGATTTTAGAAATGAAAGGAGGACATCTTATATGATTTCAAGAATTCGAATGCCTGCATTCCATGACTGATTTGGTTACTCACTCTGTAAGGTATCCATATGTGGAAAGGTCTTGTATTTATTCTTCAGATGCTCAGCCTATCTAGTAAGTGGGAAAGGGACAGGATGAGTTTTCTGGAGGTTTGTAGGAGTGGTAGTTTTTTTTCTCTAATGGATTTTAGAAGAAATATCCTATACAGGTATGTCTCTGTTAAGCTGTGATTTGGTTCCTTGCCAAAACATGCATGGATGACTCTTCGCAAGGTGTATGTTATTATTTGTGAATGTTGCTTCTTACATTTACAAGTGATCTTTAAATGATATTCTTAAACCTAGTGTCGATTATATATCTTTAAACCTGAGTACCTGTACTGATGAGGTAGGTCTGAAAATGTACCCTTGGATGGGTTTGGGGCTAGAGACAAGAGAGAAGAATCTGGAAGCTAACCTTCAAGCTTTGGACTTCACTGTAGAGACTGAGTGAGGGATTTAAGATGCGCTTTGCAATCTAAGTTTTATACAATTTAGTTTCTCTGCTTGTCAGTCTTTTTCTCTGTGAAGAGGGAATTATTTTATAATTTACCTATGGGGGATGGTGAGAGGGTCTGATGATTTCACGTGTACAATGTTGAGAGAATATAATCTGCCCCTGAGTAAATGTTCTCTTTGTCATTTTTAAGCAAACGTTTCTCAAAGGTTCCCCTGTCTCTTTTCCTCATGTGTTACTTGTTGAGCAACATTTTCAGAGTCTGAGGGCTAATATTATGCTTACAGATATGAGAAGGACTGTCCCACTGTCATTGTGTCATGAGCCGTACATCAACATTGAGTCACCAAATTTTCAGTGTATAGAATTTAGTGGAAGTGGTTATTACCAGTAATCACAGCACTGAGGAAATATAGACGACTCCATTGCATGAGGCCGATCCAAAAGCTTCTTCACTGTGGATTGATTCAAGACTGGCAGAAAAGGGCTCCCTGATCTGTATTATTATTTATAGTAGGGTCTGTGGGGCTCTGAGACTAAGTGCTTCATATTCTAACCAAATTGAAGTAATTTCTGGCTAGTTGCTCTCCTTTGACCCCTGGTTCTCTACACTCTTGCAGTGATTTAACCTGTTTCAAGCCATAGGAGGAAGGGTGGACGAGGGAGTGAAGTGATGTTATGGAAGCGTACAGAAAATTCCCATACTGTGTTGTCTTGTAGCCTGGGACTCTTTCATAGCCCTTAGCCACCTTTTCGTGTCTCCTTGCTGCTTGGATCTAATGTCTCTGACCCTGGACTAAGTCAGGGGTGGTAGTAGGGGAAAAGGGAGAAGTGGTACTTTAGAAGGATAGGATTACTTTTCAGAAGACTAAGGACACGCTCTTGAAAATTAAACCAGCAATTGTTCATTGTCTACTTCCTGGCTGTTTGTAATGCAGATGAGGGCTGTGTGAGGGATATCTGTCCTTGGGAAGCTGATGTTCTTTTGTGGGAGACAGACATGGAGAGCGCGGGCTGGACTGTGAAAGGGGCAGGAATGAAGCATGGGAGATGTGAGCTGTCACACACACTTGGTTGTGAGGGCCACAGCTGTACTCACTTGAAGCATGTTATACACGCAATGATCTTCGTATTGAAAAAAATTATCATTCTAGTTTAGGTCACATGGTTTTAATGTTGATGTTTGTGGTTTTTTTCTTTCTTTTTATTTATTTTTTTCTTAAATTTTTATTAGTGAAATACCATGAGGTACAGTTGTAGACTTACAAATTTTTGTGCTTGGGTTTCAGTTATACAATGATTGAATACCCATCCCTCCACCAGTGTCCATTCTCCACCACCACCAGTCCCAGTATACCTCCCATCCCCCATCCTCCCATCCCACCCTACCTCTGTGGCAGGGCATTCCGTTTTGTTATCTCTCTCCTTTTGAGTGCTGTAGTTTGCAAAAGAGACATTGAGTGGCAGTCTTGTTTGGTCTATAGTCTACTCTCATCACACGTTTCCCATCCTGAGAGGAACCTCCCAACACCCTTTATTTGGTGCTCCCTTTTCTGTCTGAGCTACCTTTTCCCCTAGAGTGTGCGGCTGTCCTCAAAGCCATGGAGTAAACCTCCTGGTACTTATCTCGGCTATTCTTGGGTGTTAGTCTCCTATTATGTTACTTTATGTTCCCCAGATGAATGCAGTCTTTCTATTGTTGTTTTGATCTGCATCTTCCTGATGATTAATGATGTAGAGCATTTTCTCATGTGCCTTTTAGCCATTCGTCTGTCCCTTTCTTTCTGACTCATTTTGCTTAGCATGATACTTTCCATGTAGTACCATTTGTATATGAATTTCATGACTTCATCTTTTCTAACAGCTGCATAGTACTCCATTGTGTAGATCTACCAAAGTTTCTTTAACCAGTCATCTGTTCTCGGGCACTCAGGTTTTTTCCAGATTCTAGCTATTGTGAAGAGTGCTGCAATGAACAAACAAGTGCGGATGTCACTTTGATTATACTTTTTTGCCTCTCTGGGATATATTCCCAGGAGTGGTATTGCTGGGTCAAATGGGAGCTCAATTTCTAATTTTTTGCGAATCGTCCATACTGTTTTCCAAAAGGGCTGAACCAGTTGGCATTCCCACCAGCACTGGAGGAGAGTCCCTTTCTCGCCACATCCACGCCAACACCAATTGCTTTTGGTCTTTTGGATGTGGACCAGTCTCTGTGGTGTAAAATGATATCTCATTGTTGTTTTGATCCGCATCTCCCTGATGATTAATGATGTAGAGCATTTTCTCATGTGCCTTTTAGCCATTCGTATTTCTTCTTTGTGAAAGTTTCTGTTCATTTCCTTGCCCCATTTTTTGATGGGGTTGGTTGTTTTCTTCTTGTGGAGTTCAACAAGTATTTTGTATATCCTTGATATTAATCCCTTGTTGGATGTGTATTCAGAGAATATCCTTTCCCATTCTGTAGACTTTCTTTGTATTTTGGTCACTGTTTCTTTTGAGGTGCAGAAGCTTCTTAGTTTAAGATAGTCCCATTTGTCTATCTCTGTTTTCACTTGGTTGGCCAGTGGCATGACTTCTTTGAAGATACCATTAGCTTCAATGTCATGGAGGGTTTTGCCAACTTTGTCTTCACTGTACCTTATGGATTCCGGTCTGATGTTGAGGTCTTTAATCCATTTTGATCTTACTTTTGTAGTTGGTGTTAGGGACAGATCTGAGTCCACCTTTTTACATGTAGCTGTCCAGTTTTGCCAGCACAATTTGTTAAAGAGGCTTTCCTTGCTCCACTTCACATTTCTTGCCCCCTTATCGAAGATTAGATGATCATATGCTTGGGGGGAGATGTCAGTATATTCAACCCTGTTCCATTGGTCTGCAGCTCTGCCTTTGTTCCAGTACCATGCTGTTTTAATTATTACTGCTTTGTAGTAGAGTTTGAAGTTAGGGAGGTTGATTCCTCCCATTTTCTTTTTCCCCAGAATTGCTTTAGCTATTCGTGGGGGCTTATTGTTCCATGTAAATTTCAGGAGTGTTTGCTCCATTTCTTTGAAGAATGTCATGGGTATCGTAATAGGGATCGCATTGAATTTGTACAGTGCTTTGGGAAGTATTGCCATTTTGACAATGTTAATTCTCCCTATCCATGAACAGGGGATAGTTTTCCATTTCCCTGTGTTCTCTTTTATTTCATGAAGTAGCGTTTTGTAGTTTTCTTTGTACAGGTCCTTTACTTCCTTAGTTAAGCTGATTCCTAGATACTTGATTTTCTGGGGCACAATTGTGAATGGGATTGTTTTCTTCATGTCACTTTCTTCTCTTTCACTATTTGCGTATAGGAAGGCCATGGACTTTTGGGTATTGATTTTATAGCTTGAAACTTTACTATACAAGTCTGTTGTTTCTAGGAGTTTCTTGGTAGAGGTTTTAAGGTTCTCTATGTATAGTATCATATCATCTGTGAATAGTGAGAGCTTGATTTCTTCCTTTCCTACCTGGATACCCTTAATATCTTTTTCTTGCATAAGTACTTGCACTATTGCAAGTACTTCCAGTACTATAATGAACAGCATTGGAGAGAGTGGACATCCTTGTCTTGTCCCTGATCTTAGGGGGAAGGCTCTCAGTTTTTCCCCATTGAGGATGATGCTTGCTGTAGGCTTGTGGTAGATGGCTTTTACTACATTGAGGAAAGTCCCCTCTATCCCCATTTTGGCGAGGGTTTTCATCATAAATGGGTGCTGGATCTTGTCAAATGCTTTCTCTGCATCTATTGATATGATCATATGATTTTTATCTTTTCTTTTGTTGATATTATGGATTATGTTGATTGATTTCCGAGTGTTAATCTATCCCTGCATCTCCATATAAATCCTACTTATATGGTCATGGTGTATGATCTTTTTGATGAGTAGTTGAATTCTAATTACTAGTATTTTGTTGAGAATCTTCGCATCTGTGTTCATCAGGGATATAGGCTTGTAGTTTTCTTTTCTTGTGGTGTCTTTGTTTCCTTTTGGTATTAGAGAGATATGTGCTTCATAGAAACGGTTTGGGAGAGTTACTGTTTTTTCAATTTCCTGGAAAAGCTTGAGAAAGACTGGCAGTAGGTCCTCTTTAAATGTTTGGAAAAATTCGCTAGTGAATCCATCTGGGCCTGGGCTTCTGTTTTGGGGAAGACTTTTGATTACAGTTTCCATTTCCTTGATAGTAATAGGTTTATTCAGGTACTCTAGATCTTCTTGATTCAGCTTTGGGAGATGATAGGAATCCAGAAATTTATCCATTTCTTCTAGGTTCTCTTGTTTCGTGGCATACAGACTTTCAAAGTAGTCTCTGATGATCTTTTGAATTTCTTTGGTTTCTGTTGTGATATCCCCCTTCTCACTTCTGATTTGGGTTATTAGGGTTCTCTCTCTCTGTTTCTTTGTGAGTGTTGCTAGTGGTTTATCTATCTTGTTTATTTTCTCAAAGAAACAGCTCTTGGTTTTGTTGATCTTTCAGATTGTTTCTTTGGTTTCCATGTCATTGATTTCTGCTCTAAGTTTTATGATCTCTTTCTTTCTGCCTGATTTGGGCTCTTTCTGTTGATTCTTTTCTAAGGTCTTGAGCTGTGAAGTCAAGTTGTTTATGTGCATCCTTTCTTCCGTCCTTAGAAAAGCTTGCAGAGCTATAAATTTTCCCCTTAATATGGCTTTCGCTGCATCCCATAAGTTCTGGTAGCTCGTGTCTTCATTCTCATTTGTTTCCAGGTATATTTTGATTTTGTCCTTGACTTCGTTCCTGACCCACTTGTTGTTCAGCATTGAGTTGTTTAATTTCCAGGTGTTTGATTTGGTTCTCTGTGTCTGTGTGTGATTCACTTCTATCCTCAGTGCATCGTGGTCTGAAAAGATGGTTGATACTATTTCTATCTTCCTGATTCTATTGAGGTATGTTTTGTGACCTAGCACATGATCTATTTTGGAAAATGTTCCATGCGCACTGGAGAAGAATGTGTATTCTTTCTTTTTGGGGTGTAAAGCTCTGTATAGGTCTATAAGCCCTTTCTCTTCTATTTCTTCTTTCAAAGCCAATGTTTTCTTGTTGAGTTTTGTTCTTGTTGATCTATCCAGACGTGAGAAGGCAGTGTTGAAGTCTCCGGCTACTATTGTGTTGTTCGCAATGTCCTCCTTAAAATTTGTTAGTAGTTGTTTTAAATATTTAGCTGTTCCCTCATTAGGTGCATATACATTTAAGAGTGTGATTTCTTCCTGTTGTACATGTCCCTTGATGAATAGAAAATGGCCTTCACTGTCCCTTCTAATCTTTTTCAACCTGAAATTGATGTTATCAGATACTAGTATGGCCACCCCAGCTTTTTTGAGGGAGCTGTTTGCTTGCAGGATTGTTTTCTATCCTTTGACTTTGAGTCTGTGTTTGCTCTGACTGTTGAGATGAGTTTCTTGTAGGCAGAAGAATGTTGGGTTCTGTTTCTGAATCCATTTTGCTACTCTGTGTCTCTTAATTGGTGAATTTAGACCATTGACATTGAGAGATATTATTGCATTTATGGGGTTTTGTGTCATCTTTCTGTAAGGGTCTGTTGTGCTTGTAGGTTTGTCTTATCTTATAGTAGCCCCTTTAGCCCTTGTTTTAGGTTTGGTTTTGAGTCTATGAAGTTCCTGAGCTGCTGTTTATCTAGAAAATAGTGTACCGTTCCTTGGAGTTTGAGCGAGAGTTTAGCCGGATAGAGTATTCTTGGTGAAGTATTCATTTCAGTGAGTTTTTTCACTATATCCCACCATTGCTTTCGGGCTTGGAGGGTTTCTTCTGATAGGTCTGCTAAGGGGTGCTCCTTTGTATGTGATTTCCTTCTTTGACCTTGCTGCTTGCAGTATTGTGTCTCTATCGGCGGCATCCATCAATCTAACTATGATATGCCTTGGAGTATTTTTGTTAGGGTCTCTTTTAGCTAGCACCCTTCGGGCTCCTTGAATCTGAATGGCTGCACTTTTGAATTCTCGGAATTTTTTAGCAGTGATTTGTTTGACCATGGCTTTTTCATTGTGATTGTTTCCCTGAGCTTCTGGGACTCCTATGATTCTAATGTTGTTCCTCTTGGAATCATCTCCTAGGACTCTGATTTGCTCTTGAGCTATTTCGAGGTCTCCTGCCATTGTTTGTTGTTGCCTGTTAGCTTGATGCAGTTGATCTTCCAGCTCACTGATTCTTTCTTCAGTTGTGCTCATTCTACTTTTGATGGCACAGACTGAGGTTTTTATTTCATCTATGGAATCTTTGATTCGTGACATTTCTGTGCATAGCTTTCCAATTTCTGCTCTCATTTCGTCCTGTATTTTCTTGATTGTGCGACCCATTGTTTTCTTCATGTCCTCTTTCAATTTATTGGATATCTGTCTCACTGTTTCATTGAGTTCACTGAACATCTTAATGACTTCATATCTGAATTCTCTCTCGGAGAGGTCCCTTAGGTGAGTAGCACCTACTGAGGTACTGAGGCTTCTGGACTCTTTTCATTGTCCTCTCCACGTGGTGGGGATTTGCGTTGTTTCTTCATGTTGGTGTGTAGGTATAGGAACTGTGATGTCACACTAGATGTCTTGGTATAGGAAACTACCTGCAGCCTCGTGAGTGGCCACCCGCCTAAAATTAAGCCACGCCCGCTTCTACCTAAGCCACGCCCCTTTTAAGAGGCCACGCCCCACGGGAACCAGGTGTGAGTGAAGGGTGAAGGCTGGGTTGGGGAGGAGACCGGCGGAGCAGCGTTGGGGGCGGGCGAGGAGGAAGGGGCTCAGGTCCGCTTTTGTTCCAGGGTCCGAGAGGACGCATGGGCCTTTGCAGGGCGAAAGCCAAGTCCCGGATTCGAATGCTGGCGGGTGGACTGACCTGGATTTGAGCCCCTGCTCCGAGTGAGAGTCCCCTGAAGCCTGCCAGGAGTAATCCTGATGTTTGTGGTTTTGAGGTCCAAATTTACTGCACCTTTCCATCACCAAAGTGCCCCCAACCCTCCACCACTGTTTTAATGTTACTTCTCTATTGCATCTTCATCACCTCTCCCCCCTGCTACTTGGTAATCTGAGTTTTGTAATACAAGGCCAAGGGTTTGCCATCCTTCAATATGGAGTGTCTTGTTTTCCTATATACCACAGATGTGTTAGATCATCTGGTATGTGTCCTTCTCTCTCTGACTAATTTATTCTCAGTAGTGAGATAGTTGAGATACCACAACTTCTTTATCGACTCCTCTCTCATTGGACACTTGAGTTGTTTCTATATCCTGTCTATTACACTAAATGCTGCAGTAAATATATATACATAGATCTTTCTGAATTAATGTTTTGTGTTTTGTGGCACCACAGAAGTGGAATATGACTCTTACTTTTTGAGAAATCTTCAGTTTTTTTCAGAGACTGTACCAGAGCAAGTGGAAGGAGGGCGGAGTTCTTTTCTCATCACATTCCCTTCCCACTGGTTGTTTCAGTGTTTTTATATATGCCATATTCTCTGGTGTGAAATGGTATCTCATTGTGATTTTGATTTGCATTTCCCTGATCATAAGTGATGATAGATATTTTCCCATATGCCTACTGGCCATCCTTATGTCCTCTTCCAGGAAACATTAATGTTTAAAAAATTTTGCTTGTTGTAAAAATAACATTTACCATCTTAACCCCATCTGTGAGGGGGCTCATCAGGGCTTGGCATCCAAGGAAGTGAGAGCCTTGCCAAGTCTGGAGGTGGTATTGAGGGACAAAACATCAATAAGCGTTGGTTGTTCTTTTTGGAACAGCTAATACAATTGCTGGAGGACCATTGGTGTCCTCTGGGATCTGGAGAAGAAGCGGGAGGAGGGTTCTTCCACTGTTTCACATCACTCTTAGTTATTAGAAACACAAGGGCAGAGAGTGTTGACTTCCAATGGGTATTGGACTAATATCCAGTAAGTATGCATTGGTATTAATGAGTCCTGTCTATCCTTCTATTATTTTATTTCCATTTTACGGAGAAGTGAGTGGGGGATCAAAGAGGATAAGTTAGTGCAATGAAGAGAGATCCAACTAAGAAGTCGAGAGAGGAGACCTGAACTATGATCTCATT
This sequence comes from Sorex fumeus, assembly GCF_029834395.1. Classification (NCBI taxonomy): domain Eukaryota; kingdom Metazoa; phylum Chordata; class Mammalia; order Eulipotyphla; family Soricidae; genus Sorex; species Sorex fumeus. The sequence continues at coordinate 3,486,495 of NW_026606093.1, read as the reverse complement.
CTCAAACCTACCTTCTTTCCACTTTGTTTCTTCTCCTGAACTTTCTCTGCTCTATAAGTCATGGACCTGGCAATCTGGGGATAATTCAGGGGCTGGAGTGCCTCTTTGCAAACCTGAGGCTGTTGAGGTCCCAGTTCTGTCCCCTCTAGAAGCCCCACATGCCCAAGTGTGATCCCAGCAGCTCTGCTCTTCAGGAATTTCTGGCACCACCACTACACATCACAACCAAGAATGTGAGCACTGCAACCAAGTGTGTGCAACCCCTTGGCATCACAGGGACAACTACAAAAAGGGAAGGTCAGGATAGGGCATTCTGCTTAAAAGTGTCCCAAAGGACAGGGATAGGAAAAATAAAGCAACGGGGATATTGGCTCAAGGAGTAGAGCACATGCCCAGCATGTACAAGGTCCTGAGTTTGACCCTTGAAACCACAGGGTCTCAAAACATGCCAGGTGTGATGCTGGTGGCCCCAGACATCGCTGGAGTCCAATTCCATTGTGGTGGGTGTGACGACGGAACACTCAGACCTGCATAGTGAGGCCAGAGCCTTGCTGTGCCACTGCAGGCTGTGGGCACGGGGTGGGGCCCTGGCAGTACAGGAGGAGGAGGCTGTTGGTTCCGGAGGCAGAGAGGGTGGCAGCCTGGCACCAGGCTCCTGGCAGAGGCCAGACAAGTGCTTGGGAGAGCTGAGCTGCCTGCGCTGACCTTTGAGCCCGCATTGACGGTTTTCATTTCAATCCAGATTTAGTTACAGATTCTGAAAGAACAAGGTCACTGGCTGGATATGGGAGAGAGAGAAAGAGAAAGAGAGAAAGGGAGATAGAGATTGAATATGTGAAAGTGTGTGTCTGTGTGTGTGTGTGAAAGAGCATGTATGTGTGAAAGAACATGTGTAAAAGTGTGTGAGAGAGCATGTGTGAGAGAATGTGTGAGGGTGTGTAAGGGAGTGTGAGAATGTGGGAGAGAATGCATGTGTACCTGTGTGAGAGTGAGTGTGTGTGAGAGAGAGTGTGTGTGTGTGAGAGAGAGAGAGAGAGAGAGAGCATGCGCCTGTAAGAGAGAGTGCATTGTGAGTGTGTGTGCCTGTGTGAGAGTGCATGTGTGAGAGAGTGCATGAGAGTGCAGTATGAGTTTGTATGTGTGATGTGTATGCATGTATGAGTGTATGTGCGTGAATGTGTGTGGTGAGTGTAACATGAGTGCGTGTGTGTGAGTGTATGTCTGAGAGTGTATGTTTGAGAGTGCATGTGAGTGCATCTGTGAGAGAGTGTGTGAGTATGTGTGGTGTGGTTAGTGTGTGAGAGTGCATGTGTGAGAAGATGCATGTGAGAGGGTGTGTGTGTGAGAGAGAGAGAGAGGAAGAGAGAGAGAGGGAGATGGGAGAGTGCATGTGTCTGTAGGTGCAGCTGTGTTCTCTTCTGGCTTATTGAGATAGGGAAAATATCTTCCCTCCTAGCCCTTGCCTAGTGAATGCCCCTGATCCCCCATTATACACTTGTTAAGAAATTATCATTTCCCCGTTGCTGGCTGTTTTACTCTCAGGGTCATGTTGAAGAGGGTGTGAGGCCATTTCCACACCTACCACAGGCATTAGGAAGGGAGGAAGACCACAAAGACACGAAGGCTGGAGTTCTAGTCTCTAGCTCCTGTGTTTGTGTGTCTGTACACACGTGTGTGTGTGCATGCATGCATGCATGCATGTGTGTGTGTGTGCCTCTGCCCCTGCCCAGGATGGCCTTCCCTGCCCAGGCTTTCTCTGCTAGGCATATGGCAGCTGTGCTCCCCTCTCCTGTCATGGCCCCTTTCTCTGGATCTCTGACACGGAGTCAGTGACTAGAAGCATCATAACTCATTGTCTTAACTGGGAAATTGAGCCAGGCCTTTGCCATTCTGAGTGTATGTCCTCTGATCACAGTTGTTGTTGTTGTTGTTATTATTATTATTTAAAAGAAACCCACCAGTTTTCTCACTCAGCAACAGCATGAGCAGTTGCATGCTGCCAGGGTCCTCCCAGGAAGTGAATTATGGCCAAGGCCACCTCTGTTTCTTACTGAAGGGATGCTTCTCCACGGATACCCACAGAGCGGACCAAAGCCAGTAATGCCTTATTGGCTTCAGCAGCTTCTCATGTGCAGGAAGTGTCCATGTACACATGCGTATACTCTCTCTGCACCTCCTTGTTCTTTGCCCATTTCACAGATGGAACAGAAACACTGCCCAGCGTGCCAGGTGTTCACAGAAAGCTGTGAGCAGGGCTGTGTTCCCAGTGGCTTTCGACTCCAAATCTTGAGTAGCTTCAGAGAGCAGTTTCGTAAATCAGCTGGCATTTCTGATGTCTGGGTTATCTGGAGAGGCTGGCATCACCTCTCCCGTGTGCTAAGAGTTATACCTGTCTTCTCCACGTTTGTTGTGACTTAGAGTTGCAGCCCCAGCTGCCTGCCTGAGTGGAGCTTTTCAGATGGATTAGCCTCATCAAGGAATTTAGGAAGTGGTTGGGGGAACCCGAAGATTCATCTGGGAAATCTATTTCTTTGATCAGCACCCCCAAAAGGATGGATTTTTCTTCCATTCATACACAAATTATAGAATCACTGAAGACTCGGTAAGTGCATAGGCCCTTAGAGATGATCCGGGAGAGCCTCCGACTTACAGACGAGAAGCACAGGTGGGAATGATCTTGTCCAGAGGTGCTCAGGAGGTGGGGAGGTCAAGGCCCACCCTTCAGTCCTTCCTGCGTCTAATTTTTGGCGTTGAACAGGACATACTTCTCTCTGTGTCTTGGGAAGCATGTGGGCTGTGATCCTGGGCATGATCAATATTGGGGTGCCTACAGTATCCTGATGCTCATCATGGGGGCCCTCCCATGGGCATCTTCCCGGCATCTCCTTCATTGTGGCCGCCCCCAAGGGCTCAGCTCACCTCAGAAACATTCACGTTATAAACAATGCCAATAAATAACCACTGTTCGCCAAGAACATACTTCATGGCTATGCAGGGCTAAGGGCTAATAAATGTTTTAAAATTTTGTGGCAGTTTAGAGGTAAATATCAGAGATGTTTTAAAATAATATGTGTCCAGAATGATCTCTCTCTGATGTGTGATGTAAAGAAACAGTAAGGATGACAAATAGCCAAAGACAACAGAACCTGAGAATTGATCTATAGGCCCGGGGCTGAGGGACAGGCCGGAGGGAGCCCTGAAACAATGGTGGAAGGAAATGGACACTCTGGTGGAGGGTATGGTGCTAGAATATAGAATTATGAAACCTTGCTTTTTTCCTCTCTGGAGAAGCCTATGTTCTCTCTGCAGCATCTCTCTCTGTCTCTCTCTCTTTCTCTCTCTCTTTCTCTTTCTCTTTGCCTCCTCTTATTTCCCAAATCTCTTTCACTTCACAAAAACAAACAAATGAAAAACATTACTGTAAAGCACGTTGCTTCAAATAAAATCCTAACAGAAAACAACAAAACATGTCCAGTCTCCCAGGACCCAGAGGTGGCTGTAGGCCGTATAGACAGTGAACTCTGGTCTCTTGTGACTCACGGCTCCTTGCCCTAGAGTCATTGACTCTCTCTTCTGGCTGCCTTTAATCCCTGCAGTGCTTGCAGCCTACCCCTGGAAGTCAGCATGCCCACCTCTCATGTGAATGTGCCCACTCTCCCCTTTGCTGGTTTCATAGACCAATACCAGATCCAGCCCCGTAGGTTTTAACGCTCTGAGTTCTTGCGATATTGAGACAGGCACATATATAGGCTGACAAAAGTTACAGCCCGTAGCATTTTGCAGCCTTTCTCTGCCCTGGTTTCTGCTCTGTGGATCGTAACTACATTCTTTTTAAAAAATTTTTATTAGTGAGACACCATGAGATACAGTTGTAGACTTACAGATTTTGTGCGTGGGTTTCAATTATACAATGATCAAATACCCATCCCTCCACCAGTACCCATTTCCCATCACCTAACTACATTCTTTTTTTTTTCTTTTTGGTCTCACCCGGCAATGCACAAGGGCTACTCCTGGCTTATGCCTCAGGAATTACTCCTGTCAGTGTTTGGGGGGACCATATGGGATTCTGGGAATTGAACCCGGCTCGACCACATGCAAGTCAAATGCCCTACAGGCTATGCTATCACTCCAGCCTCCTAACTACATTCTGAGATCAAAATCGGGAATGCTGATGACCTCTACTTTGGGGTTCTTAAAGACAGACTTTACCTGCTCTTTTCTTTCACTGCTGTTGAGGTCCGGGCCAGAATCTGGGCAGCACAGATGGCCTCAACTCAGTGAGGATCTTGGATATCTGAAAACTGCCAGTTGATGTGACAGATAGTCCCAAATCTGCGCCATACAAGGACAGTCCTCATAAGAAGGATCTGCCAGTGATGTTTGGGTAGACAGGCTGAGAGGAGTCTGATACTACCGATCTTGAAGGTGTCAAAAAAACTGTGGAAAGAAAAGGCAGCTCAGAGCTTGAGGTCATGGGATAAACTCAGGGGCTGGAGGAAAGATCCCTGACTCAAGAGGGTTGAGAAACAAGCAGATCAGGAGACCTTGGAAGACTGAGATGGAGAAGCCCTCCTCATTCCGGATCTCCTTGTATGGGGAATATATTTCCCTGGGCCTTGACTCCATCACTAGAAATGGGAATAATGTCTCTTGTGTCCTCCTCGAAAATAACCAGGATACGCAGTGAAATCGCACTCCTTCCACAAGCATTTCTGATGTACCCCAGGCTGAGAGCTGGGAAGATGAACCTCTTGTGGTCTGCCCTGGCTATCCTCCAGGGAGCCCGAAGAGTTTCTGAATGAGACTAAAAGTGGGAAGACCTGGGATTGATCCCCTGTTCTGATCACCCCTGTCTCCTTTGGCTGAAGGTCTCACCCCAATACTGAACGGTGCTTGAGAGAACCATGGATGTATTTAAACCTGAGTCTGGTTTCACTCTGTCGTGAAGGTGTGTTTGCAAATGTGTATGTGATTTATTTGCTCTTTGAAAACAATTTATGACCGAAATTCTTTGTCTCCTTCTCTGAATCTCTGTGTGTGAAGGCTGTGTGGGAAAGGTGCCCAGGTGGGGACAGATGTCTGTCAGAGGCATCTGCCTTCTGGGTGACTCTGAATTCATTTCTCCCAGGTCCTCTGGAAGGTCAGTCAAGTAACTTGCGTTTCCTGAGAAAAGAGTCTCTCCTTCCTCTTGCAGTGTTTTTTTGGGTGCCTGAAACACAACAATCATCCTTCCTGACATTTAATTAAAATCTGATTTTATTGGGACCAGAGAGATAGGACAGCAGGTCAGATTGCCTTGCATGTAGCTGACCCAGGATTGATCCCTGGCACCAAATATAGTTCTCTGGGCCCTGCTAGGAGTGATCCCTGAATGCAGAGCCACGAGTAAGCTTTGAGCACAGCCAGGTGTGGCCCTCCTCAAGCCAAATTTAAAAAAATGAAATAAAATTTATTTTTACTTAAGAAGTTAAATGTTTTATTATGGCAAAATTTACAGAGCTTAGAATTAACCATAAAATCTGACGGGACTAAATAATGCACATTTTTTAGATACATATTGACCATCGTCTGTTATCTTCAGATAAGTCTCTGTTTATTTACTCTCCCAAGTTTTTGGACAGATCTTTTGAATTTTTGTTGCTGGTTTTTGTGAGTGCTTTTTATATATCTTGGATATTAACCCTTTATCTGATGTGTTGAATACAAACATTTTCTCCTGTTCACTAGGGTGTCTTTCAGTTTCGGTCCATGTTTCCTTTGTCTTGCTGAAACTTTTTAACTTAACGTAGTCTCATTTGTTTACTTTTATTTATGTTATGTTTGCCAATAAAATTATTTGAGATCCAGGTCCTAGAGCATTCTGGCTTAGTTTTCTTTAATATATTTTATGGATTCTGGTCTAATATAAAGATCTTTGATCCACTTTCAATTGATTTTGTATAATATGTGAGATTTGCACTTTGTAATCCAGTTTTCCTAGCACAGTTTGTTAGAGAGGCTTTTACTCTACTTTGTGTACAAAGTTCCTTTTTCAAGAATTAGTTGACTATAGATCTGGGAATTTGATTTGGGAGTCTCAATTACGATGGGTCAGGGTCAAGGAAATCCAAATCAAGGCATCAATGAGATAGCATCTCATACTAGTGAGAGTAGCAGATATGCAAAAGATCAGAACCAACCAGTGCTGACATGAATGTGATGAAAAAAAAAACAAAACTCTAGGGACTGGAGAGATAGTAAAGCAGGGAAGGCACTTGCCTTGCACTTAGGTGACCTGGATTTGATCCCCCAGAACTCCATCTGATCCCCTGAATCCAGCAGGAGTGATTCCTGAGCACAGAATTTGGAATAAATTCCGAGCACAGCCAGATGTGGCCTCAAAACTTAAAAACAAATAAAGTAACTCTCATTCACTTCTGGTGGGAATGTTGTCTATTGAACCCCTATGAAAAATAGTACAGTATGAAGATATATCCAAAAAATAAAAATAGATGTTTGGTCTAACTGAGCAATTCCACTTCTCTGAATTTTCTCCTCAGAAAAAACGCATTTCATTCAAAAGTACATATGCACATTATTGTCCACTGCAGCACTTAGTACAATGCTAGGATATTGAAACAACTCAGGTCTCTAAAGACAGACGAGTAGATATATGCAATGGAATACCATGCAGCGGAAAGAAAAGATGACATGCGATTTGCTGCATCTTGAAGGGAACTAGAGGATGTCATGCTACGTGAAGTAAGTCAGAAGGATGAGGATAATACTGGCTGTTATTACCGATATATCATAAATAGAATAACGTGAAGAGGAAGTGGAAGGTACAAAAGGTGGGCAAACTTTTGATCCTAGATTATAGAAAGGAAAATGCCAGGGAAGGCAAAAAAGAGAGGGGAAATAAGAGGTGGGTGAGAGGTAACGGGGCAAAGAGTCAGGGGCCTTGGGCACATGGGTGGTGTAGCGGTAGGGTGTATTGTGTTCATCTAGGTCATAGAGAACCATAAATATTTTAAGCATGGGACCCAACACACAAAAATTAAACTTAAAAATGTGCCTGTTCAGGATGCAGGCTGGGGCAAGCTGGAGACAGTGGTGGAGGGATGCTGACACTGGTGGTAGGGTTGGTGTTGGAACATTGTATGTCTAAAACTCTATTATGGACACATTTGTAAATCACAGTATCTACATAAAGTCACTGTCACTGTCACTCTCCTCCCGTTGTCAGTAACGTCTCCATCGTGAGACTTGCTGTTACTGTGTTTGGCATATTGAATATGTCACAGGTAGCTAGCCAGGCTTTGCCGTGCGGGTGAGATACTCTCGGTAGCTTGCCGGGATCTCTGAGAGGGACAGAGGAATCGAACTCGGGTCGGCCGTGTGGACCGCATGCAAGGCAAACGCTCTACCCGTTGTGCTATTGCTCCAGCCCTACATAAAGTATTTTATTTAAAAAAAAAATGAAGAAGTGGCCCTGAAAGTGTATTCATGTTGTTGTATTGCCATTCCCCGCCCCCTCCACTCCAGAACTACTTCATCTTTCCAACTGAAATTCTATACCCATTAGATGTTTCTTCTTTATTCCTTCCTCCTCTGGCAACCGGCAACCTATTTTCTGTCTTGGCTCTTCTGTAGTTCCTCTTAGAAGTGGAATGACACAGTATTTTCTGCATGATTGCCTTATTTTAAATACTATAGCTAAGCTTCATTCATATATTTAGGCTGTGTTCAAATTTCCTTCCATTTTACGGCGGCATGGTAGTCCATTGGAGGCATAGGCTATAGATCATTCATGTGTCTGTCAGTGCTCTTTCTCCTTTTTGCGTATAGGGAACAGTGCTACTTTGAACACTGTTGTACAATACTGTTCAACAACGTTGAAGACCCTCCTTGCTCAAGACCCTTTCTCTCTGCTTTAAATTCTTTGTGGCATAAGCCAGACAAGGAATTGCAAGATAATATGGCAAATCAGTGTTTAGTTTTTGATTCATTACTCATCACTCTGTGCTCCACAGAAGAGACACCATTTTACATTTCTAACCCCAAAGCCAAAGGGTTCCAGTTTTTCCACATCCTCACCCAAACGTGGTATTTTCCTATTTGGGTAGGGCGTTTGCCTTGCACGCGGCTGACCCGGCTGACCCGGGTTCGATTCCTCCGCCCCTCTCAGAGATCCCCGCAAGCTACTGAGAGTATCTCACCTGCACGGCAAAGCCTGGCAAGCTCCCCATGATGTATTCGATATGCCAAACACAGTAACAAGTCTCACAATGTTACTGGGCAAATCGATGAACAACAGGACAATGCTACGGTGCTAGTGCTTATTTAAAAGAAATACCAACCTGATGGGTATGAAGAGCTTGTTCTGGATGTGAGGACCTTCCTGTAAACCCTGTTAAGCCCCAGGAGTCCTGAGACAACCCTGGACTAATAAACTAGAATGGGCTGGGCAGCCATTCTCTTTCCGGCTGAGAAACTTTTAGGTGAAACTTACCTGTGAGCATAGGAAGATGAGAGGCTGTCTCTGAGCACAGCCAAATCCAGATTCTCTCGGGACACTTTCTAGCAAGGGACCCAGGCGAGGTAAGAGGGAGGTACTGGTAGGTCACACTGTCTCAGTCCTCGTCAGTTAGGCCAGCAGAGCGGAGCAGAGAGGAAGTTGGAGGGAGTTAGCCTGTTAGGGAGGGCTGATATCTAAGTATGGAGAGAGAAATTTGGACCAGAGTTTAAAAATCTGAGTATCTGAGCTAGAGGAACATCTTCTGTGGCCTGCTTGAGCTTCTTCATTCTACTTTTTCTTTGGTTTTGAGCCACACCCAGCAGTGTTCAGGGCTAACTCCTGGCTCTGTGCTCAGGGATCACTCCTGTTGGGCAAAGGGGACCCTGTGAGATGCTGGGGATTGAACCTGGGCCAACTGTGTGCAAGGCAAGTTCTCCACCTACTGTATTCTCAACCCAACCCCGGAGCCTCGTTATTCCAAAGAAGAGGAACTGAATGTTGCAAAACAGAAGTGACCTGGCAGAGCATAAAGATCACAGGGGGCATGGGGCTGGGACTAAATTCAGTTCTTTGACCTGTACTTCTCCCCAAACCCCGTCCCATCCCAGAGAAGAGCTAGGATAACTTCCAGATCTGGAGCTAAATATTTACCCAGGATGACTATCTGGGGGGACTTACTTATTTTTTTCATTGCCTTTCACCTTCTTGTTTGCCGGCTGTCTGGCGGAGGTTTTGTGGGATTGATGAGATAAATAGCTTTGACGTTTGTAAATGAAAGAAGCAGTGTACTTTATACAAATCATCATTATTAAGTGGCCTGCGAGTGCAGTGGGAGTAGCAAATGCCGTTTCTTTTGTCCCACCGTAATGAGAAACAGAGACATTCAGGAGCAGGACAAAATAGGGTATGTATAGGTGTTTTTGTGTGTGTTATGTACAGGTGTTTTTGTGTGTGTTATGTACAGGTGTTTTGTGTGTGTTATGTCTGTTGGGTGTAAACATATGCGTTGACTCCCTGCTCCAACAATGTATTGTCCCTTGTCAATGGAAGAATATCAGCGTCTTTCAGTAATAGAGGATTCTTGGAAGCTGGAGCACAGTTTTCAAGAATCTCTAGAATTCTCTATAATGAATTCTCTGAGTAGATTTGCTGTTATTATTTATTTTGTTAATGCCTCTCCAGCAGTGTTAAGTGGCTCAGGGGAGACATTGTGATAAGTGGTTTGGAAGCTCCTTGTTAGGGCTGGACAGGCAATGAGGTGGTGCTTGGGTACAACAGGCCGTACCCATAGAGCCTTGGGTGGGGGAAGAAAGGAGAAGGCATACCAGGCACCCAGTTGGATCCTTGTCTGTGCGAAGCTTGCACTCCATTCCTTTGAGTTATCTCCCTGACTCCTGAATTGATCCACTTTTCTACCATTGGACACCCTTAGATTTTGAGTGTGAGACAGTATTTTTAATTTTTTTGTCTTTTGGGGCGACACCTGGCTGTGATCAGCACTTACGTCTGGCTCTGTGCTCAGGGATCACTCTTTGCAGGACTCAGGGGACTGTATGGGGTGCTGGGGATCTAACCTGGGTTGGCTGAGTGCAAGACAAGCACGCTGCCTGCTGTACTATCTCCACAGCCCTCATAGCATTTTTTTAGAGATTATTGCTTAACATGGGCAATGCATACATGAATACGTCCATATATACATACATGCATATTTGTAAAATCACGTCCATGTTTTATTTATTTATTTATTTATATTTTTTTTCTTTTTTGGGTCACACCCAGCGATGCACAGGGATTATTCCTGACTCTGCACTCAGGAGTTACTCCTGGCAGTGCTCGGGGGACCATATGGGATGCTGGGAATCGAACCCGGGTCGGCCACGTGCAAGGCAAATGCCCTCCCCGCTGTGCTATCTCTCCAGCCCCGTCCTTGTTTTATTCCATAGACAATGAGGTGCTCTTCTTGGATGTCCTGTGACTTTATCTGTTGGGTTTCTAGAATGAACCCTATTAAGATTCATACCTTTTATTGGAATAGCACTTTCACCTACATCACTTGTTTAGTCTTTATGGTTCCCCTAGAGAAACATACTGTATTACCTCAGCACATCTGGGCTCAGAGCAGTGTGTGTAGCAAATACCAGGCAGTACGACAAGGGTGTCACTGGTGCCAGGCCAGGGCCAGGATCCTCATCATGGAGGATGTAAGGCCAGAGGAAAGCCACTTCCTTCTTCTGGGGGCCAGCTCTGCTCTGGGTTCATGCTAGGGCTTGGGGTTACAGAGAGCATGTGCAACTCTCAGGTAAGGGCCTGAACTGGACGTGCTAACTCTGAGTCTGGTGCCTTTTCATCTGTGCACATAGCTGTTCATCCCTCCTGGAGTCGAGCTGATTTTAATGGAATTGTTGCCCAAAGTCTCGACGATGCCAAAAAGGAAAGAATCTAGCTCATGTGTCCTGGTTGATTTTCAAATCATCTGTTTCTTAAAAAAAAAAAATATATATATATATATATATGTGTGTGTGTGTGTGTGTATGTGTGTGTAAATGTATATATATATATAATGTATATATATTTTTTTCATTCAAGGCACCATGGTTTACAATACGGTGTATGTTAGGGTTTCGTGCATACATTGATTCAACAGCACACCCTCCAGCACTGTCTGCTTCCCCAACCCATTGTCCTGAGGCTCTCTCCCAAACTCCCTGGCCCCGCCCTTGGTAAGCTCAGTTCTGTGAACCAGTTCTCGGGTTCTGTTGTCTCTGACAGTTTGTTATTCCCGTATCATGTTTCTTTGTGTTCCATTTATGAGAGAGATCATTTTTGTATCTGTCCCTCTTTTTTCTGACTGATTCCACTCATCATACTACCCTCCAGTTCCATCCACATGATGGCAAATTGCATGGATCCATTTTTCCTGTTTCTCTAGATAGATGCTCCTGTTTAGAGAATCCCAGAATTACAAATTCTCTTCTGTCTTGTCTGATGCTTGGGTTCAGTAGCAGAGGACTATGTGGGTGTGTGGGCTGGGTTTTCATGGGCCTCTTGTTTCTCTGACGTTTCAGGCACATGCCTGTGTTTCCCTGTGATGTAAAGATCAGGAGGAAGGAGTTTTAGGCATGTGGGCAGCTAATATGCTTGGTGGGGCCTGCTTGCAACCTCTCTTTCGCTCTCCAGCCCAGAGGAGTCTGTTAGCAGCCAGATAAGACTCTTAACCCTCAACATAGGTTTTTCTCTCGTGCCAACAGTCATTTTGGAAATATGCATCGACAATAAAATGAAGCAAGAACTTTTCCTATTTTTGATTACCAAGGACTTATTTATTGTAGCACTGCACTCTCCTCCCACTCTTCATCGATTTGCTCGAGCAGGACCAGTAACGTCTCCATTGAATTTTGCCTTTACAGACTTCTATGCATAAGTTTACTTGTTACTTGTTACTGTGTTTGGCATATCGAATATATCAAGGGTAGCTTGCCAGGCTTTGCCGTGTGGGCAAGATACTCTCGGTAGCTTGACGGGCTCTTCGAGAAGGGCAGAGGAATCAAACCTGGGCCGACTGAATTTTCATTTTTAGTTCACATGGTCTCCATATATGGGCTTTAAGGTGACTCCTGATTTGTGGTGAGTGTTATATCTATGGGTAGATAACAGATATGTTGCTGTGTCAGTGTCGAAAATTAGTTAACTTCTGAGGAGGGTAATATGATGTAGAATTTCTTAGTCTCTCCTCAGGACTGCAAAGTTGCTGTGCTGATAGGGTCTATCAGCTCATGAAACTGCACTGCCTTTGGCGAAGTGGAAGCGGTGCTGGGCTGTGTTCCAGAGCTCAGTTTCCTGGGACAGGACTGGGGAGCTGTAACATAGGTCTTTCTCTTGTGCAAAATATATGTTCTTTTTTTTTGTTTAAATAGTATTTTAGTCACTTCAATTTACAATATTGATAATGGCAGGATTTCATGCAAAAAAACAACAATACACCCTCCACTAGCGTGTCAGCTTCCTGCATCCTGTCTTTCATGTTCCAATATCTCTCTCCTTATCGTATCTTTTGACCTCTCCTACAGAGATATGTTTCCTATTAAAGGTTAATTCTCATGTTGTCTCTGAATATTTGTTATTTCTTTATATCCCATATATATCCTAGATGATTCTGTGTCTATTCCTTCCCTTCTATTTTCACTCAGTATGATACTTTCCGGATCTATCCATGTAGCTGAAAATTACTTGATTTCATCTTTTCGATGGCTGAGTAGTAATCCATTGTGTATGTGTACCATAGATTCTTTATCCTGTCATCTGTTCTTAGACACTTGGGTTGTTCCCAGATTTTGGCTATTGTGACTAGTGCTGCAATAAACATGGGAACACAGATGTTTTTTTCTGAAGAGAGTTCTTGGGCCCAAATCAGAAATCTTTTGGTCTGAGGGTCTAATTATGTGAACTCTGGCTGATTTCTAGACACATGTCCATGTGACTGGGCACTCACAGGCATGAAGTAGAGTTTCAGGAGCTCCTACTGGCTCTCAAAGTTGCCTTATCCACACCAGTGGCGATTAGCCAGGCTGGTTTACCTGACATCCACCCCTCCCCAGATGCTAAGGAAGGAGGCTGAGGTCACTGAGTATTCTAAAAGCTGTGTTCCCAACAGAGAACTTCTGTCAATTAAGAACGTGCTGTCACTCTGTTTTCCTAACAAAAATATGGGACCAAAGTAGCAACCTCCTCTGTGTCATGGGACCAGAAGTTTCAGTGAATCATACTATGGGAGGTAAAGTCATGGACAAGGACATTTTGAGATATTCACTCATTCAACATATTTTTACTGAGCACACACAATGCTCCAGACAGCCCGACTCTGGGAAATACAGCAGTGAACAAAATAGACAAGAGAGTCCTGCTTCCTGGGGTTTCCCACTGGGTGGGCAACTAGACACACTTAACACAGGGTAAGGAACACATGCCACGTTTGGCGTATGTACACATTTCAAACAGCTGAGCATCATATTTTCATAAACTTACGCATAGAAGTCTGTAAAGGCAAAATTCAAACTTCACAAAAGAACTTCCATGCAACCAGTGTGTTTTGAATTCCTACTCAAAGTTTTAATCACTGTGTTAGCATTTCTGAAGCTACAAGCCTTGTTCTGACTCTTGGAGCACTTATGGATTTCTGGGAGAAGGAGTAAAGGACCCTAATATGAGAGTGTAGTTCCTCTGAGGGATTGGTGAGCCAAGGAGAAAATGACCCATTGTTTGGGTTAGTGTGGGCCTGTCCACTGTTCTGCCTTTCCCAGCTTTCTGAACCACCCACTCTCTAATATATGTCCCCTGAAGGACCCCCATTTTCTTGCTGGTTATCTACTGATGGCCAGGGCTGGATCTATTGGTGTTATTTCCTATAAAGGTCACTCTTAATTTGAATTAAGAAGATGGAGAGGCCAACTCACCCGCAATGTGAATCAGTTCACTGCTAGGTCTCATATTGGAGGAGTTCTGTCACCAGGCAGTGGCAGGTCTCTGTGCCCCAGTATATAAGATGGCGATGCCTCTCTTCCCTTTGCTTTGCAGTAAGTGCAAGAAGCACTTTTCTGTGGCTGAAGTTCAGTCTATCTGGCTTTGCATAAATCTTGATCGGTCTTCTGCTTGCTTGTCTTCCTTTTGCTCTCTGGTGTCAATATGACCTTGGTTGCTGCAGGGGGAATGGTTTTATGATTAGCATCCTCTAGCCAAGGTAATGTTGGCCTCTGGTCCTCTGCAGATGGAGGTTCATTTACTTCCAGTGGGAGTCCTTCCTAGGACTTCTGTTCTTTATGCCATCGCTTTGACGTAGCTGCCCTGTGAAAATAGGAAAAGGTTTAGATTGTTGGATCCCTCGGAGGTGTGAGTGCCGATACCTTTCCCTTCTGCCAGTTGGCAGGGGCTTCTGAAAGACTCTCGGTATTCGGTTTTTGGCCTAGTTCTCAGAGGTGGGGTATAGAATTATGAACGTGATAACTTTCTGCATGACAGCACCTAAACTATCCAGTCAGGGGGAAGGCCCCAGATGTCTTTGGTTCCTGTGTCTTTGTTTGGGAATATATTTGGCTCCTGTAGTCATGTCTCATTCTGAGCCTCCTCATCTCTCACGGACTGTTGTTTTGTGCCAGAGAAGAGGAGCCTGGAGGAAGAGTACGCTGTCACAAAGAGCATGAAAATAGGCCAGTAAAAGGGGAAAAGATCAGTCAAGAGAGCAGCAAACTGAGAAGATCTGAAGACATTGTGGATGCCCTCTCGTGGGAGAGGCTCCCAGCTGAGGTGAGATGTCCTGGAGCTCTTGACCTCTCCCCGCAAAGGATGGGGAAAGAAATGTCAGCTCACCATCTGCTGATGAGAATGTTAGTGTCATTTGTCAAGAGTAGAGACCCTACCAGCAGCAGGGTCTGCACCGACCTTTCTCCCCACCTCTGACCAACACTAGTTGTTCTTATACTTTTTGACGTGTGCCAGTCTCTGGGTGTGAGGTAATATCTCATTGAGGTTTCAATTTGCATCTCCTTGATGATTAGTGATGTAGAGAATATTTTCATGTGCCTTTTGGCCATTCGTATTTCTTCTTTGAGGAAGTTTCTGTTCATCTGTCCCTCCATTTTTTGATGGGGTTGGTTGTTAATCTTGAAAAGGTCTACTGGTGCTTTATATATCTTGGAAATGAACCCTTTATTTAATGAGTGATCGGCGGATAATTTTTCCCAGTCTGTGGGGTGTCAAGAAACATGAGAACTTGTCTTCAGTAGGAAACATGCCACTTGGGGGCCAGGGGACTAGGGCAGGGTGGGGCCAACAAGTATGGTGGAGGGAAGCATTCATTCAGCTAGGAGGAGGAGGTGGTACTGAAGGATGGCAAAGCGTTAGGGATGAAGCCCTATCAGCAACAGTACTGTAAGCCACAGAGCAAAAGCTTATTAAAAAACCTGGAATTGAGGCAGACTCGCGGGTGCTAGGAAAATGAAGGGCATTGGTGAGGGAAATGGACTCTCGTGAAGGGACAGGCGTGGAAACAGTTTGTGCTTGAAACCCAATCACAGATAACTTTGTAATTTCACAGTGACTAAATAATAATAGTAATAATAATAATAATAATGAGTATAGAGCCCCCAAAGGGACTGTTGTTTGTTGGTCTTAGAATCTCTCATGCTTTGAAAACACCACGTCTTCTTGCACAGCACCTTCATTTCAGAAAACCCATCCACTCATCAGAATCTGAATCAGTTCTTGATTGCCTTTATGTTAAAAAATTCATTCTTTCTTAATTAGAATTAAGCATTCTATTAGTACGCTTTCTCACTCACACCTATTCCTTTCCCTTCTATGTCTATTGTGGCTTTTTAAGACAAATTACTATACGGTTCAATATAGTAACCACTGGAGTCCTGGAGATATTTAAATGTAAGTTAGTAGAAATTAAGTAAGGCTTAAAATGTAGTCCCTTGGTTATATTAGCTATATTTCAGTGCTGAATAGCCACGGTGATTGATAGTGACCATATTAGATTTCTCAGAATTACAGAACATCGTTATCATTGTGGAGGACTTTTTGGACGGTGCTTCTCTAGACTATGCTCAGTCGGGGTTCAGCTCTACCACAGAAAGCACTGTGTCAGTTTAAGAAGAAGGATGTTTAATATGGGAAGGTACAAAATAGTCAGAGGGTTTGGACACCTCCAGGTTTGACTCTTCAAACCACGGTACAGAACGGCACCAAGACTAGTTTTCCCTGTGGCCATGACTAGCCAGTCCCCACTTGAGTTCCACTTCAGTTCTTGAGTTGGCCAAATTCAGCATCACATCAGGAAGCGGGGCTGCATAGGAACTGGAGACAGGAGCTCTCCGGACTCTGACCAGGCCGTGTAGAGGGCGCGGGGAAGAGGCTGGAAGAGCTGTGGGGTCGGAACCCAGCCAGCCGCCTGTGCCAGGTGTTGCTGAGCCAGGCTCCGTCCTTCTGTGGAGGGGCACAGGGTTCGCTTGTCTGCCGAGACCAAAGCAGCGTCCTTCCGTTCCAAGTCTTCACCTGCTCTTAGCCCCTCTCTGGGGAGAGAGAAGGACCTGCTTTCTAGTCTCTTGACCTTGAATGGGTGGGATAAGCAGGCTTTCTTCTCAGATTGGCTGCCGTTCCCTTAAAGGGAATGTAGCCACTTGGTCGCCATGGCAAAACCAGAGATGACAAGAGCCAAATGAGCTTCTGTAAAAAATCTGGAAGACACCCTGGCCTGAGAGAAGCTTTTCTATTTAGGAGACTTCTAAGCAGAGAGAGGGAGGGTGCTTAGGACTTTTTCCTTTTCTTTTTCTTTCTTTTTTTTTTTTTTTCTGGGCTGCACTTAGCTGTGCTCAGGGCTTACTCTGGCAGAGATCACACCTGGTGGGACCCTCAGATGGGACCACATGAGCTGCTGGGAATTGAACCTGGGACCTGGGTCTGTCAAATGCAAAGCAAGTGCCCTACCTGGTACACTATTGCTCCAGCCCTGGGTGCTTAGTACTTTAGGAGGAAATGCATTCACGTGCCTCTCCTTCCTGATGAACTGGACTTGACTTGTCGGGCTCCATAAATCACTCTGGCTTGTATTCATGTGTACAAAGGCTGGTCCTAATTATCTCCTTAGCACGTGGTTCTGATGCTGAGACTGAACAGGGGGGCCCAGTAGGTTTGCTCGTCTCCCCACTCCCCTACGTTTTCCCACATGTGGCTAACTTGGGATCCCTTTATGCTGCCGAGGTGGCTGGCGAATCATAGTTCAAACACATGGACGCAGAGGGGTAGAAAGCATGCTGGCTGCTGCGTGTGTGTTCTGTTTCAATGGTGGTCCTCAAAGTTTTGAGAACCCTTTAACCCCAGCACTGAAGCAGGAGACAGCATGACCAAGAAAGGGAAGGACCTAGTTGGGGTGTGCAACAGCTCTGCGGCAGACCTCACTCCTGCATCTGAGGGGCACAAGACTTGGTGTCTGAGCACCTTGGCTCAAGCCGAGGCGGAGAAGAGGGAATGAAGAAGACCCGGGCCTGCCTCTGCAGGTTTTGTAAGCCATTGCCACGTCTGGGTCTTGGAGAGGTTTCACTCTAGTGACAGGTCCTGATTTATGACTCATATTTTGGAAAGGTCACACTGGCTGCTGCATAGAGATCAGGCTGGGGATGGAGGAGACGCGAGAGAAAGGTCAGGGGGTTCCACAGCATTCCGGGCAAGGCATCCTGGATGGTGACCTGCACGGGGGTGGCGGGGTAGTTGGGAGTCCGTGCTCACCATGACTTCCTTTGGAAATCCTCCCCGCCAGCCCCTGTATTCGAGAAGGAGGCAGAGGAGCCTGAGTAAGTCCATCTTTGCTGCAGATGCCAGGTGACTAAGGACCGTGATGTTCTTAAAGTTTACCCGCTTCCTTTATCCTGTCGTGGCCCCTTTGTCACAGTAAGATGGGTTAAGAACGTTTTCCAGGATACGGCTCTAGATTGGGTGTATGGAAAAGGCAAGGATAAACCTTGGGGGAGTCAGAGCAATGGTACAGCAGACACGGCTCTTGCCTTGCATGTGGCCAACTCGGGTTCTATCCCTAGTAGGACATATGGTTCCTGAGCCTTGCCAGAAGAGATCCCTGAGCACAGAGCCAGGAATCAGCCCTGAGCACCTCTGGGTATCCCCTTTAGTTCTCCTCCCCTGTCTCATAAAAAAAAAAAAAGATTAAAAATTTTTATCAACAGCGGGTAGGGCGTTTGCCTTGCATGCAGTTGACCCAGCCAACCCAGCCAAGCCGGGTTCGATTCCTCCAGCCCTCTTGGAGAGCCCGGCAAGCTACCGAGAGTATCTCGCCCGCATGGCAAAGCCTGGCAAGCTCCCCATGGCATATTCGATATGCCAAACACAGTAACAGCAAGTCTCACAATGGAGACGTTACTGGTCCCGCTCCAGCAAATCGATGGCCAATGGGAGGACAGTGGCAGTGACAGTGACAATCAACTTTCTGGGGCCAGAAAGTTAGTATAGCAGGTAAGGCACTTGCCTGCACACAACCGATCTGGGTTGGATCCATGTTCTCATATGTTGTTTGCTGAGCTCTGCCAGGAGTGGTTCCTGAGTACAGCGCAGGAGTCAGCCCTGAGCACTGCCGAGTGATACCCCCCCCCCCATGCCTTCGTGTTTTCATTGCTTCCCCGCTGCAGCACCTCGTGAATAGGTGGGTGCTCCTGGGGGTCCCAGGAAGCAGGCGCGTGCTCTCCTGACTTCTCCTAGAAACAGTTTGTGTTGTGCTTCCGTCCTGGTCTCAGAGCAGCCCTGACCCTGCTCCCCAGCCCCGTCTCCTGGAGGGGAGAGTTTCCGGACGGGAGAGGGCAGGCCGTTAGATAAATGGGAGTCATCTTCGCGTGCCCCAGAAGCCACTGCTATGGCGGGCACCCACCCATTCATGTGGGTCCGGCTGCTGAACGCTGTCCTGGGGGCTTGTTCGGAGACCAGAGCATCGGTAGGAATAGCTTGGTGGGGTGAGGGCCAGAGCAGCCCTGAACGGTGGCATCTTTTCAGCTGGCAGCCGGGACATGGGGCTTTGAATCAGCTTTCTAATTTGAAAATTGCTCTCTTTGCATCGGGTGGTTATTTTGCACTAACAGAAGCTCTTGGGGACACAATGCCGCAAGCCCTTCCCGGAGGCCTGCTGGGGATTCGGCAGTGTCGCGCCTGCCTGGGTTTTTTTCCAGGGCCGAGGGTGCCTGGCTGACTGGACCCCTTGTTGTGGAGGTCCTGGCAGGACTCAGAGACGTGAAGTCTGGCTGGGAGAGCATCATCCCACCCAGGATTGTTGGGTGAAGGGGAAGCCTAGCCCAGTGCTGGGGTGTCGTCTTCAGGGCGGCCTGGCTCAGGCCCACACCTGTGTCCTACCTGTGTCTGGCCTTGTTGGCTGTGGCCATGCCTCCACTCTGTCTCCACGGTGGAGCCATGCTCAGAGTCGCCAGAGCCCAAATACTGAAGGGTGTTTTCTTATCCTTTGACCGGTTGACATTCCAGTTTCCCCCACGGACTTCTTCGTATGTGCTTTCTCCAGATGGTGTGTTCAGAGAGGTCCCCATACTCTGGGAACCGGTTCCTAGTATAAATAAGGTCACCACAGCACCAGGGGTGGGGGCGCGGGGAGGATGTCAGCCTCCTCCTTGGAACTTACCTCTTGGTGGGGGGGTCGGGGGGCCAGGCCCCTTGTTCTCAAGAAGCCTTGGTTGCCAAACTTCAGGGCAATGCAGCCTTTCCCAGGCCAGGACGCGTGTCTGTGCCAGAGCTGCTGCTTCCTGAGCCAGCGAGGTCCAGTGGCCCCTGGAGTGCTTGGTGGGGGGGGGGGGGGGGAAGGCCTGGAAATGGGAGATTAAGGACAAAGAGGAGAGTTGGGAGACTCAGAATGAAGGCATATGCTCCGGAGGGCTTCTTGGGAACACAGAGTTGGGGTTGGAGAGGTGGTGGGGGCAAAGCTGCTTTTATTTATTTATTTATTTTGGGTCATGCCCAGCAATGCACAGGGGTTCTTCCAGGCTCTGCACTCAGGACTCACTCCTGGTGGTGCTCCGGGGACCATATGGGATGCTGGGAATAGAACCCGGGTGGGTCGCGTGCAAGGCAAATGCCCTTCCCGCTGTGCTATTGCTCCAGCCCCGGAGATGCTTTCTATGTGTGCGAAGGGCCAGAAAGGGAAAGGGGTTTGAAGGTGTTGGCGCTGCAAAACCAAAAGTCCAGGAAGGAGCTTTCAGTCTAGCCTGGGCAGTTCCCCTCTCTGCTGAACACAATCTGACTTCAGAGTAGGCGGCTTTAAATTCAGTCTCTCAGGGGGCCGGAGAGAGAGTGCAGTGGTTAGTGTGCAGGCTTAGCATGCTGCCAGCCGCCGTTCGATCCCTGGCATTCCACGAGCCCCCAAGTATGACCAAGTGCAGCCTTCAGGGACCCCTGGGATCTTCCAGAGTGGCGGGGTAACTCCCAGGGCCACAGGGCCTGAACAGCGAATGATCAGCTTGGTGGGCCAAGGCTACCTGAGCACTGCTTGGGAGCCCCTTCCCCTGGCAATGGATACATTTAGACTCCTCAGCACTGTAAGCAGGAGTGTATACTTCTGACTCTCATTCATCTGGAAGTATTCAGGGGCTGCTTGTGGCATGAATGCAGCCCTCTGGAAAACGCCGGAAGCATCAAGAGTGTCCTTAGGGTCCTCACCTGCAGCCCTCTTCCACCTCCAGCTCCAGGGTGCTGGGCTGGCGGCCCTGAGTGTGAGCACACACGGGTCGTGTGCATGCGGTGTGTGTGTGAGGCTGTGGGAGGCGGGCTGGAATCTCGGCATCAGCCCTGTGCTCTCTGCTCACTGCCGAAATCTTCCACTGTCTCACTGGGTGACCTTTCATGAGTCACACGTTCCTTTGTTTTGTTCTGCGTTAAGTGGAGATCCTCAGGCTTGCTGGTTCCTTAAGCAGTTCTGGGCCTTCAGGTGCTTTGATTTCTCAGAAGTCTCTCCTGATTTTTCCCTCTGGAGTCTTACAAGAACGAGAGGGTGGCAGCCTCACTGGGCTGGGGACCTGGTGCTAAGGGTCCCTGGGGCGAGTGCGGGGAGGAGAGGGCAGGCCAGGAGCACCAGGCCAGGACACGGGCCTGGCTGTCCAGAGACTGGCATTCTGGGGAATGAACTCAACTCCCGGGGTGTGGCAGCTCCCTCTGGGCCAGTGGGAAGGGGTGAGGATGAAGGGCCCAGATGATGAGAAGGGAATCAGCTTCAGGTTGGAAATACAGCCATGGATTGAGTGTCGCAGAGAAGCGATGTTCCAGGTCCCAGGGAGTGGGATGGGACTCGAATGCACCAGGGACCAGATGGCTGGAGTGCAGGAGATGACTGTCAGGGGATGGGCAGGCAGGGGACCAGCTGGCTCTACGGAAGCGCTGATGGGCTCATCTCGGTGTCATACAGGGCTGGTGAGCCGGTGGCATCTGGGATACCGTTCCTGGCCCTGTGTGTCCATAGGAACCGTCCCCGTCTCTCCTAAGACACTCTCCTGCCACACTAAGCAAAACCTTGGAATCCTTTGGTAAGGAATTTTGGCCCATGATGTCCAAAAACTGACATCAGTGTAGAGACTTACTGTCACTGGTGTTACAATGGAGCCTTCGGAGCCTAGCAGAAGTGACAACCCAGCCAGGTCAGCTTTGAGGCACTGGGCAAACAGATCTGCCTGGTAACTTTGGTTTGCTTAAGTTTTTTGTTGCTGCCTGGTTCAAGTTAGTGTAAACCGCCATGTTCGAGTCACAGACTCAGAAAGCGCAACGTAGGACTGCTGTCAGGCATGACACAGGACCCCAAAGAGATTTGTCTGCCTTTGAGAGAGTCTCCAGGGCTGCAAATGTTCCAAGTGTCTAAGCTGGGCCAGGTAACTCTGAATTGGCACCCCCCCCCCACCCTCAAAGAGATGAGGTTGGTGGTGGCATGAGAATTTCTAAACAATCATTCATACCAGAAGCAAAAGTTACGGGAGAGTCAAATGTAGAAGGATGAGCTCAGGTAGGAGTGGGGAGAGGTGACTGTGAGCGGCGCTGAGTGGGTGTCTAAGTGCTTGTGAGTTGGGCCAGGAGAGGGACTTTCACGTGGTAGCTCATTCTGGGCCCAGCTATCTCTCTGGAAGAACCTTACATATGTGGATCAGAAAAGAGGGCCTGTGTGCGGGAGGGAGTGTTCTGAATTGATGATGACACAATTAATCGGC
This sequence comes from Sorex fumeus, assembly GCF_029834395.1. Classification (NCBI taxonomy): domain Eukaryota; kingdom Metazoa; phylum Chordata; class Mammalia; order Eulipotyphla; family Soricidae; genus Sorex; species Sorex fumeus. The sequence goes on along the minus strand of NW_026606093.1, from coordinate 3,464,250 downwards.
CTGGCCACCTGGCCAGAGTGGCCTGCGTGACTGCTGTGACACTCGTCCTCACTGCCCACGGCCTCCCCCTGTTCTCTGTGGCTCCTCTGCGTCTGTCTGCACGTGACTTGTGGACACTATCCAGGTTATACCTCTATTCTTGGGAGCGTTCAGATTTGGACCCACAGTAAGCCCATCACTTGGCAAGCCTTGCGGGCTTCTCAGGTGAGGCATCCTATCTTGCACACCTGAGGCATGCCCGCCAAATGCACGGAGTGTCCCGGGGAAAATTGTGAAGGCTTTGCTTATCGATGTCCTGTACTCCAGAGCTCGCCAGTGCCCACCCAGACTTCCTTTTGATGGGGGCCCTCCATCCCTCGCCCGCCAACCCCAGTTACACACAACTGCCTTTCCCCCACCTATCAAAGGCAGTTTAGCAAGTCACCAAGTGAAGCAGCTGGTACCAGCAAACCCCTGCTGACTTCTAGTTTTTGTGGGTCAGGAATTCAGCCAGGGTGTGACGGGGCGGAGATTCTGGCTTTGGCAGGTGGTGGTGGCGGGGTCTGTCTGGAGGTTGAAGTTGGCGGGTGAGGAGTGACGGGGCTGGTTGGGATTCTTTTCCTCTGCAGACTGTCTCTTTGCGTGGGCTCGCTGGGCTTCCCACAACATGGCCCGTCTCACATGGTGGCTGACTTTTCTCAGAGCATCATGGCGCCATTGTTGCCTTTTGTGATCTGGCTTTGGAATTCACACACGGTCACTCCTACTATACTCTGCTGGTCCAAACAGTTGCTAAAGGCCAGTCCGCCTCCTGGCAGAGGGGGCTGAGTTCATTTCTCAGTGCGGGGAGATCACAGAATTTGCTGCCATAACTTAACGCTCTCATAGTCCTCTTACCACTCAGCTCCCAGATGGGGTTGAGTTCCCTGGATCTGAACTTCCTTCGGCCTGCGCTCTCATTTCACTGTGCTTCATTTTATTTTATTTTTCTTCTGTACTCGAGTATAGAGCTTTGAATAGGTTCATTTGCCATCACTGGTTCCTACAGTGGCTTTCTCGTTCACTTACTAATCATCTCTTTATCCCCTTCGCTGACCCTCCTTCCCTGCTGCATCTTCCTCAGCCAGTTTCCTCACTGTCACTGTCACTGTCCTCCCATTGTTCATCGATTTGCTCTAGTAGTCATTCTATTGTGTGTTCTTCTATGCTCCACACACTCTTCAAAGACTGCATTTTATCTTACATTGCTTTGGGTGTTTATCTTTTTTTTTAATTTTTATTACTGAAACACCGTGAGGTACAGTTGTAGACTTACAAATTTTTGTGCTTGGGTTTCAGTTATACAATGATTGAGTCCCCATCCCTCCCCCAGTGCCCATTCTGCACCACCACAAATCCCAGTATCCCTCTCACCCCCATCCCCCCATCCCACCCTGCCTCTGTGGCAGGGCATTCCCTTTTGTTCTCTCTCTCTTGTTTTGGGTGTTTATCTTTTACTGCGCCTTCCCTCTCTCTTTGGCATGGTGGTTCCGAGGCCCGTGTGTGCTGTGCCTTATACATTGCATGTCTTGTCCACCTAGAATAAAGGAATGAGACTAGAGACTGTGAGTGCTGAATCCAGGGTCAGAGTCAAACATAAACTACATCGATTTCTTTCTTTCTTTCTTTCTTTCTTTCTTTCTTTCTTTCTTTCTTTCTTTCTTTCTTCTTTTTGGGTCATGCCTGGCGATGCACAAGGGTTACTCCTGCCTGGCTTTACACTCAGGAATTACTCCTGGCGGTGCTCAGGGGACCATATGGGATACTGGGAATTGAACCTGGGTTGGCCGCGTGCAGGGCAAACGCCCTACCTGCTATACTATTGCTCCAGCCTCTACATCCGATTTCTTCTTCCTCTGCATAATATTTGTTATTTCCATATGCCACTTCCCAGGCTCCTGCACTAGTTTGGAACTAGCACAGCGGGTAGGGCGTTCGCCTTACAAGCGGCCAACATGGCCGACCCGAGTTCGATTCCTCCGCCCCTCTCGGAGAGCCCGGCAAGCTACCGAGAGTATTCGATATGCCAGACGCAGTAACAACAAAGTCTCCAATGGAGACGTTACTGGGCCCGCTCGAGCAAATCGACGATCAACGGGAGGGCCTTTACCTTACCTTTACCTTTACTTAAAAAAATATTTTTAGGGGTTGGAGCAATAGTATAGCGGGTAGGGCATTTGCCTTGCACGTGGCCAACCCGGGTTCAATTCCCATCCCATATGATCCCCCTGAGCACCGCCAGGACTAATTCCTGAGTGTAAAGCCAGGCAGGAGTAACCCCTGTGCATCGCCAGGCATGACCCAAAAAGAAAAAAAAAATTTTAAAATATTTGAATGTAGGATCCAGAGAGGATCACAAGTTCTTTGGTTTTTTTCTTGACTGAACTGATGGGTCTCTCCTCTACTTGCAGGTTCCAACTATGGGAGCCCGCGCCCAGCTCATGCCAACATGAATGCCAATGCCGCTGCGGGGCTCGCCCCTGAGCACATCCCCACCCCAGGGGCAGCCCTGTCCTGGCAGGCGGCCATTGATGCAGCCAGGCAGGCCAAGCTGATGGGCAGCGCCGGCAACGCCACCATCTCCACGGTCAGCTCCACACAACGTAAGCGGCAGCAGTACGGGAAACCCAAGAAGCAGGGCAGCACCACTGCCACACGCCCGCCGCGGGCCCTGCTCTGCCTGACGCTGAAGAACCCCATCAGGAGGGCCTGCATCAGCATTGTAGAATGGAAGTATCCTTGGTGCCTGGGGCCTGTCCCTGGCTGCTGTGCTGAGACCCCGGAGTGTATAAAATCTCCGGGGGGGGGGGGGCGGTGCGACCAGGGGGAGGCTCTTTCCCTAGCCGCCTGGGTGCGGATGGGCCTGGGCCACTCCCCCAGCCAGGGCGGCCTGGGCCATGGGGCAGGCGGCCGAGGAGACGAGGGCCAAGCCGGTTGGTTGATCAGATGCCGCTTATTCCATTCTCCCCACGCGCCTGCCCCAGTCCCTCTGAGCCCCCCATTCAGTCTCACACTGCCCCTCTTACCCGGCTCCTCCTGTCTCTCCCGCTCATCTCTCCGCGTGCCATCTCTCATCCTGGACTCTCTCTCTCTTCATGAGCCTGCTCCAATATTGTTCTACATTCTTCTCCTTCTGTTCCCCTTGCTAGTCTTTCCACACTCTGTCTCACAGCCCTGCGCTCTCTCTCTCTCTCCCTCTCTCTCTCTCTCTCTCTCTCTCTCTCTCTCTCCCCCCCTCCTCCCCAGCTCTCTTGCTCCTCCAGCTCTCCAGCACACTGGGCCAACACTGCACCCAGTCAGGTAGCAACATCAACATAAGAAAGCCCTTCCTGGGGGCCCACCAGGTTCAAAGGGAACACCACCCAAGAGGTATTCCAAAGCCCTTCCTGACTGCCCAGGGGCAAAATACCTCCTAAGGTGTTTTCTCCTTTCCTCAGTCCAATAACTCTATCAGCATCTTAATACTGGTTATTTTTGTATGGACACAGTAAGAGATAACATTGAGACTTGTAGGGCAGCTCTCCTCGGAACATCTTGCCACAGACTCAGATTACAGTGCTCAGGCCAGATTCATCATTTCTAACCCTAGCAGGGTCCGAATCTAGTTATTGCTTTTTGGATCATGACAGCATCTGTCCATGACCAAGCTCTTAACTTACAGTTAAGCATTATGGCACTTTGGCCAGGCCCATCTCAATGCCAGGATAGCACACGGCTTACCGCTTGTCCCAGTTCCATCCAGTCCCTTGTCGGGATCCTGCTTTGGGGGCGCTAGGAAGAAAGGGCAGCTGAGGCTAAGGTGAGAGAACAGATGCCCAGGAGGAAAATATCACTGAGAGTCACATTACAAAAGCATAGCATGTACTGGAGACGTTACTGGGCCCGCTCCAGCAAATCGATGAACAACGGGAGGGCCTTTACCTTTTTTACCTTTTGTGTCCATACAAAAAGGACATTTCTCTGAATAAACTATGCAAAGGACTTAGGGAGAAGAGAAAAACAATATTTACAAGTCAACAGAGCACAAAGAAAGAAGTTACAGATAAACACAGAGGAAGGGGAGCACTGTGATGGGAGCAACCCAAAAAACCTATGCTACCTGAGGCTATGCAGGAAGGACAAAATCAGTGTTATCCTACAGTGGAAGTCTCATCTCTGTACATCAATATGCAGAGCTGGGAGCGGGTGGCCCTACCCTGGGTTTGAGAAATCATTATCTCTGGGGATAGGACCCAAAATTTTCTTTGTTTGTTTTGGGGCCACACTCAGTGACGTTCAGCAGTTACTCCTGGCCCTGTGCTCAGGAATTACTCCTGATGGTGCTCAGGGGACAGTATGGGATGAGGGGGATTGAACCTGGGTCAGCGCTAGGCAAGGTCAGCATCCGACCCCCTGTACTAGCATCCCAGGTGTCTTGCTTTGTGTTGGTGGCGAAGTTCTGTTTTGTTTTTAAGTTTTTTTAAATTATATCTGGCAGTATTTGGGGGAACCAGATTGTGAAACGGATTGAACTCAGAATCCCCATTGTGCAAAGCATGAATGCGACCCTCTGAGCTCTCACTCCAGCCCTTGATTTGTGAGTTCGGGTGTCACAAACAAGGTTTGAGAAAACAAGCCTGAGAGATTGTGAAGGCTCCTCTGACTGGAGCTCACCCGAGCTTGCCCAGGGACCCGCGGGGGTGCTGGGTTGATCACGTTACACGCTAAGGCCCTTTCCCTTCATGGGATGGGCATAGTTCCACGACCTCCCTTCTGTCAGGAGTCAAATTGCAAAGAGCATTGTGGTCAGTGGCCCGAGCTCTTGGTTCAAGGCCTAGCACCTTGATTTTCAACCTTGGGAGCATTTTAAGTGTTGCTGGGGAGTTATAATGAAACACCAGAGTTGGCACTCATTGGAAAACTCTCTGGTGCATTCTAATATGAAGCCAGAGTGAGAAGGAGCCGTCTGGAACTTTCTGCGAAGATGCACTCTGACTAAACATGCAGAAACCAGCAAATGAGTCCCTCGGACAATAACCAGGGCTTTGAGGGGTCAGCCTCTCTCAGGGGTTACAGCTTCCTCCTTACCACCCGAGAACTGAGAACCACGGGCGCGTGGAGCTGGGAGGCACCGCCAGGGTCCTAGGGCCTCCCTCTACTTCCCCAGTGCGAACCTCTCAGGCCAGTCATTGCACTCGGTGGCAGGTGGGATGGGACCAGGACTTAGTGTTGGGCGCGTTTGTATAGGAATTTATTCACAGGCCAGGGGTGTGTGGCTGAACCAAAGGGCACTTGTCTTGTGTATGAGGCCCCGGTTTTGATGCCCAGCACCCAGAGATGAAATGAAAAGAAAAGCTTTTCCTTTCGAAGTGCTTATGTGTCAGAAGCAAGCTGATTTCAAGGAACAGACAGTAAACGGCACTGCCCAAAGATACGGTGGCGACAGCCTTGACCCAGTGGCCCCTGCATCTGGGCTGGGGTCCTTTCCCCATCATGTTCCTGCCACCTTTGTTCTGCGTGCTCGTAAGCCACCAGGCCCCCAGAGCCAGTTTCCTCATCTAATGGGGAGTGGCCACAGATACCTTCCAAAATGTCCCCAAGGTCATAGTGATCCCGTCTCTGTTCAGTCACCCCACCCTCCACGATCACTCTGGACAAGAGTTGAGTGCTGAAAGGATGGAAAGGAATGTGCATGATAACCTTTCAGTATCTGTATTGCAAACTGTAGTGCCCGAAAGGGAAGAAAGAGGGAGAAAAAGAGAGAGATAGGAAGAAGAGGGAGGAAGAGGAAGAGGAGGAGGAGGAGGAGAAGGAAGAAAAGTGTCTGCCATAGAGGCAGGCTGTGGGGAGTGGGGGTGGGGGGTGGTTGGTGGGAAGGAAACGGGGGACATTGGTGGTGGGAAATGTACACTGGCGAAGGGACGGTGTTGTTCACACTGTATGACTGGAACCCAGTCATGAACAACTTTGTAACTGTATCTTACTGTGATTCAATAAAAAAAAGAGAAAACATATTTAAAGTAAATATATGTATATATTTATATATAGCGAAAAGGCTCCCCAGGAGTCTCCTGGAGGAGCTTTATTGAGTGTGCTTTGGAGGCTGTGGATACTGTGGCCCTTGGGAACTTTGGAGAGATTGTTCCTTACAAACTCAAACCTGCTTTGGTATCTCCATTAGCTCTATGCTCCTAAGACAGTGCTCCAGCCTCTCCATTTAGAAGTGGGGTCAGCGCTGTCCAGGCCAGGCAGGGCATTTGTGCAGAGGGCCGAGAAGGGTGCCTGGCACAGCTAAGTCCCCGTGAACACTAACTGCTGCCCTTCCTGTTGCCATCTCCACGTCCCGTGGGCTCGGCCAACTGCAGGGTCAGCCTATTGGCAAAGAGGGGCTTGAATGTCCACTCCTGGTTCTGGTCTGCTTGCCAGCGAGAGAGCCTGGGCCTCTGTCAACTTGGGAGGTGGGGCAGGTTCGCTCCTGCCGTGTCTAGAGGTCAAGGCCTGTACCGGAAATGACCGCATGAGACTGAGGTCGCTCAGAGTTCCGCTGGGAAGGCTGGGGTGGACACACTCATGGAGATCCCATCTCAGAACTGTGTCTGTCACATGCCCATGGCAGGGGAGGAGCGCTGGACTCTGACCACAGGCCTGGCCCTAGTCTTGGCTGCGCTGCTCAGCTCTGGGGTGTCAGACGAGCTTGTCCACGTCTCTGTGCCTCCTGGAGAAGTCTTAGGTCTCTTCCTGCTTCAAAATTCGTGAACCTCGCGGGGTCCAGGTTTCCCGTGGCCCATAGAGCTCGCTCCTTCCTCTTCCTCCTCTTGTTCCGCTCCATGGAGGAGGCTGGAAATTTGGTTGTGGGTTAGTAGAGATGGGGCTGGAAGCACTAACCTGGGCCAGGAAGCTGCCCCTCGCTGGCCTCTGCCGTAGGGGCGGGGAGGACGGAATGCCCACATAAGCGCCTTTTGCTCTTGAGAATGTGTTTGGCCCTGACAGATTGAGAGATAGAGCAGGCGCAGGAGCTGTTGGAGTGCACTGCTCTTGGTGAGTGAGCCTCAGAGATCCCTCTTCAGAGGTTGCCTCACCACTTTTTTTTAAGATAAGGAAAACCACTCAGCACCACATCCCCAAATCTGCTTTCTTTTAGTGAACAAGCAGAAGGTGTGCCCCAATTGCACCAGAAGCTGCTACGCTCCCCTCCCTGCCCCTGACTCTTTCTTGCAGCCCCTGGGGGAGCATCATCACCCACTTTGGGAAATGGCCGCTCTAGATCATGGCCCAGACCCTTGGGAAGCCCAGGGAGCTGAGAAGGGGGGCCTTGTCAGCTGCAGGCAGAGCCACTGACCACAAACAGGGGAGCCTTTGGTAAATTACTTTTTAAAAATTTTATTTCTTTTTATTAAAACGCCAAGGGCTGGAGCGATAGCACAGCAGTAGGGCGTTTGCCTTGTGCGCAGCCAGCCTGGCCGAGCTGGGTTCGATTCCTCCGCCCCTCTCGGAGAGCCCGGCAAGCTGTCGAGAGAGTATCTCGCCCGCACGGCAGAGCCTGGCAACTACCAGTGACGTATTCATTATGTCAAACACAGTAACAACAAGTCTCAAAATGGAGACGTTACTGGGCCCGCTCGAGCAAATCGATGAACAACGGGAGGACAGTGACAGTGAAAACACCATGACTTACAAAGTTGTTCATAATACAGTTGTTTGAGGCGTATAATGTGCCAGTGTGATCTTCCCTCCACCAGTGTCCCCAGTTTCCCCCCCACCCACAACCTGTTCCCTTTGGCAGATAACAAATTTACTGCATATCACTCCCTCCAACAAAACTTAAAGAAAATCAGTGAAAGCCAGTTTGTGACTGCCGTATGATTTTAGCCTACGTAAATAAGGAAATTAAAACCATTCAGTGCAATTTAATAAAAGGGTGGAGCTTTTTCACGTAGGGTTGTGCTTTCAAGAAACTAGGCTCGCTTCTTCCCAAATCCACGCCCCCCCCCCAAAAAAAATCCTCCAAATGGAACCCTTCCCACCATGCTCTTGGGGGTCCTTGATTGTGAGTTTCTCTCAGAGCAGAGACTAAGGGAGAAGAAAATATAAGGCATTCTAAACGTCAAATGACAGATTAAAAATAAAATCTGCAAATGTCGCTGAAAAATCTGAAAGTCACGTCAGCCTTAACTCCTGCTCGTTCTCACCTCTCTCCTCCCCGCTCCCTGGAGTTCCTCTAGGGGCAGCTTGTTCTCCAGGAGAAAAGCAAGAAAGAGAGGGGTGGCCATGGCCCCTTCCCCAGCAGGCCCTTCACTTTCAAAGCGAACCCCCAGCACACACGAGGGAAAATGAAGTCCAACGCAATTTAAATAAATAAAAGAAGGGGGGAAAAGTTTTAGAAATCTGTGTTTACTCTGGCACGCGACCGGTCTCCACTGCTTTTGACATATTAGGGAAAATTTTGGCGGGGAACCACTAGAAGCACTTAAAAAGGCATATGTTTCTTTTCAGAATACAAGGGACTTGGAATGTATTGTTTAAACAGCATTTTTATGAATCTTTCATTCATTTTAAAGGTACATATATGTCTGTTTGTTTCGTGTGTGTTTTCAGCAGTGTGGAATTCCTTAACTCTCTTCCTCAGACCATTTGAAATCATTATTTTACTGACTATTTTTGCCAATTGTGTGGCCTTAGCGATCTATATTCCCTTTCCAGAAGATGACTCCAACGCCACCAATTCCAACCTGGTAAGTGCGCCTTCCCAAGTCTTCGCCTTTCTTGCTTGTTGTGCAGGGCTGTGTGGGGTCCCACGACGAGAGCTGAATTGTGGGACACAAGTGAGCTCACGGACGTGTGCAAGAGCACCACCCAGCTCGGGTCCGAGAGCTGCTGTGCTCATTGCTCGGAAGAGCCCATCATTTCAGAGAGCACGTTTGCTGAAAGAATATTCTAATTCAGTGTCAGTAAGGTGTGTGTGTGTGTGTGTGTGTGTGTGTGTGTGTGTGTGTGTGTGGAGTCCCAGATCCTGTGAGTGCCACCTTATGCTGCATAAGAGGCGTGTGCAGTGTGCACAGGTGTGAGCTTTTTTTTTAAAAAAAATTATTATTATTATGTTTTTATTCTTGGCTCATTTTTTGCCTTAATTTGCAGTGTCTTTGTTCTGTCAGTGGGGTTTTGCTCAGGTGAGCTGTCGCTTCGCTGCCTGAGAAACCATTTCTAGGAAGCCTTTTGCAAACTTTGCCCTTGTGGCGAAGAGGTATGATTTAGTTAAAAAGGTTTTCTTTTCTTGGGAAAGGCGGGTTTCCATGTGGATGGTGGGGAGGCCGGTGCTGGCAGTTTGGGGCTAGAATCCGTCCATGGAAAAAGTGGAGAGTGTGTTTACTTTTGGCGGAGGGTGAAGTCATGACAAAGGCTCTGTCTGGGCATGGGAGGAAAAGAGCTCTGGAATGCTGCTGGCAAAATCAGGGTCCTTTGGAAGGCTCGATGACAGGGTGGAGGGAAGCCCTGTCTCTCACTCCCCTGGAAAGATCCTGTTGCCTTTCATGGGATTCCCTGGAGGCCAGTTTCCACCCCAAGCCCCCTCGGAGTCAGCACCTTCCCCTAATTGGACAGTAGAGTGTCTGAGGAGTTTTCAAAGTTTTAAGAAGCAGAAGGATTGCAGGATTCTTCTTTCCATTGTTTCCATTGGAACTCGGGTGGGGTCCTTTTGCCTTTTAACCTTTGCCATTTTGCTTTGGCCCCTTCAGCAACTAAATCCAAAGCATGTTGTAAACGCCCCGAGTTTCTGCACTCAGCCCTGGCCCCGCTTGGGTAAGATGTTTGGGGCGATCATGGCCACGGCGCCTCAAGGTTCAGCCGTGGGCAGGTTCAGAGCTGGCAGCGAGCACTGAGTGATGACACGGCTGGAGCCGGCCGGCAGAGCGCTAGCTGCCGTCCACGTGGCCTCTGAGGCATGACCTTGTCTCTTAACAGGCAAGAAATCTTGACTGTGTCAAAAGCAATACTGGCAAGTGTCTCTCTGGAAAAGCTAGCACTCCCTCCGTTGGTCGTAAGTCTCCTCCCGAATTCTCAGCCGTCGGCCACCACACTCTGCCGAAAACGCTACAGTTCAACTCTGAATCGTATCTTATTCTAGGCCCACGCAAGCTTGCAAGCAGGGGGAGGAATTTACTTTTGGGTAGACCCCAGGGGTGACTGCCTCATAGCGCCTCACTCTGCAGAGCCCAGGAGGATGAGCTGGCCCCTTGAGCAGCTATATTAGAAGGAAGCCTCGAGCTGATGAGGGCTGTTAGCCCTGAGGGGTCCAGAGGTGGGGGGATTAGTGGGAGAACCATAAGGAATGTAGTCTTGAGTTGGTGGATGTTGCTGGTACAGAGAATGCTCAAATTTCTCTTTCTTTCTTTCTTTCTTTCTTTCTTTCTTTCTTTCTTTCTTTCTTTCTGTGGTTTGCTTGTTTTGGGGCCACACTCAGAAATGCCCAGGGGGTCACTCCTTGCTCAGCACTTAGGAATCATTCCTGATGATGCTCGAGGGACCATGTGGGACGCTGGTGATCAAACCCCAGTTGACTGCATGGAAGGCAAATGCCCCAACCACTGGATTATCTCTCTAGCCCAGAGTGCTGGAGGTTCAGTGGGGTTTTGTTTGTTTTAAATCATACTGCAGAGTGATGGAAGTTCTCAGAAACCAGATGATGGTGGTGACTGCACCACTGTCTAACTTGACTGAAGATTGATGAGCCCTGTGCTTACAATGGGTGAATTTTCTGGAATGTAAAGGATAACTCAGTGAAGCTGTTTTTTTAAAAAAAGAATCACATCACACAGAAGCCGAGGCCTCCCATGCCAAGCTGCTGTTGCCGGTTGCGTTTCCATATGAAGGGGAGGATGATGGCTAAGGGGACCATCAGGGAGCTTGGTTGGGAATGGCTCCCTAGAAATATGGGTTGTACAGAGTGTGGGGTATGGAGCTGTTGCTTTCAAATTAGTGCTTGGGAGTAATATGGCAATTCCTACTTTTTTCAAGAGTTGTATTGATAGTGCCTTACTACATTAAGCAAGTATGCTTAGGTTTTCATGTCCTAAACACACACACACACACACACACACACACACACGCACACTTTCTTATTTGCTTTGTTACTCAACTTTCTTTGAAGGAAATAGATGGATTGTATATAATTTTTAATTTTATTTCTATGTGAAATGTAATTGACACTTAGAACACTATGTTAGTTTCAGGTATGCAGTGCAGTGATTTGATGTATGTACATATTATGAAATACTCATCACAATCAGTCTAGTTAACGTCTGTCACTGCACGTAGCTACTTTTACTGCCATGGGACTGAGTACCTTTCAGCTTTGCTTTCTTAGTATTCACTCTGCAGTACAGTGTTATTGTGAATTGTAGCCACCAGGCTGACATCCCATTCCAGGACTACGTATTGTGTAACTGGAATTAGATGGTTGAGCTGAGGTTTTTGTTTGAAGAAGATTCTGCATTTGCCATCTCTGCGGGGTTCACGTTTGCCACCTCTGTAGCCCTCAAGCTCTGCGTTCCACCCCCATCACTGGAATGTAGCAGATACGGATCTTAGTTGGCAAACTCAGGAGGGAAAGAAATGCAACTTGCTTTACTTTCCTGTTGCTGAACATACTGGTGGGTTGGAGACTGCACTTGGCCAGGTGCTAGCAACCTCATCCATGCTAATGCAGGGTTGTCGACTCCTTTTCTGGAGATGAGGTAGGTCTTTTTCAGAGCTACTGCCTTTTTGGACCCTGGGGACAGACTACTCTTGATATGGCCAACCTATTCTTTTGAAATAGCCTAGTCCTTCTAGAAGGATTTGTGTTTTTGGTCTGTCCTGGCAGCATGCTCACTGTTCCAGGCACTGTCTCTCCTGCTACTTTGGGTGCTGGGAGATGGTGACATTGAGCAGATTTCAGAATCCCTCAAGGACACTCTCGAGGTCTCACTGATTTGTGTCGCCTAGCTGACATGCCTGTGTTTATCTCCTTGGGCTCTTTGTCTCAGACAGGGTCACGTAATAGTCACCTGTCTGTGTCTTTCAGGTGGTCTTCATTGTCCTGACTTATGCCCTTCCCCCCGGAAGTGGTCTCTTTTTCTGTGCATTCCACTGCGTCATACCTTCTCTGGATCAGTGACAGCCACAGACTGAATGTGGGGAGGGATTTGGTGGCCAACAAGTATTAGGAAACCCCCCAAAATAAACAGGCCAAACTTACATCAGCTACTAGATGGAGACATTATTCTGGGCCACTCTGAGAGTAGCTCCTTGGGCCAACCTCCTCTTCATTTTCTCCAGAGCACGTCGGCACATTGTCACATACCCCTTTTCAAAACATTTTCCCCTCTGCTGGCACACTGGTGAAGTGATGGGTACTGGAACATTGTATGACTGAAACCCAATCAGGAACAACCTTGCAACTGTGTATCTCATGGTGAGCCAATTAAAAATCAACTGTTCAGTACATAACTTTAAAAACCAGGTGATTCATTTAAGAAAAAAGGAACAACTCTTCAGTATATAACTTAAAACAAACAAACAAACATACATTTCCCCCTTCTTGGCTTTGGGGCATGGTAAGCTTCCACCCTCACTTCTAGTTTATCTTTCTTCATTTATAGGAACTATTACCTGGTTCTTTCCTGGGTTCTCTGGTGAGCAAAACTCCTTCCACATTTTTTTTCATTTTTTAAAAAATTGAATCACAGTGAGATACAAATCTGTCTCCGTTCCATGAGAGCTGTAGGGAGAGCTGGTGGCAAGGTGTTCCCGAGCTTGCCTTAAAACAGGACCGGAGCATCTCAGTGGGATCTGGGGTCTGTTTTTATTTTTAATTTTATTTTTAATTTTATTATTGTAGCACTGTCCTGTAGCTTGAGTGGGCCCAGTAACATTGTGAGACATGTTGTTACTGTGTTTGGCATATCGAATACGTCACGGGGAGTTTGCCAGGCTCTGCCATGCGGGCGAGATACTCTCGGTAGCTTGCCGGGCTCTCCGAGAGGGGTGGAGGAATTGCACTGGGGTCAGCCATGTCAGCTGCGTGCAAGGCAAGCGCCCTACCTGGTGCTATCGCTCCAGTCCCTGTGCTGTTGCTCCCTGTGCTATTGCTATTATAATAACATAATAATTTTATTATTATTATTATTACTTTTTGGGTCACACCCGGTGGTGCACAGGGGTTACTCCTGGCCCTGCACTCAGGAATTACTCCTGGCGGTGCTCAGGGGACCATATGGTTGCTGGGAATCGAACCCAGATGGCCGTGTACAAGGCAAATGCCCTCCCCGCTGTGCTATTGCTCCAGCCCTAGATCTGTGTTTTTAACTCTGACATTGCCCTGATGCAAGAACCTCACTCTGTGAGGACAGTTACCACCTGAGAGGGGACCCCCTTCTATTTTCTCCTGGTCACTGTCTCCCCTCAACCCTCTGTGGGGTCCAGACACACAGTGAGATGTGTCAGTTGCTTGACGCTTCCCCATTCTGTGGGTGTTTTGCCCCAATTTCAGATCCCTGGCTGCGAAGAGACCAAATCCACACACTAGATAATGCAAAAGCAAAGGAACTTCGAGCTAGGGTCCAAGTCTCATCCAGCACAGTGAAATCTTGACAAGAACCCTGACTCCAAACCATCCGTGGTTTCTATAGGTTTCAAAGTTTCAAAGTTAAGCAAGCACTATGGCAACAGTGGTCAGGCCACGTGAATAGTAGTTTCCAGTAACAGTTTATAGTTACATTCCCGTTGTGATTGATTAAGCCTGCTTGCTGGGACCAGGAACTTTCCAGGTGGGTTCAGGTTGGCTAGTGACACATTGTCTGATTTATGGGAACCGGAAACTGTCTCAGTTCCAGGAACTGAACCCTAGGCTGCCTGATCTGAGTTTTCTCATCTCTGCCACCTGTCGTGGGGTTCAAGAGAAATCTGTGTGGCCAGGTACACTCACGCTGCCCCCAAATCAGACACATCTCTTCGGCAAACATGCCGGCAAAGTTCCCTCCATGCCTGTTTGTGCTCGTGGCTCCGCTCACAGATTCGCCTGCGTCCAGCTGTTTTCTCACTGCCTTTTCCTGCCTCTCACCTGCTTCATGGAGCCTCCATTTGTTTCCGTGCATTTTCCTTTCTTCTCTTTCCCAGAGATGAAAAGTATTCCTGCACGGATTTCCTTGTAGATCTTTCTTGCATTATTTAAATAAAAGTCTGTTTGTTTTATGCTCCATCTAACAGGCGCTTCTGTGCGCACATCTATCATCTTGGTTATCTGTTCCTCATGCTGGTAAGGCATAATGGAACCTGAACTGGCCCGTGACATGACATTTTTTGCTTTATTATTCACAGCCTTGTTACTGGCAATGCCACACAGTCCATCATGTGTATTATAGCTGCTGTAAGCCTTTTCTCCCAAGACCGCGTCCCAGTACCTCCATTGGCTTCTGTCTGTGGAGCAACTTCTACAGAGAACTCATTGGCCATTTTCTGCAACTCCAGCTCTTTGCAAATCCCGAGGGCCATGAAGAATTGGCATGAGTTGACATATGAAGAGAACATATTTACCATTTGACCTATTGTGAAGAAAGTGCTCTAGCCTTTTGGAGCAAGAGACAGGCTTTGTTGGTGCAGGGATGCAGGGAAGGGACCAGGCGAGGATCATTTGGGGTTGGCATTTTCTTCTTGAGAGGCTGGGGTGAGGGGTGAGAAGAGAGAGCTTAAGAGGAGTGACCTTGTCAGAGGGCTCTGAGCTATGCTAGGGAGGAGGTGGGATGTTAGGTTTTCTGTCGGTTGCTGTGGAATCAGGACAAGGAGGTGCCGGGCTCAGGGGCTGGTTGGAAGGATGGAATGAGTTAAGTTCATGATGCTTGCCACAGACACTTGCTCCTTGTCCTTTAGAGCTTAGACCCAGAAGCCGAAAGCTACACTTCTCCATCTGGCCCGGGGAGTGGGTCTGGATTATCAGGCATTTGGGGTCATCTGTGACCTGGAAGGTGGGAGAGAGAAACAAAAAGCTCTGATGGTGGCAGTTCTGACCTGGCAAGATTGGAATGTGTCACTGTGTGTCTCACTCATAGTCTCAGCCTGGGACAGTGGAAGGGGGAAGCAGGGATATATTCAGAGCCACGAAGAGCACCGAGCCCTGGGGGAGCGGGGACTGTCAGGATACCATCTCCCACCCTCGCAGGTGTTTGGTGTCTGAATCTCTTCCAACCAGAGCTCAAGAAGTGGGGTATACCTGCAGCACTGTAGAGTTGGGGTTCCCCTATTCCCAGGGTTGAAGAGAGCCCCACGGGGTCCACCCTTTAGAGACCACCGCATATTCTGAGACTAGTGCCAGGCCTGCACCCCCATCTGAGTGGACATGTGGATCCACATCCAAGCTTCTCTTCAAGAGTGAGCAGGCAGGAAAGTTTGGGGGTGGCCTCATCTTCCTGCAACAAGCTGTGATTTCTTTCATCCTCAGCTTTGCCTAAGACTGAGGCAAAGTGATCATAAGAAAGCAGGATTTATTATTGTTCTCTCACCTGTGTCGTGCTAATGGACAAGCAGAACACACTTGGCAGGAATTGTAGGGTTATAAAGTACACTAGCAGATAATGGCAGGTAACCGGCCGCAGAGTTACTGCATTAGGCGCTGATGTTCACAGTGCGATGAGAGGCTGCGGGCTTAGAGAAGGAGAGGGGCTAACACAGAGCTCTGGGCAGAACCTCTCTCTGCTGAGTTTCTCATGAACTGCTCTGAAGGGGACCTGGGCCTGGATATGTCTTAGCAACCATGCTGGAGCCAGACTTGCGGGACTCTGTTGGAAGAGGCCTGACTTGTATCTCTTCTCATCCCTTTGATATTCCTCTGGCAAATCGAAGGACTCACAACTTCTGTTCTCAGTTATCTGTGCAATCACTTTCAGTGACACTGCTCTGCTCACAGTTCCCAATCCCCATGCCATTAAGTTCTGTTGCGTACGGTGTGAATATGTATTGAATAACGACGCGGCATTCTACAGATTTGTTTCCTTGATCAAGGAAGTTGATCCCTCTATCCGCAGTGTCTGAGCACAGACCTGGTTCCTGGTAAATATTTATTACTTGTATGACTAGTTGACTGAACCCTGCAGGGTGGTGCCACCATTGTTCTGAGGAGGAAACCATATCTTAGAGAAATGAGGTGACTTGGAGAGAAGTGGGCTGAGGCAGAATTTGAACTCAAGCACCATGAAACCGTTACGTGGGCTCTTTGCTCTCTGGACTGTGGAGGGGTGCTGTGAACCTTGAAGAAGAGGGAGTGGAGGTGCTCCGAGACAAAATACTCAGCAATATCAACTGATATTAATTACAGAGATATTGAAGGTCATCTTCATTTCCTCTCCTTCCTTCCTTCCTTCCTTCCTTCCTTCCTTCCTTCCTTCCTTCCCTCTTTTTCTCCCTCCCTTCCTTCTTATTTTCCTGGTGGTGCTGGGGATGGAGCCCAGGGTCTTTCATATGCAAAGGCAAGTGCTTTGTCTTGGGGAGCACACCTGACAGTGCTCAGCCTTACTTCTCTGATGCTTAGAGAACCATAAGTGGTGCTGGGGATTGAACCCCAGCCAACCACATGCAAGGCAAGTGCCCTTCCTCCAACACTTATTTTAACAATCTTTAAAAAAAACACAACAAACCACCAAATTATATATTTTTGTTGCATAAAAAATTTGGTGAATGCCGAGGTTACTGTAATTCAATGACTGTTGACTTTGGAGACTTTCACATAGTAACAGTGGGTGCTACGTGTGGGTTTGTTCCACTGACACACAGTTATCCCTGTGCATATCTCTGCACTCCTGCGTCTCAGTGGTCCTATGGGGGTGATACCCATTAGACGGGTTATTGCTCCCGTTAGACAGGTGAGAACACTGAAGCTCTGAGAACTAAACTCAACTGCCACATGGCTCAGAGCTGGGAAGCCAAGACTGTGGTGTAGACGCTGGCAGTTCTCCACAGAGGGGTGCACTTTGTCAGTGCCAACAGCTGCCTCCCTGAGTGTGGGTGGAGCGCGGGGGGTGGAGTGCTCAGGGCTGCCTGACCGGGCAGGATGTGCAGATCCGGTCCACTCAGGCTCTCACAGATAGCCAGAGGAAATGGGCACGTCATGGTTGATGTGCTGTAGAAATGCAGTAGTTTCAGCCAAACACTTCAGCCTGGGAGAACACTTGCCTAAGGACCAGCCTTGTTAGAGAAAGGGATAAAAGTGCAGGGGTGGGGCGTGGGGCATGGCCAGCCAACAGAGGGAAGTGGCAGACCACCAGAGTGGCAACTCAGAGCACTGGTGTTTCGGGGTGGGGGGACGGAACTGTTCTTTTTTAAATTTTTATTAGTGAAACACCATGAGGTACAGTTGTAGACTTACAAATTTTTGTGCGTGGGTTTCAGTTATACAATGGTCGAGTCCCCATCCCTCCACCAGTGCCCATTCTCCTGTTCTTAGTCTCCTCAGGAACCTTGGGAGCCTGCGGCAGTTGCTGGATTCGGTGTTTGCTCACTAAATATTTCAGAGGGGAAGGCATCGTCTGCTCTGCCTTTGCTAACAGACGGGGTACCCAGCAGGAGATGCTGCTTTGAAGCCTACCTGAGTATGGGTACACCTTTTGTGCTGTTTTAATTCCTCTATGTTCATTTGAATGGGGGACAGGATTCATACCTACTCTCAAGGGAATACAACCTCCTTCATGCACCAGGTTCTTGTGAATGAAAGTATACATATATATGTATATATGTATATATATATTAAATGGAAGTATATTTGAGGAAAGTCTTCCTGGATCCTTAAAAGAAGCATTTGGAAGGTATTTCATCTTTTTTAAACAGATTGCACAAACATTCAAGATTTCAGTTATTGAACTGTTGCAGTACTGTGGAACCATCAGGAGCATGAAGGAGCTTCCAAATGGCCCCAGAGCCCTGATCTGAGAGGGGCTGTGGACGCAGCTTTCTCCACCTCCCCCATCGGGCTGTCTGCCTCCTCCAGAACCAATCCTTTTAATTTGCTGCTCCCTCTCTCTTGGGCTTGGAAACTAGATAACCAAATCCATTATAGTTATTTGCCAAGGAAGAGTAAATAGATTCTGATTGAGGAGGCTCACTTACAAACAAAGTGCATTAACTTTAATTTATGGATTTGATAACATTGATTTTGGCTTCTCAGAGGCCTTTTCCCCCCACCTGTACTCGTGTTGTTCTTACTGGTTCCGGTATGATTGAAGTTTTAGATTAATAATACCTTTTAACTAAGCATATGGACAAGAGTGCTCTCCGCACTCATATTGCCTTGACTTACCTTGATGGGGCTGCCCTGAGCATGTGGCCATGCCTGTTTTTAGTTCCTGGATGACCCCATGAGAGCTTTGTGATTAGGATAATCATCTCATTTTTAAGATGAGAAAAGGAAGCCGAGAGAAACGCAGTAGCAGAGCTGGGATTCCGAGTCTGGGGGCTGGTTCCTAAGTGTGGGCGCTTCACTGATACTGTAGGTGACCTCTGTAAGGTGTCTTAGAGCCAGGGTTTTGCTTAGAATAGGATTTTTTAGGAGCCAGAGATATGGTACAGTAAGCAAGGCACCACTTATGGTCGGTTCCCTGAGCACTGTCAGGAATGATTCCTAAATACTGTTGGTGTAGCCCCCAAACAAACCAAAGCCAAAGGCCCACAGCAGAAGAATATGATCCTTTCATTGTGGCCTCAACTAGGCTACAGCTAGCAGATATATGCTCTTTACCAGGGACATTGAGAAAGGAACAAGGATTGAAGGTAGGAACCAAAGCTCCTTAATTCCCTTAATTGTGTTCATGAATATCTTGGGGTATCACCTCGAAGGTCCTGGTTGGGGCCTATCAGATGGAAGAAGGATGAAGAGGGGGCTTGTTCTCTGCTGTCCCAAGGTGGAGATTTGGTGTTGAAACCATTATATGTGAAAGACCAAGGGATTCTATGGTGGCTCAACACCTCACCCAGTCAGGCCACCTAAATAGACGAGAACTTCCGGTTGGGATTGGGCACCCAGAACCAGCCTGTATTCCTGCATCAAACTTAAAGCCCAAAGGAGACATCATGGGGTGAAGAGACTTCAAAACATTCAAAAGAGACATTCGAAAGAGACTTCATTGGAAGCAGTTTCTGGGAGCTACTTGGGCCCTGCACTTGAACTGGACATTCTCTTGGGCAGTGAACAGGGACAGGAGAATCAGCTGTGGGTGAGCTGCCTGGCACCCAGCCACAGATGAGAACTGAGAGTCAGGGGCCAAAGTCCCTTCCTGCCATCCATTAAACAGAATTTGCCCGAACTCTGGGGTCTTGGATGGAGGAGTAGACAGATGTGTCCCAGAGCCACATGGAGCATCATGGGTCCCAGGAGAGCTGAGAATTGGAGACTTGGGTCTCAGCTCCAGTTTGACCCCGGAATAGTGGCCTGGCCTTGTCAGTCTCTTTCCCCAGGCTGGAGATTTCTGCGTTGCAAAATAAATATAATAACTCCTACCTTTCAGAGTCACAGCAGAGTTCAGATGAGAGGTTAGATACAAAGGCTGCAAAGCACCATGTAAATGTAGCTGTTATCATAATGACTGTTATTACCATCGTTGGCAACACGAGACAGATATATTCCTTTGCTGATATATTTACTCCTTGTTTCTTTCTTTTTCTTTTTCTGATGGCATATTTCTCTGTGAGCCTTTTCCCTCAGCCTCCTCTCAAGATAACTTGGAGATGTAAAAGAACTAAAAGCCAAGTTCCAAATTTAGTTTCTGACCTTTCCAAGATGGATGGTGGTTGGTGTGGCCATCACGGCTTGCTGCTGAGTATCCCGCGGGGTGGCTGCGGCCCGAGCAAACTCCGTGAGGGAGTGGGAAAACTGAAGTCTGGAATGTGTGTCAGGGCCTCAGAGATACCTGTCCCCTTGCATGAAGCCCCTGCTGGGTCACTTATGCCATGTACTTCACAGCTCTAGTTTTAGCTGTAGGACGACTGAGTGTTGCTACTGAATCATCATCCCGAAGGTGACTTGAGTCCCCACAGGGCTACAACTGGTTCTTAGGGGGGCATATGGCTTGGGTTGGACACGGGTCAAATCTCCGAGGGGTGTGATGGTTTAGAAGGTCTCTGCTGCTGGGTTTTAAGACGGGGTTCTGGCTCCGAGGAGCCAAGTAAAGCAGCCAGCAAAGAGCAAGTTTTGCCCATCACGGTACGAACTTGAAGAAACGCTGGACTCATTTCTTCCAGGGTTGGACCGTTCCCTCTGCTTTGTCCTCCAGATGCCTGACCAGAGAAGGAACCTCTCAGCACTTGGCTTCTGCCCTGATGGGCTTGCTCAAGTTTGGTTTCAAGTCGTTACTTTTGTGGGCATTTGTGATACGGACAGGCAACCCAGAGGCACTGCGTCTCTGCCTGCACTCGGTCTGGCTGAATGAAGCTGCTCCTTGGGGACTCAGGTTCGATGTTGCTCTCTGAGGTCCTCCCCGATCCTGGAAGCAAGTTGGGGTCTGCTTTCCTGCTGACTAGTAGGAGCCTTCACGGCTCTACTCAGACTAGAACTCACTCTTGCCTTCTCTGCCCTCCCCCATGCTGTCTTACCTTTCCCGGTATTGACTGTCTGTGCGTGTTTAAGCTCTCTTCTACATGTGCCGCTCTCCCAGAGCACCCACTTGGAAGAACGGCTGAACTACACTCTCTAAATGACAGACCCTTCCCTGCTTCCAGTTCTGGAGGCCAGAAGTGCAAAGCCTAGACCAGCTGGCCTGGGAGATGCTGCATGTCTCAGTCCATATTCTAGGATGGCTGGCAGCACATGCTCTGCATTCCTTGGCTTCTAGCCACATCTCACCTACCTCTTCCCCGTGACCATCTCCCCTGTGCATCTGTCTCTCGGTTCCTCCTCTCAGAAGCACTCCAGTCATGAGATCAGGGCCCTCCCTCCTCATGCAGCACCCCGCTGAAGTCTCCTTTTTACCCTGTAGCCGAAGAAAGTCACATTCAGAAGGACGAGAGAGAGAGAGAGAGAGAGAGAGAGAGAGAGAGAGAGAGAGAGAGAGAGAGAGAGAGCGAGCTTAATCATTCCATTTGGAAGGACACAGCACTCGCTCGCTCGCTCGCAGTAGTCTTGCACATGCGCATAGCATGAGAGGCCTATGCCCAGGCTGGCATTCTGGTGCTTAGACTGAAGGTGGACGCGGGTACTGGCAGGGCAGTGTCCAGTGTCCAGTTCTGGCCAAGTTGCTTGGCAATCGGGCAAAGGAGGTTCTTTCCCGGCAGTGGACTTGCACATTAGCTTAGTCCTCAGGTCAAGACCCAAGCCTCCTCTTTCTCTCTTGTTTCCTTGACCCATGGGTCTATGAAGAACAAAAAGATAGTCAGAATGGGAGATCCTGGGGCATAAAAGTTCTCCAGATTCTAGCAGGCCCAGTCCAAACACCTCCTTGGCTCCCTCTGACTCTTGTGAGTGGGTGGAGGCCTAGTCCTACTGGGCCCTGGTCATGGGTCACGGTGACCAGGGAAGGCGTAAGCTGGCCCTGCTGCTCATGCCTGACAGTTAGGCCACGTGAAGTGGGTTTGGCAGAGACCCCAGGGATGACTTATTTTTGCCAAGGTTCAGCCCAAATGGGGAGCAGCTCTAGGCAGATGTGGGGTGACTCAGCCGGGGTGTTCCACACCCTTTCAAGTGGTGTGCCTCCCTCACTGCCTGCTTCTGCAACCACTTGTCATTGTTGTGGGTCTGGTGGGAATCCCTGTCCCACAGTTATTCTGGGAAAAGTTCTGGAGGGTGACAACTTAGGGATGTGATTGCCCAGAGAATGCCAAATCCTCTGGGAGAATCCAGTCATTCCCAGAGTCAATTTCTGGGTTGGTAGAAAGGAGTAAAAAAGAAATGTTGGTTGAATGCGTATTGTGTTCCAGGCCATGTACTGGAACCCTAATATGTGCAGAAATGGACTTGCTCTCTGCCCTCAAGGAGCCTGTCTTCTGTGATTGTAGCACATATCAGAGTTTCTCTCCTATAAGCTGTGGTCTCCACAATCCAGCTTTAGATACCTGACAACTTCTCAAAACCTCTACAAATGGAGACGCGTGGCCATGCCATGAGACCCATGAGACCTGGGTGCAAAGTCCTCCACCCTGGGGGTGCTGAAGAGCTTTAGAGCATTGGCCCACTCAGAAGGCAGCCTCGCCCGCATGGTTTGCCTTTGCAGCTTTTTGCTCTTTTCCTTCTTATTGCCATGAGCAGAGTTTGAAAAGGACGATGGAGTCAGCACTGATGGATTGTCTGGACTTCCGAATTGTCTTAAGTTTTGCATCTGCAGTACACTTGCTCTGCTCCCACCGGGCAGGAGCGTGAGGGAAGCCACATTCTCTCGGGTGGCTAATGAATTTTCCTTCATTAGCACCCACAGGCAGAGGTCAGTCCACAGGAACCATGGTCATGCAGTGCACACGAGGAGAACGTGAACCGAAAACCTATCCAGGTCTTCGGGAGTGTCATGTGAGAGAGGCTCTCCACTCCCTTTCAGTATTTATTTATTTATTGGGGACCACTATGAGTAAGGTGTCGGAGAGAGAGAATCCCTGGGTGTGGGGGTATCCCTGGTTGAGCTCTGCCCAACCACCTCTTAACGGTGTTCCTTTGATGAGCATCCCTGTCACTTAGGATTGCTTCCAGGCTCTGGACTCTGCCTTCTCTGCCTCACCTCAGTCCTCTAGCAAATGGAGGAGGTGGAGGTGCTGTTAGCCTTGTGACAGAGAAGCCAATAGGCTAGAAGCGTCGACTTCCTGCCCAGGCAATCACTGCTGACAGTAAGAACACAGAGTTCAAGCAAGCTCTTGGAAATGATCTCTAAAACCCTTCTCCACACGATTGCTCACGAATTCCTTCTGTGAACCCCGATGGAATATGAGCCAGTGATTGCGCCAACGTCAAATTCCAAAGGGAGGAAACCAAGGTTTAAACATTACACAAAAGTTACTTTTTAGGAATTTGTGAAAAGTAAAAGGTAAAAAAGGCCCTCCGGTTGATCGTCGATTTGCTCGAGCGGGCCCAGTAACGTCTCCATTGGAGACTTTGTTGTTACTGTGTCTGGCATATCGAATACTCTCGGTAGCTTGCCGGGCTCTCCGAGAGGGGCGGAGGAATCGAACTCGGGTCGGCCATGTTGGCCGCGTGTAAGGCGAACGCCCTACCCGCTGTGCTATCGCTCCAGCATATATAATGCAACCTAACTCTGGACAACCCCCCCTATGAGATTCCCTCTCAAAAAATATATATATATATTTACACACATACATATATTGTGGGTGTGGGTGTGGGTGCTTGAAAGGACGTTGATGAAAGGACTGCTAGTATAGAATTTTCTGGCTCTTGCAGTGGTGAGTCTAGTTATGTAAAGATGGTGCTTGTCCTAAACGTTTCTCTGACTTGCTCTCTAACCCCACCAACTCTGCCCCAGTACTCAGGGGAGCTGCTGGCCATGTGCTGTCAGTTATATGCTTGCTTTTCTTTAATGTTGCATAAAGGTATTTGGCTATAAATCTCTAATCATTGGAATTTGCAGTGTATGAGGAAAGTAACTAGGGTAAGCTAGTTAAACTACTCTATTACTTGTGTTTAGCAGAACTAAGACTTATGGAGAAGCTAGGACTAATTTCAGGGTTCTGACATGATTCTGATATTAGGATATGATTAGTCTTAGGCTAAAAATAATGACTAAAGTACATTGGGGGGGATAGGAAGAATATGAGCTTGGTTGGTGCTTAGAAAGTTATATAAAATAGTAGAAGTGAAGGACTATCCATAAGAAAATTTCATACAAAAGATATCATTTTGGCATCAGTCGACGGAGTTCTCCAAGTTCAAATCTGGGAACATTTACGGGATGATCTTCATTCATTCATCAAAAAATACGTATGAAGCACCTACTCTGTGTTAGACACAAGGGTAATTAAGACACATGGATAGTTCCTGTTTCAAGGGACATTATTCTAAGAACCAGGTATCTAACATCTAATTAGACAACTAATTATTCAGTTATAATGGTCTCCAAAATGTGTTATTATGTTTGAACACGACTTAGTTTTAAATTGATACTAAAAGTCAAACCAAACCTGAAGGAAGGGTCACTTTATTATAAGGAAGGAAAGCTATGCCCTAACAATTGAGGTTTCTCTTAAATGCTAATGATGAAAAAAATGTTTTGGGGTAGATTGTGGAATTTTCTTTTTAATCTGCCAAGGTAGTTTCTGGATTATAAATTTGAGGCTTATGAATTAAAGGGATGGAAAGTGAGGAGGAAATTTAGACTCTTCTCCCATGGCAACTCATGGGAGAAGTGTCTAAATTAACAAGTTTCTTCAAGTGAGGGCAAACTTGTCATGGATACAAGGAGAAGATTCCAGAGGGAATAAAAACAAACCCCAGGAGGAAAGAACTGAGCAGAATTTTGAGCTCTCTGCTACATTAGAAGCAGGAGGGCAGCTCTATGCTGGCGAGATTGTTCAAGAAGAAACTCAATTAATATGCAAGAAAAGTTTCTGATTTAGAGGATGTTTTGCTGCCAGGAGATGCCGAGGCTCTAAGTGCTGCCTGCTGTCACTTTAGATCCATCAGGCTGATTTGAAATTCTGGGTTGTCAAAGTCATCTCTTTGCCTCCCTGTAACTAGCCACCTCTAGCAAAGCTTGTTTATTTTTGTAAAAAATGTTATTTTGTTATTTTGGGGGACTTTCTACCCACAAGACATTTTTTTCTTGTTTTCAGTGTCAATTTCTTGGATTTGGCCTTTCAGGGCTAACTAATAAAATTCTTTGCTTACTCATCGCTTATTTTAGTGGGTCTTACTTCCAGGAGAGCTGTTTTATCTCAGACCTTCGCAATCCTATAACTGAAAGTCAACTCTTCACAACCTGTGGATTTCTTAGATTGGAAACCGATTCTTGGGTTTATGTATCACAGCAATGAACTCCTCATTGTAGCTCAGTGATTTGCCTGCTTGTTCATTTTGTTCTTTTTCCTGTGTTCATTCAACCACCACTTTTTGGGTTTGTTTTTGTTTTGGGACCACACCTGGCCGTGTTCAAAGATTATTCCTGGCTCTGTGCTCAGGGGTCACTCCTGGCAGTGTTTGGGGGACCATATGTGATGCTGGGGGTCAAAACTGGGTCGATGGCCATATGTGATGGCCCTACCTGTTTGTACGATTTCTCCAGCCTCTCAACTGCAGTTTATTGAGTGCCTTCTACATTCCAGGTCTGGCAGGAGACACTCAGTGATAGAATACATGGGGGTGGAGGTTTTAGATGAATCTTTGTTTCTGTACGTATCAGGTGTGGCCAAGTGTGGGTTTTGGTGGAGAGCCAGTTTTCCTGGCCTTTGTCTTCTCTGCTTGGATTGTCCTGATCCTCCACAGGTCCTGCAGCAGAGAGGGACCTGCTGACCTGAGACCAGAGATGCTAAACTGACTATATACCCTTGGGCTTAACCTTTCTGAGCTTTCTGTTTTCATATACCATTTAGCACAAATTATGGGGACTTAACTCACAGGATTTTTGCAGGAGCACTATCTCATTAGAGCTCTTTGAAAATCCTCTCATTATTCAAATGGAAGTATTGTTATTTTTTT
This sequence comes from Sorex fumeus, assembly GCF_029834395.1. Taxonomy (NCBI): domain Eukaryota; kingdom Metazoa; phylum Chordata; class Mammalia; order Eulipotyphla; family Soricidae; genus Sorex; species Sorex fumeus. The sequence goes on along the minus strand of NW_026606093.1, from coordinate 3,438,617 downwards.
TTATTACTGACTGCCTACGAATTCCATACGGGGGGGGGGGGTGGTGACACAAAGAGAAAAGGCATAACTTTCCTCACTCTGGGTTAGGTGTCCTGGGCAAGGAAAGGCTAGAGGACATTCAGATGAAGAGAATCAAATAAGAGAATCCTGTTTTGAGAAGGGAGAGAGGGCTGGACAATTTCTCTTGACCTTTCTTGTTCTAGTTGTCGACAGGACAGGTTGTTCTTGGGAAATGGCCCCCAAGTTGGCCCCTGTCAATGTTGGAGTCAGAATCACTTGCTAGCTCTCATCATAAATGAAATCACTATTTGTTTGGCAACAGTATATGTCAGGGACATATAGTTTGGTTGGGGAGTTAAGATGCTTGCATAAGTGGATATCAGGGTATAATTTTTTTCTTAACAATTTATTCTCAGCATTTTAATTTAAAACCTTTTTCCATAGATGTAGGTGTTGGAACATTATATGACTGAAACCCAATCATGAACAACTTAAAAAATTTTTTTATTTTATACGTGGTTCACAATATTTGATTACAGTTAATGTTCAAACACCAATTCCACCACCATTATACCTTCCCACCACCAAATTTGGGATGTTTCCATCCCAAGCCCCAATCCCCAATCCCAGAAGTTGTCCCAAAGCACAACTGAAATAATATATTTTGTCTGTTATGGAAAAGCATCTTATGATGTGTTGTGCAGCCGCATTTGTGGCCTCGCTATTCAGGAATACGTTCACTTGTAGGTGAGGCTTGACCTGAGCGTGTGGGGAGCGGCCTTGAGCATGGCGGCGGTTGGGTTCTGGAGGTTTTTAGCTGCTGGGGTTGGGTCCCTTGGGGTGGAGAGGGCTCTCACCTGCCACCTCTGGGGTGCCCCGAGTGAAACAGCCTGGCGCGGAGTCCAGTGGCATGGCTATGGCGGGCGTCATGTTGCGTCCTTCTGGGAGAAAAAGCCGTGTGATCTGGATGGATCAGGAGATCGGCGGCAGGAGGTGGCTTATGGGCATGACCCCTGGGTTGCTGGAGACTGGGGGGAAATGGGCAGAGGCTCTCCACTCCTGGTCCCTTTGAGAGGGGCATAATTTTTATACTGGGACTAGATGAGGGAAATGCCAAGAGGTCAGGGCACTTTTAGGTTAAAGGTCATTGGAAAAGGTGGTAGGAAAGAGGTGGACCTTCATCTGAACAGGAGGCAGAACACGGAACCGGCTGGTAAGGTATTCTTTCTGGTTATTTGATAGCATTTAGGTATCCCCTTCCTATTCAGCTGGAAGAGATTGTTTCCTGGTCTCCATATCTCTTCTTCCCAGCCTGGTGGACAGAGCATCGTGAAACCCAGTTCAAGTACCTCGCTGCACCATTTCCTCTCTTTCTACAGAAGCATGCTGGCAGTCGCTTATAGTGATTTGTCTGTTGCTTTTCCTTCAAGGAAAATGTCTAAGGGTTAATGTCACCACCAAAATGGTCGGGGGCAGTAAAGGGAGAAAAGGAAGGGCAGTCGGAGTCCACCAAGATGCGGGCAAATGAGAGGACAGATAAGTCCACCCCCGCAGGCTTCAAGACCTTCAATATTATCTGAAGAAGTTTGTTTTATGGGAAACCATATATTTGTCCAAATGCTGACTTTTCCCTTTTTTTCAGAAATGTCTCAGAAATTGAGAAAGATAGGCTGTATTTAAATGAATGGGTCTGGGGACTGAACAAGTAGTGTAGAGGGTAGGGTGCTTGCCTTGCAAATGGCAAATCTGGGCTTGATCCCAGGCACCCCATATTGTTTCCTAAGGACAGCCAGGAGTGATCCTGAGTGCAAAGTGAGGAGTAGGCCAGAGCATGGCTAGGTGAGGTACCCAAATCCAATAATAGTAATAATAATTATGATGATGATGATGAAGATGATGCACTGCAGCACTGTCCTCCTGTTGTTCATCGATTTGCTTGAGTGGGCATCAGTAATGTCTCGATTGTGAGACTTGTTACTGGTTTTTTTTTTTTTTTTTTTTTTGCTTTTTGGGTCACACCTGGCTCTGCACTCAGGAATTACTCCTGGCAGTGCTCAGGGGACCATATGGGATGCTGGGAATCGAACCTGGGTCTACCGTACAAGGCTAACATCCTGCTCGCTGTGCTATCACTTCAGCCCCTGTTGTTACTGTTTTTGGCATATCGAATATGCCATGGAAAGCTTGCCAGGCTCTACTGTGTGGGCGGCATACTCTTGGTAGCTTGCTGGGCTCTCCGAGAGGGACGGAGGAATTGAACCCGGGTTGGCTGCATGCAAGGCTAATGCCCTACCCGCTGTGCTGTCACTCCAGCCCAACAACAACAAACAACAACAACAAATAATAATAATAATGGGGTGGGCAGATCCAAGAGAAGGAAAATTAGAAAGTATGCACTGCATGCAAAGGTTGAAGGGGGGAGATGATTCTACTCTGTTAGCTGGGTTGGCCCCCTTCCAGACTGTTCTGTCAGATAAGGCCATGAGAGGATAATTGATATCTCCGTAGGCCACCCTGGGGGGTAAAAGGCCACCTATGGGCAAAGCAGACACTTGGCTTTATGGAGCCTAAGACTTCAACAAAATTATTTCCTTGGAAATATTTTCTACAGACTTACCTCTTTTGGGTTGGAGCGATAGCACAGCGGTAGGGCGTTTGCCTTGCACGCAGCCAATGTGGCCGACCCGAGTTTGATTCCTCCGCCCCTCTCGGAGAGCCCAGCAAGCTACCGAGAGTATCTCGCCCGCACGGCAGAGCCTGGCAAGCTCCCCGTGACGTATTCGATATGCCAGACACAGTAACAACAAAGTCTTCAACGGAGACGTTACTGGGCCCGCTCGAGCAAATCGCTGAACAACGGGAGGGCCTTTACCTTACCTTACCTTTACCTCTTTTGGGCAAATGTCAGGTAAATTTTGTAAACTCACTTTCAATGGCAGAAAAGTGAAATTGTGGAGAGAGGTAACATCAGCTGAAACTCAGGATTAACTGGAGGAAGAGGGATGAAAGAGAGAGAAGTGGAGAGAAATCCTGGGTTTCAGGATAATAAAATGTAAAAGAAAATTATGAAAATGGTCGGATGAGATTGGAAGGTTAGCAACTAAAGTTAGGAAGTGAAAGGAGACTCCTCTCTACATTCCTGTGCCTCTTATGGCTTTCGTCTGTTAAACAGGCAGCAGGTTTGCTCCAGTTGAAAGAAACATTTGAAAAACCTTACCCGTAGCACTTGGGTTTGCTTGCTTTTGATTCATGATTCTTCCATCACTACAGGTAGTAGTGTGTGTGTGTGTGTGTGTGTGTGTGTGTGTGTGTGCGTGTGTGTGTGTGTGTGTATGTAGGGGTGTGGGGGGAAGTCCTATTGGAAAGCAAGAGCCGTTGCTACATCTGGTAACAGTTAGGAAGATCCTGGCAGCCTAACTGTATTTATGCAACTTCGAGGGCTTTTTCACTGTTTGTGTGTTCATATGCTTACCTATACACACATGCACTCCTACAAAGCCTGTCAAATATTGCAGACATTTTGGAATGAATTAGCATTATAAAGTCATAAGGAAATCTCTGAAGGGAATTTCAAGTAGAGAAACAGGAGAGAGAGAAGCCCAAACATTTCCCTGTGCAGCAAACCAATCATCCACACAACCACAGGAATCTGATAAATCTCTTGTGAAATCCATTCCCTCCTGCCTGACTTGGAAATATTCACTCTACCTTTCACAGTGAAATACTACATGGGAAAAACCCATCAGAGAGATACTGCTCCCACTTAGGGGCAAGGCAAGGGGCCTCTGGACCTGACTTCCAGTCACTGCTCAGAGATGACCTCTGCTGTTCCTCTTTGTGCACGAAACCCAGTTCTTTCCCTGGCCAGGCCAGGATTCCTGATTTGGGGGAATGCTTTACAGTTCAGGGGTTCTGGGTCATCTCTTTCACTTCGTTGCCAATCACCTTTCATCCTACGAAGAATGATGGCTACTATTATACTTCCTGAGGGAGCGTCACATGGCCAAGATCTTTAATCTTATCTCCTTGAAAACTAACACTAAAAACCTGTCTATGAAGGAAGTGCTTTTTGTTTAAACTCTAGTTTGCAAGTAAGTCGGCTAATTTAGAGGAAAGGTGAGCTAGCTCAGAGCTAACTAGCTGATACAGAATTTGAAATAAGTTCTGTGGACTCATAAGACATTGTACTTTCAGTGTAAACAAATTTTACTACCCAGTCTAGGCCAGATACGGTATCACAGGAGCGTGGAAAAGGACTGTGGGTCTGAGAGCCCGGTAATGAGTGAGCGAGGACTCTTCTCTTGGATTTGTGCACCCCTAGTCTGTGCACCCCAAGGAAACCTTTAAACTGGTGGGCTAGCGGATGTTCATGGTCTGTACACTACTGGAAACAAGACCAGCAGTTGTCCAGGGAATCAGTGCTAGCATTGTTAGACCAATGTGGAATCTATTTTTGGGTCTGTCCGGTGGAAGCCTCACTTTGGTTTTGAGTTTTCCTAGGATTATCTGGGAGCTGGGCTGCCTCTAGAAAGACATGGGCTCGTAGAGTCATCTGAGCAGCAAAAGAAACCTATGCACTTACATAGAGTTAACTTGGATACTGATGAGTTTGCTGTATCTGACAACTCAGTAAAGGCCCTCCCGTTGATCGTCGATTTGCTCGAGCGGGCCCAGTAACGTCTCCATTGGAGACTTTGTTGTTACTGTGTCTGCATATCGAATACTCTCGGTAGCTTGCCGGGCTCTCCGAGAGGGGCAGAGGAATCGAACTCGGGTCGGCCATGTTGGCCGCTTGTAAGGCAAACGCCCTACCCGCTGTGCTATCAGTAAGGACATTTGAATGTCTGAGGTTGAAGAAGAAAGGGGCAGCTCTGACTTGTCTTAGGATGCTGCGCTTTGTTCTAAGTGACCCTTTGGAAATGCTTGGTTGAACGCACATGTTCGCGCCCTGCCAGGCCAGCATGAAGAAGCAAGCTGAGTGTGCAGCTATTCTAGGCGTAAAGCCAAAAGAAAGAGCGATACTTCTGGCTTAGTAACATGGGAAATATCACAGTTCCTTCTCTTGGATTCAATTAAAAACCCAGTAACCATTAATATTTTGATGGAAGAATTTTCTCTCTTGATAATGTCCAGGAAAATATCAACTATAACAATTCTTCTAGTCATAGTAAACTGTACTCTTGTCTTCTTCGCTTCCAACAGGATTTTAATTTACCTAATGATTATTTACCATACCAGAAACACCCTCGGATATGAAATGCCCTTGAATAAGAGGCAGTGACCTGAAATGCAGAACAGAGATTTTTGTTAGCCAAGGGACATAGAATGGTAGAACCAACATCCAAATAAGGGGGACTGCTTGGTTAGGTCCTGCCTTGGGTGTACCCCAAGGCAGGGTGACTGAGGAAGTTGGGAGTCTGAGCCTGGGACACAGGCTAAAGAGGAATATTGGCACCACCAGGGACTTGGGAGTCTCGGCGGCAGATTGAAACTAAGGAGCTTTGTGGGCCGAGACCAGGCAGTCTGCAGAAAGCAGGAAGAAGGGACCTAGTGTCGCAACTGGTGATGCGGTTCTCTTAACTCCTCCAGAAATAGTAGGAGTTGGGGATCCATCAAAAATAGTGGCTGTAGAGAGCCATCGACTGCTGCTGGAATCTGGTAAGTAAAACTAGAAGATCCTCAAAGGGGCCAGCGCCCTCCACATCCTGTAGGATTTCTGTGTGACCAAGAAACTGGCTGTCAGTCTCAGATTCGACTGGCCCAGTGCCTGCAGGTTGCAATGAACCTCAGGGTCCGAGTGAAGGGAAGAAGGAAAATGCAACTTGGATAGGCCTTGGCCATGAAGTCTAGAGGAACCACTCCCTGGAAGCAGGCAGGCATCCATTCACGCCTAATACATGGAACTCAAAAGCACACTCAGTGGTGCTCAGTGCTTATTCCTAGCTCTGTGTTTCAGGATTATTCCTGGTGATATTTGAGGGGTAAAGTACCAGGGATTGAAGTCTGGTCAGCCACTTGCTAGACAAGCACTTTGCTCCTGTAATATGTCTCGGGCCTAGTTTTTTCCTCCTTCCTTCCTTCCTTCCTTCCTTCCTTCCTTCCTTCCTTCCTTCCTCCCTCCCTCCCTCCCTCCCTCCCTCCCTCTTTCCCTCCCTCCCTCACTTCTTTCCTCCCTTCCTCTTGGAAAGATGGCATGGGAAATACAGCCGTAAATGCTGCCTTTGAAGTCAGGGGAGTCTTTGTATCCTGTGAGTTTTGTTTTGTGTCAGGTGTTGGTATTTCTTGAGCCCACTGCTGAGTGCCGCTGAGCTCATGAGCACTGTTCACAACAGAGTCTACAGCTGGCTGAATGTGCTCACTGGACATGACTCTGCTGTGATAGGAATCAATATATATATATGTTTCTAGAACCTTGATTAGTCTAAATTTGGAAGTAGAACCTACACAGTTTCCTAAGAGTACTGCAATAAAATTGGTCACATTTTTGTAAGTGTGGTATACACACATAAGGTATACACCTGGGGGTGGTGGTGTTGGTTCTCATTCAAAAAAGGGCACAGACTCCACTAATAGAAACCACGTATTGCCACCCAATACCTGTCTTCCCCAATTTCATAGTAATATTATTTTCAGCAGAGTATTGACTTTCCAGAATAATGAACTATACTTCCCCGCCTTCCTATGGTTAATGAAGTTGTGTGATTCAGTTCTAGCTAGCAGGATGCCAGCAGAAGTGATGTGTGCAGTTTCTGAGTTTTCCCCTTAAAGGGCAAGGTATATCTGCTCTTGTCCTTTCTTTCCTGGTAGCATGGCATGCCTTTTCAGATTATGCTCACAAAAGCAACTCCTTAGTGATAGTAAAACACCCCAGAAGCCTGTGCCCAAGCCCCTGGAAGAGAACCTTTGCTCCAAGGCTCTTGCTTGCATGTATGAGAGTTGATAAATGGCTCTGTGTGGCCTGTGGAAGTCTCTTATTTTGAAGCCTCTTTTTCAACTACAGTTTAAATGGTAACTTATATCTCACTTGGGGACTTTGGTTCGACAACAGTTGACAGCATTTGGAGAAGACAGCCAGGTTCAAGTAACACATCATAAGCAGAAAGTTAAAGACTTGTCTCTGCTCCTTCTCTTCCTGGTTCTCAACTCAAATATGGAGCTGGTGACCAAGAGGAAGAGTGGCAAATCCCTCGTATGGGGTGTCTTTCAGCCCTCTGTATTGGGTGAAAATGGGGTTACTATCTAGTTCTGGGTTTAGCATATGGTGACACATGTATTGAAAGTGGGGGATAGAGGCTGGAGACTTAGTTCAGAGATTAAGGTGCTTGACAGGTGTGGCAGACTCTGGTTCGATCCCCAGCACTGCAAATGGTTTTTGGAGCAAAGCCAGGAGTGATCTGGATCAAAGAGCCAGGAGTAGGCCCTAGACAGTGTGAGCGTGCCCTCATCAACCCCTTCACATCCCCACCTTTAGAAAGGGGAGATTCCCAGCACCCCATAGGGTCCTCTGAGCACCGCCAGGAGTAATTCCTGAGTACAGTACCAGGAGTAACCCCTGTGCATCACCGGGTGTGACCCAAAAAGCAAAATAAATAAATAAATAAAAATAAAAAATATATATATAAAGTCTTCTGCCCCCGCGCCTGGCTGTTCCTCGCCGAGGCCCCTTGGAGGGGAGCGGGTTGAGCTTTCCTCCCCGCCCCGACCAGGGCTCCGGCAGCCGAAGACCTCCAGGACCAGCCACCACCATGCTGAGACCACTCTTCGCAAACATGAAGGTACTGGCAGAGGGACAAAGTCATGCGGGTTCCGGGGACGAGATCTCCAAGCCTACTTGGATTGGAGTTGAGCATCCTCCACCCAGATCCTCCAAATTCCAGTAGGCGGGGGTCACACCCACCACCTGGCCCCCTGGCGCCGTGTAATCCCATCAGCAGCCAAGACTCAGAGACTATAAAATCCAGCTCCCGGACGAGAACAGTGCAGTCTCCTGCCCCCGCGCCTGGCTGTTCCTCGCCAAGGCCCCTTGGAGGGGAGCGGCTTGAGCTTTCCTCCCCGCCCCGACCAGGGCTCCGGCAGCCAAAGACCTCCAGGCCGCGTGACATCTTTTCAGGACATCTTTTTATGACATCTTATTATCTCATTCCTACTTTGGACAAACTTGCAGGCTATCGAATGTAGCCTGCCCACAGGGCAGAGTCTGGCAAACTCCCCGTGGCGTACCCAATATGCCAAATACCAGTAACAATGATGGGTCTCATTCTCCTAAAGAGCCTTGAATATAATCTCAGGGCTAGGATGAAAGAGACGTTACTGGGGCCTGCTCGAGGCAATCGACGAATAACAGGATGATGAAAAAAATGAAATATATATAAAGGGGAGATGGATGAAGGCTCAAGAAGTTAAAAAAACAATAGCAAAAAGTCTGGTCGCATCTAGCTGCCCATTATGGTCTGTACACGATAAAGTAGAGTGAAGGGTCGGAACATGGTTCATTTCAGTGAAGCTGCTTCTTCTCTAACCAGGGAGATTTCCTCAGAAAAATTCAAAAATCCCAGAGGATCTTTTTCTTTAGATCTTTTGTTAAAAACAACAACAACAACAAAACAAACAAACCTTGGGTTCTTCTGACAAAGGAAGGCTTAGTCATCTTTGCCCAGTGACAGGCCCTACTTAACAAACAAACAATTAAGAAATCCTCCATCCCACTCTAGCCATGTGCAGCCAAGCCAAGCCAGAGGTGATAGAGGGATGATACAGTCTTGGAAATGCAGTTCTGAGACTCTGGATTATCTGGCAGTGAGATGGAAGTTGGCGCACAGATCTGCCGGGTTCTATAAAGAGCACCACCTTCGGGCTACCACCTTCCTGTGAACCCTAGAACCATCCTGACTCCTGGGCCATTCTTGGACAGCATCCTGGTGCCCACTGAAGAGACAGGGACAGAAATGTCAGAGAGGAAGGGAAACTTCACCCTCAAGTCAAAGTGAAATGTGAAGGGTTCATGGTTGAGGTGGAGGTTTGCCAGTGTGGAACCCTGTGCACGACTTTGCAGTCTAAGGTGTTTCTAACTGTTGTTCCAATGCCTTGGGGTTTGCTCGTAAGAGAACCCAGGGCTCTTGGGAGAAGTCACTAAGAATTCTCCAGGTACCCCTTAGTGGTGGGGGAGGGGATTGGGCCACACCTGGTGGTACACAGGGCTTACTCTTGGCTCTGTGCTCAGGTTTCACTCTGGCAGTGCTTGGGCACTGGATATTCTGCGAGGGATTGAACCCGGGCCACCCATTTGTGAAGCCAGCCCCTAAACCCCGTGCTGACTTTCCGGCCCCTTTTTGAGATGTTTTTACTCAGCAAGAGAAACGAAAGTTCTCAAGTCCCTTCCTTGATGACTCCAACCAGGCTGCCCCCTAACTTTCCTCAAATTCAAAAGTCTGATGATGTCTGATCTGAGAGTTTGTCATGTGGCTTCGAACTGTTCCTCTCAGTTTCATGTATCAGCACCATTTTGCAATGAGGAAGAAGCTCAGCAGGCCCACAGGTGGGAGGGTCGTGAGTCCTTGACCATTGTCATTCTGATGCTGACAATGCTCCCCAGAGTGGGATGTTCCCCCAGGCTTGTCTGAAATGTTCCCTGCGTTCTTAAAGTGGTGCACTCTGCCTTTCTCAACTGTAGGTGTGATCTGCCACTGTTTATTGAGCTATCAAGAGATGAAAGAGCTCACCTGCAAATCCTGTGGCATTTGGGCTGACTTTTCTAACTCCGATGTAATTCTCTTCATTTGTAATCATGCGTGTGTGTGTGTGTGTGTGTGTGTGTGTGTGTGCGCGCGCGCGCGCGCTCACATGAGCACACTTACACACACATAAATTCCACCTTTGATGTGCAATGGGTTTTGTTTAACGTAGAAAACAAGAAATACGAAGCAACATTTTCTGTGAGGGTTGTTTCTTTGCCGTGGGATTGATTTACCTGCAGACAACAGGAGTTAGAATGTCAGTGGTCTCCAGCACCTCAGAGAGGATATAATTCTACATCTGCCTATTCTGGGATGAAAAGCCTATGGGCTAGAAAGAGCTTAAAAGGCCAAGGAGCTTTGTGAAGTTGACAAATAAAGAAAACCACACTTGGGTTTCAGTTTCTCTCATCCGGAAAGAGAAAAAAAAAAGAAAGAAAAAGGATTAGTCTCAAAGGATCTTGACTTTTTTTTTGAATTCTACAGTTTCTAATCTAATTGCAATTTTCTCACCATTTTTTGGCCTTTGTATTCTTAGTTTTTGGTTTCTTGGGCCACACCCAGCTGTGCTCAGGACTTAGTCTTGGCTCAGCACTCATTGTTCACTCCTGGAGGGGCTTGGGGGATAATATGGGGTGCGGGGGATTGAACCCAGGTCGGCCACATGCAAGGCAAATACCTTACCCACTACTATTGTTTTGGGGCTCTTTTAGAACTGACTGGAATAGCAGGATTGTTTGTGAAGGAATTTCTGACCTCAATTTATTTTCCTCATATAAAAAATTAATCAGATGTCGAGATTTATGTCTCCTGGGACTCTGACTGGCTTAAAAGTGTCAAAAGAATCTATTGGGTTGCTGAGAGAAGGAATTACTACCTCTTAGAAAACATCACTTCAAACCCAGGGCATTTCCTGAGGTAAAATGAACTCTTAAACTAGGTGAGACCCACCAGAGGGGAGAACATGAGTAAGCCATCCCTGGAAAGTCATTTTAGAGACTCTCCTGGCTTGCTTTGGAAAATCCAATTGCGCTATTCCACCCTTAAGAGAGAAATATTTCTGAATCTGAAGATTTTTCTTATGAATTTTGAACAAATGAGTTCACTTCTTTTTCTTTACATGTCCTTTAAGTAGCTTACCAACACATGTCTTTGAATTATTAATGTTGTAAAGTGTTTTCATTAAAGGCTAAAGATGCAAAAAAAATCAATAGGTTAGAAACATCTGAAAAACATGAGCTTGAGTGAAAGAAGCAAAATGAAGAATAAGTTCAGTAAGATTCCTTTCATGCAAAGCTCAATCCAGGCAGTATAAGCAGAACTATCTTTTAAGGTATGCTTTGCAAAACCTTGGTAAGTGGATCTTAATCAAGAAAGATCTTGAAAAGGGGATCTTAATCAAGGCAGCACTTGGTCTTGGAGGGAAGACTTAAGGGAGAGGGCTTTTGGGTGCTGACAGCGTTTGCTTTTGTTCTTGGTTTCTGTTTTTGTGCCGCATTGGGGGATGCTTCAGGATTACACCCAGATTGTGCTCAGGGAGCACTTGGAGCTGCTTGGGGGACAATGAGGTACCAGGGGACAAACTGAGGCCTCCCATATGCCGTGCATGTGCACCTGCTCTTTGGGCCATCTCCCTGGCCCCAACATTTGTTATCTTACTCCAGATGAACATTAGCTGAGAGCCTGGCTTACCTGTTGTTCGACGAAGATATGTTGTGCTTACTTTTTTGAGTGTTGGCTATTCTTGATGGAACATGGAAGAGTGGTATCGAAATCAGCACCATACAGCCCCTAGTAGTTTAGAACGAGCAGATGAATTTGGCAGTTTGGATGCTTGCTTCCAAAACCACACTAAAACGATGGCCAAGGAATCTTTAAACATGCATAAACCACAGAGATGAAATGAATGGAAATGAAGACAATAGCACACAGATTACAACAGTAGTGCACACGTATTTTATATTTGAGGGCTAGGTTTTTAATTTGTTCATTTTTTGTATCATAAGCATGTGCCCTCTCTCACCTCTCATTTTTACATCTAAAATATCCTTTGATGACAAATTTGGCCTGAGATTCTTGGTCAGGGGCCTTAGCAGCCTGCCATAGCCAATTTTTGGACAGGGCTTTGCTTCACAAAGGCAAACTATTTTCTTGTTATGACCTCAGTTATGCTGATGTGGTATTCTTTAAGTTTATTCTTTTCAGACTGGCCACAAATGAGTAAGGACGTAGAAATTGCAGTCTCAGTCATGGCGGATGGGGGCATTCTCCGCTCTTGGTTCAAGTGCTATAGAAACACTGCTCCTCTTGGTTATGGCTGTGGGCCAAGGCTGGGGTGGGGAAGCCATGACATCTGGGGAGGCCCCAGCTCCATGGAGCCCGATGACAGCAAGGACAGAAGGTGGCTTATGGGCATGATCCATGTGTTGTCAGAGACTTTGGGGGAGACGGGCAGAGGGTCTCCACTCCTGGTCCCGTTGAACCCAGAGTCCAAGGTCACAAAGTTCCACATTACCTGGGTTCTGACGGATTTCACTCATGCGTGAGGCTCAGATAATAGAGGGAAATATGTATATATATATGCATATATGCATATTTTCAGACACATATGTGAAAGCTCACATTGCTGAACCTTTAACAACATGTTATTGATATCCTAAAGAATGTCTAATGGCCCCTGCCAAAATAGAACAATCTTCACACTGTTTCCTCTATGGATAGTTTTGTTGCATTTTTTGCAGTTTTTCATAACAGAGAATGCAAAATATATTATTTTGGTTGTGCTTCAGGACAGGGATTGGGGTTTGGGATGGAAACATACCGAATTTGGTGGTGGGGAGGTGTGGTGGTGGTGGGCTTAGTGTTTGAATATTAAATGTAATCAAATATTGTGAACTGCTTTATAAAATTAAAAAAATGAAAAAAATTAATTAAAAAATGACAGCAAGGAAAGAAAGCAATAGTAACTGGAAAACTAGAAGGTAGAGGAACAGAAAAGGTTATATCCTTAGCAACAGTGAAGAAAATTCCTACAGTTAGGCTTGCGACTCTAAGTCTCTAAAAGAATTTGGGAATTGGTTGGACTGGGAATTAGTATTAGGTGTGCTCAGAAGTAGTGAAGTTGGGGCTGAAAACTGAAGTTGCTTTTAAGTCTGAGCAGTAAGTAGACCCCAGCTCACCCCTCCTGTTCTGGCACTCAGGGCTCTTCCCGACTTCAGACTGTGTCTGGGGGAGTGTTCTTGCTGGAGGGTGAGAGAACAGCTCTGGGCTGGTGCATGGCTGGCACAGTTATGGGCAGGACTTAGGGATGAAAACAGAACCGAGACTTCTGAGCTGCCATAGGTCTCTGTTGTGTGGTAGGGAAGCTCACCATCACCTGAAATTATTTTTGTTTTTCTTTTGCTTTTTGGGTCACATCCGGTGATGCTCAAGGGGTTACTCCTGGCTCTGCACTCAGGAATTACTCCTGGTGGTTCTCAGGGGATGCTGGGAATTGAACCTGGGTCAGCCGCGTACAAGGCAAATGCCCTAGCTGCTGTGCTATTGCTCCAGCCCCCACCTGAAATTCTTCAAGTGTGAAGAATAGACATTCGTGAGGAAGAAATTTGTGTCAACCCAAAGGGACAACGCACACAGAGCCCCTCTGTACTAACATCCTGCTGGCAGGCCCCACTTATCACTCAGAGGCTTCTGTCATTTTTGGTGTTTCATTCTTGAATATGAATGGTCAATTAAATGTACTTAGATGTTTGGGGCAGTTACTTAAGAGGAAGGTAGACATCAAGATCAGGAAGGGACCACTAAGAAAATGATGGCTTGAGAAACTGGTTGGGATGGGAGATGTGTGCTGAAAGTAGATAATGGACCAAACATGATGGCCTCTCAGTATCTGCATTGAAAATCATTATGCCCAAACGTAGAGAGAGAGTATGGGGAATCATGTCTGCCATGGAGGCAGGGGGAGAGTGGGAAAGGGGGGGTAATACCGGGGATATTGGTGGTGGGGAATGTGCACTGGTGGAGGGGTGGGTGTTTGATCACTGTGTGTGGTTGTAACCCAAACATGAAAGCTTGTAGCTATCTCACGGTGATTCAATAAAATTAAAAAAAAAAGATATCAAAGTCAGTGAGCAAAGGAGGCACATTTATTTATTTATTTGTTTGTTTGTCTGAGCTACATCCAGCAGCGCTCAGGTCTTACTTCCTGCTCTCTGCTCAAGGACCACTCCTGGATGGGGGATTGTGGGATCATAGGTGGTGCTGGGGATCAGACTCGGGTCAGCAGCATGCAGTTAGGCAAGCACCCTACCTGCTGTACTATCTCTAAAGGCTTACTTAAAATAGCACATGTAAGAAGAAAACACACAGCAATAACCCCATTTCCCCCTGTCTTTCGACTGGAACAGAAACTGACTTCTGTGTTGACGGAACAGTCACAAAACAAAAAGGAACTCTGGGAAATTATAAATGTGTGTGCTGAAGCCTATAAATGTTTGGAAAATAAAATGGAAGCATCTCCAGGAAATCCAGGCCAAATATCAGACATGGAAATTAAAAAAATTTAAAAAGACAATTAGGCAACCTGGCCAAGAAGTCCAACATCTGAATCCTAGCAGTTCTGGAAAAGGGCGGATATTCCCAGCCAGATGGCCCTAGTACATTTCCTAGAACCAAGGATTATTTCTAGACTGAAAGGCTCATTAAGTGTCCACACTTATAAGCACAAATATAAGCATAGTTCTGAACCACGAATCTATCACAGAAACTTCACAAAAGTGAGGGAAAGTGAACAATATCTTGAGTTTCTTGTAGATTTAAATCTCATCAAATTTTCATTTAAACAAGGTGGAACAAAAGACATTTTCAGCTAGAAAAATCTTAACAAAAGCAGCAACTAAACATCCAGCTCCAACCCAAACCAAGAACAGTCTAGCTTGCATGCACTTTCTCTGAGGAAGCTACTAGGAGACGCTTCTCTCTTCAAGGAGGGAGAAACTAAGAGAAACATGGACTTTAGGGAGCGCAGAGTGCCACGCAGGAGAGAGGCCCCAGAATAAGTGAAAAGGGAGCCTCAGAGTTACTAAGTGCAGACAAAGGAGATTGATCTACATTAAATGGTGAGATAGCTCTTTGGAAAGGAGGTGAAAGAGCTAAACCTTCACTTTCCACGGTAGGAGAAAAGTTAGAAAACAATGAGACGCTAAGCACATTCTTTTTTTTTTTGTATTTTTATTTATTTATTTATTTATTTATAACTTTATTAGTGAGACATCATGAGGTACAGTTGTAGACTTCCAAATTTTTGGGCTTGGGTTTCAATTATACAATGATCAAACACCCATCCCTCCACCAGTGCCCATTTCCCACCACCACGGGTCCCAGTATCCCTCCCACCCCCAACCCTCCCAGACTGGGGAGATATTGAAAAAAAGTTCCTGCTGCATGTGCAGAAACTCCAGACTCATCCTGGTCACCTTCTGTTCCCCTGAGCATTGCAAGGGAAGTAGCCCCCCAGTACTTCAAGGTACAGCCCCCAAACAATACAAGGTGGAATTAAACATTAAAATGAAAAGAACCAGGTGAGGACTTGAAAATGGTAGTTGCTGAAAAGGAGGGAATGGAATATAAATAACCTAAACATTTTATTAGCATGAAGTTTTTTGAAATAGTTCTCTCTTTAAATTATGTAGATGCAGAACAGTGAAAATGAAATAGAAAAAATTCATAGTTTAGGGGCTTGAGAGAGAGTGCAGTGGGTAAGGCACTTACTTGGCACACAGCTGAACTGGTTCTGCCTCCTGCACTCCATACATTCCCTGAGCCCACCAGGAGGGATCCCTGGGTGCAGAGTAGGTGACGGTACCCACCATCAGTACCCACCCTCCCATGCAGGTGATGGTACCCACCCTCACACGCAGCACTGAGCACAGCTGGATGTGGCCCTCAAACAAAAAAAACACAAAAGGATAGTTCACTGCCAGTAAGTGATCATTTCCTTTGGTATTAGTTCACATAAAAAGCAAGTGAAAATTCAATGCCGTCCATTCATTTACTCTTCTGGAGCATTTATCAGGTACTTGGCCTTGACCGGAAACTATTTTTTTCCTTTTGAGTTTCTCTCCTTTCTTACTGCTCCTGTTCCGGACCTTTCTAGGAGAACACAAAATATAAGGTTTAGGGAGCACCTGTTCCCTAACCCTTTGTCCTTTGGTTTCTGCTGGGTGTGGCTCAATGTGATGGCAGGAAATCTCAGGCATGTCAGTGTGACTTTCTTAGTGAGGAGAGTGTTGGGGGCTCAGGTTACTTTTTCTCCTGAAGCAGGGAAGTGTGGTTCAGCCAACATTGCTCCAAGGGTCCAGGCTCCAAGGCCAGCCGTGTAGGAGGCTCGCAGGGAACTGTGAACACAGTTGTCCTGATAGGTCTGTTTTCCTTTCTCCTGCCTCTCATTCTCAAAGTGGGCCATGAATATTCACTTTCCTGCAGACCCCAGAACACCCTAAGCTTTGACAGAATGAGGACCGGTTGGGAGGGTTATTAGCTATAGCCCCTCCAGACCCCAATATTTACTCTTTTGCTCCCTGAAACCTAATTATCTACGATTCAATACTTTGACTCTTGAAGGATATTTGGAACTTAAAGGGAAGTATGAATGCTCCTGCGAGGGAAAATATTATGGTAATTTTCATCCCGGAGCTCTCGCATGCCCAAGTCTCTTAAAGGGCATAATGGTGTTCAGAGAGCTCTTTTAAATATTTCAAGCAGCTAATGGAAACTGCCCATTTATTCGAGAGAAGATAACTAAAATGTCAAGGTTCTTTGCTGTCAGTTGAGAGTGTCTATTGACTGGATGGGGTGGTACCTCTGGTTATTCCATGCTTATTCGATGTTCTGGTTAGTAGCCATCTATCTTTGACACAGTCCAGGATGGCAGGGGAAGAGAATAATGGACAGTACAGCTGATGTGGTTGACAAAACCTTGCCAGAGGCAGTTCAAGTATAATGGAATATGAACTACCTAGGAGTGGAGAGATCAGGGCTACCGTGCAGCTCCCTGGGGATTTGTCGGCAGCCAGGAAGGGCCACGGCAGGCAAGGCCAGGGCTGCAAAGAGTAGTGTGAGGGTCTCAGACACGCGCCTTGAGATGCTGCTTCCTCACTGCTGACGGCTGGCCCCAGGTGCTGGTCCTGCTGTGGAACGCTTCGAGCAGGTGACGGTACCCACCGTCAGACCCTCGCACGCAGCCTCCTGGCAGCAGAGATGAATGTTCCAGCGAGGCAAATGAATCCAGAGAGAAAAGGCACCACAGCAGTGAAAAATGGTGGCGACTGTGGCCTACTTTCTTGCCCTGTAAAAGTCACTTGCACTATTCTGGGGCACCGCCACGCTGCTGCCTGCTGTTTGGGCCAGGGGTGCGGACAGAGATGTGCGAGAATGTTGTTTGGCGCACAACGGGCGTGCACTGGTCTCCAGCCGTTCTGGCTTTTGAGCCCAGATTAAAGAAAGCCAAGCTGGAGATTGTACATAAAATGGCGAGATTGTATATAAAAATGTACCTCTTTGGTGACTCAGGGGGGTGGAAGTGGTTTGGGAGATTTTTTGCTTTGTTTTGTTTCGTTTTCAAGGAGTGAGATTTGGAAGCAGAGGCAGCCCATAAATGTGTTCTGACCTCCTGGGGCACTTGGACTCGCTGCCACAGATGTTGGGGCTTAGCCCATCTCTGTTTGTTCTCGTGTATTCTCATTTTGCCGTTCCAACTAGAGCACAAGGTTTCTTTGAGAGGAATCCTCAGTTTTCGCATCTGTGAAATGAAGCTAGTAATGCCTGTCCTGGGCTAGGAGAGGGCTGGAGCGGCAGATAACATGCCCAGCAAATGCACGACCCTGAGGTTGCTCCCAGCATCACCTGGTCCCCTGAACACCACCAGGTGTGGTTGACCCTGTGACCCCACATAGCTCCTCAGGTGCCATCTCTATAACACAATAATGCCTATGACTGGGTTTGCTCCCTCTCAGAGCACCTGGCAAGCTACCAAGAGTATCCCGCCCGCACGGCAGAGCCTGGCAAGCTCCTCGTGACATCTTTGATATGCCAAACACAGTAACAACAAGTCTCACAATGGAGACATTACTGGTGCCCGCTCGTGGAAATCGATCAACAATGGGGGGACAGTGCTACAGTGCTACTGGGTTTGCTGTGAGTGTGCTAGGGGTCCAGGGCTCACGTCTGTGTGTGTGTGTGTGTGTGTGTGTGTGTGTGCGCTAGGGGTCCAGGGCTCACGTGTGTGTGTGTGTGTGTGTGTGTGTGCTAGGGGTCCAGGGCTCACGTGTGTGTGTGTGTGTGTGTGTGTGCTAGGGGTCCAGGGCTCACGTGTGTGTGTGTGTGTGTGTGTGTGTGCTAGGGGTCCAGGGCTCACGTGTGTGTGTGTGTGTGTGTGTGTGTGCTAGGGGTCCAGGGCTCACGTGTGTGTGTGTGTGTGTGTGTGTGTGTGTGCTAGGGGTCCAGGGCTCACGTGTGTGTGTGTGTTTGTGTGTGTGTGTGCTTGGGCCACATCTGGCAGTGCTCAGTGCTTTGTGCTATGGGATCACTTCTGGTGGGCTTCAGTGCGGTGCTGAGGATTGATTGCAGATCAGCCATGTGCAAAATAAGCTCCTTTCCCACTGTACTAGCTCTCTAGGCCTCGGGTTCACATTTTTTCCACTTCTGCTTTTACTGGTTTTTGGTCCACACCTGGCAGGGTGACTCCTGGCTCCTTACTGAGGAATCACTCCTGATGGACACAGAGA
This sequence comes from Sorex fumeus, assembly GCF_029834395.1. Lineage (NCBI taxonomy): Eukaryota > Metazoa > Chordata > Mammalia > Eulipotyphla > Soricidae > Sorex > Sorex fumeus. The sequence goes on along the minus strand of NW_026606093.1, from coordinate 3,420,103 downwards.
CCCATATATAGGGATGTAGGGGGATTGAATCCGAATTGGTCACATGCAAGGCAAGTGCCCTACCTGCTGCACTGTTTCTCCAGCCCTGCGTTTGATTTTATTTCTTCCAGTGCCCCATTCCCCTTCCAGGTCTCTGTCATAAAGGACTTTGAAACAACAGTATTTAGATGAGAGAGAAAGAGAGAGAGAGAGAGACACGCCTGTTCCCTCAAAGAGCTTTGCAAACACTCAGTGATCACTTCCTCCCTTGTTTTCTGCCACTGAATTCAAGCTCGGAGGAGCATATCCTGAGTCCATATAACTGTGCAGACACAGATGCCTATATTTATTCTATCAAGAAACAAGGTTCCCCACCTTTCCACCTCCAAAATGGCCTTCCACATGGAGGCTTGCAAGTGTCAGAGAATGTTGGAGGAAATGAACTAGGAAATCTTACAGAGAAATAAGTTCCATTTTTTTTCTTACATTTTTTTTGGTTTATTTTTATTTTTTGATTTTTGGTTGTTTGGGTCACCTGGTGATGTTCCAGGGTTACTCCTGGCTCTGCACTCAGGAATCACTCCTGAGGGTGCTCAGGAGACCATATGGGATGCTGGGAATCAAACCCAGGTCAGTCACACACAAGACAAATGTTGTGTTTACTGTCCTATGGTTCCGATCCTCTTCTATTCTTTCTTAACATCCACAAAATCAAAATCAAAATGCCCAGGACACCACGCCTTTGAGGCAGGTACAGTATCCTTTGTACTACCCAGGGGGTAACTGTTCATCTTACAAGGAGATTTAGAAATGGCCTGGAAAGAGGGAGCGAAGCACTTTTAGTCATAGCAGAGGCGTCAACAAGAGGACTGAGGAGTTGAAACTGCAGCAGAGCAATAGGACAGTGAACAGGGTACCTGCCATGCACGTGGCCAACCTGGGTTCAATCCCCAGCACCCCATGTGGTTCCCTGAGTGTCACCGGTAGTGATCCCTGAGCACAGAGACAGGAGTAAGCCCTGAGCACCACTGGTTATGGCCATAAAATAATAAGAAAGAAAGAAAGAAAGAAAGAAAGAGAAAAAATAAAGAGAAAAAGGAAGGAAGGGAGGGAGGGAGGAAGGAAGGAAGGAAGGAAGGAAGGAAGGAAGGAAGGAAGGAAGGAAGGACTTGTCTTCTTGCAAAAAGGATTACGGTGGATGACGCTGGAACTCCAAGCACAATGCCTGCTCTGGGGAAAATTTCCCAGGGGGTAGAAGAAGCAGTAACTTTCCCATTCCCAGTGTTGAAGTCTATGCTTTTATGCAGGATTCTGCTGAGAATCCCGTCTGTGTGTAATTTTTGGACTTAACTAAGAACCAACAGGCTCCTTGAGCGTCTCTATTAAAACTAGAATCATTTCTGGTCCTCATTTGCCCCTGCATCTGGAAAATTCCTGTGTATGTCACCTGTTTTCAGAATAGGACCACTGAAATAGGCTGTTTTTGTTTTTGTTTTTTTGGGCCACACCCAGAGGTGCCTCGGGATCACATTAGCCTCTCAATGTAATCTATAATGAATGCTTATTCTGCCCTGCTGTCCAGAGGCAAGGAACAAAACAGTCTATGTTAATTCATATTTTTTTGCTCCCCATGGAAAGCAGTCTGTACATAGACTTTCCTGTTTTACGAGGAAGTAAGGAAAATGGCATTCGGCGTGTAGTGAAAGTTCACAGGAAAATGGAATCCAGTAATATCTTCAAGTCTGGTCCAGTTGCCAAAAGAGTCTGGCAAGTGCTCGCCATCCCCAATTCAGGCTCTTCTCTGCCCTGTCTCTGGATTCTGGGTCAGTGCTGCAATGACTCTGGCAACACTGTGCCTTTCCCTTGGCCTCAGAGACATTCCAGTGATGCTGACGGCTTGTCAGGGTCATGGCCCCAGAACAAAACAAGGCTATTTGTGGCTGATCTAAGACATAACTGGAGCCACCTGCATGCAAGCCTGGCTTCTCTGGCTCTGGGGCCTGCACTCTGGCCGGAGTGAAATGTTTGTAACACTAGGTATGGCAGCTATAAAAGTCAATTCTTTTTTCTTTAGGCTTGCCAGGGTCATTGGAAAACCAAGTGTCCTCCTTTGCCATGTCTCACCAAGTGATTCAGTGTCTCGTTCCATCTCCAGGGCCTGGAATGCTTCTTGGCCTCCTTTTCGTCTCTCTAAATCCTACTTGCTTGCAAGGCCCCTTTCCTCTACAAAGTCATTGTTTCAGAATGCACGGGGCCCGGTTGTTGGTCACTCAACTTAGCTCTGGAGAGATACAGGCCCTAACTCATGTGCTTTCCATGTGAGGGAGCTTGTGGGTGCGAGAGAAACTTGGAAGAAGTGAGCTAGAGAAGTTCACAGAGGAATAGGTGCCCTCTTTATTAACATATGAATTCATAAAACATTTTCTTGTGATGTTTTAATTAGTTAATTTTTTAAATTGAATTAAAGTGAGATGCACAGTTACAAAGTTATTCGTTATGGGTTTTCAGTCATATAATGTTCCAACTCCCATCCCTTCACCAATGTACATTTTCCACCACCAATGTCCCCAGTTTCCCTCCCCTCCCCCCACACCCTACCTCTCTCTCTCTCTCTTTCTCTCTCGCGCACTGCTTTAAGGTTGTGTTGTGTGCATATTCTAGCTCTGCATTCTTTGGGGCCAGTCACTGGGCCTGCTTTGTCTTCCCCTGCCATTCAAGTGCCCGGGTGCTGGGTACGAGTGACTTCTGACATTCATCTGATAAAAAAAAAAAGTAGAGGATTATAGAACAACTGATCTGTAAGTTTGGAGACTTGGTTTTGTTACCCATGACAGAGACCCTCCTCTATCTTTAATTTCACTCCTTAACTGGAAGGAAAGAGCCGAACTGGAGGATTGTAAAGGCTTATTCCAAATCCGGGACAAATTATAAACCGATCAAGAGAGGTTCTCCTTGCTTCTACCTAACTAAGCACTCCCCTAATGTCGTAGCTCATTCCAGTGACTTTAACTTGTTATTTGCACTTATGGTTTGGGTGCTTTTAGTATTAAAATGGTCTTTATGTCTGAGAGGAAGGTCATATAGGACAAGGAGGGAATATTGAGTTATGTTTAGAAGGGGAAACTTGGAGTCAGACAAAGGTTGAAAGTATCATTCTTCTCTTCTAACTGATATTGAGCAAGTCACTTTGTGTAAGCATCACTTTCTCATCTGAAATGTGGTGTTAGTACCAGTCACTCAGGGTGACTGTGGAGTGAGAAAGATGCCCAGTGCTTCTGCGGTGGAAGTTCTCAGCAAACAGTGGAGACAGTTATAATTATTGCTGTTGGGATGCAACAGGGTGTGTTTTTGATGAGCATTTTCTGATTTGTCACCTATCGGTTGTATTTTAAGACATTGCCTTTCTTATTTCAATAAGCAGTGTAATGATTTGAGGAAAAAATCATTTCAGTCCTAATAAGAACATCGGCAGCTCTAATTATGCACATGATAGCATTTTAATAGAGTTTTGTAATTTATGGAATTGGGTGAAACTTACAAAAACATGGATCGACTCTCTGGAGTCTCAGATTTCTGCTAAATGAGTCAAACAGGCAAGTCTTCACTTTCTGTCACTGCAAATAAATCAAGTGTAAACATTTGCTTTTTAACCAAATTATCACAGTGGAACAAATTCGTTGATAAGGAATTTTTAATAAGACCCTTGATTCTTGAGGCTTATTTGTTAGAAGGGAAACTTTTTAGTTTAATCTCTAGACTATTGACAACAATAGACCCACCCACCATTGGAGTTTCTTCTCTCTCTTCCCCTAGCTGCTCTGGGTCTAAGTAACTGAAACTGCTCATGTATTAAAGTTGAAGGGTAGATCAGTGATCTAAACAACGGAGACTAAGAAAAGGACTTTGGGTCTCAATCAAAATCCTGTAACTTCTCTGAGATACCAGAAAAATCGCTTGCAAATCTTGGTTATCTCTGTCTTCCCAGATGAAAAAAATGGCATGAGGGCATGATGAATATAGCCTGAGTTTAAAGAGTCTAGATGAGAAAACAAAAGTGTCTGCCATGGAGACGGTGGGTAGGGAGGGGAGGAAACTGGGAACATCGGTGGTAGGACGGGTGAACGGGGTGGGTGTTGGAACATGGTATGACTGAAACACAACCATGAGCAACTTTGTAACGATGTATCTCACTGGGAGTCGATAAAAATAAATAAATAAGTGAAAATTAATTTTAAAAACCCCAGAAACATTAGATGATCTGTTTCTCTTTTAAGTGGGGGAAAAATTCCCCCAAAAGTATGTTGACTGGATATCACCTTTCAAGTAACCCCTGGACAGAGTTGACATATGTGCATATGTGAGTGTGTACAATAGTTCAATAAAGATACAAGTTTTGTAAAGTTTTTAAGTACAATATTTTTAAGAAACAGAGAAAACAGTTTGATCAGGACAATGTCTCTTCATCAGTGGTAGGTAAGAAAAATTTAGAACCCTGTATCTTCCAGGTTTTCCTTCCTTCCTTCTTCCTTCCTTCCCTCCTTCTCTCCCGCCCTCCCTCCCTTCCTCCCTTCTTCCCTTCCTGCCCAGAAGATGAAGGAAAACCAGAAAGCCAAATTTTAATAACACTCAGAAAGTAGAAATCACGAAAACGGCATACATCACAGAGGTCATGTGGCCAGTGAAGAAATAGCTGGGATGAAACAGGAAAGGGCAAAACTTCAAAGAAATGTCTTTTGCCCATTAATCCCATTAGTGCCGCAGTGATTTCTCAGAGATTGATGATCTCTAGGGAACAATGTTACATCAGCGCTCAAATCGCTTTCCCAACCCCATTAGGCCCAGCAAGCATTTTATACTGTTGGGATGATGGGCTTTTGGTTCAAGTTTACCCTGTTCACTCTGCCTTTCCCCCCTTTCTCACCAGTCCCCATCAGGAGCAGAGAAATGCTTCCACCCTTTGTACTTCGTCTTTCTATTCCTTTTCTGATTTCCACATGGATTTCCATTTGTAGCCCTTTGGAAGGCAAGAGAAACTCAAAAAGAATAGGGGAAGCAGCTTGTGCTCAGCTTATCTTTAGGTTGGCAGATCAATTCTTCACCTGACTTTTGGTGTTCATTTAGGATTTTTGTGGCAGGTAGACATACTGTCCTCATTAAAATGCCTCTGTAAATGAGATGCCATGCATGTAAGGAGTATCCAAAGCGAGAGGAAAATTTGTACCCTCGAAATCTCTTTCTTTCTTAGAATGGTGGGCAGTGGAGTTTGTTGATTACTACTCATAATACTAACCTTTTCCCAGTCACAGCCTTCCCATCTGTAAAACTGCTTCAATAACAATGTTTCTCTCCTATGGTGGTTGGAAGAATTAACTGGGTTAGCTGTCATGACATCATCGAAGGCATAAATAAAAGTGAGCTAAAATTATGTTAACTATTCTAAGGCAAAAGTTGGTCGGCAGATTGGGAGTTGATATTAAAAAGGCTTAAAACCCCACTGGAAAGATGGGAATTAGAAAGAATATTAGTTAGCAGTCTTCTGAATGTGGCGATACGCTGGCAATAGTAGTAGGTGAACACTTCTCTGCAGGTGACTATCTGCATTCTCCATTTCACAGAGAAAACTGCATAGGCAAAAAGACTCATGTAGTTTGAATACCGTGTGAAGAGTCTCTAGGCCACAGCGCAAGAGTGTGGTTTAGAAGTCTGGATATTCACAGACTTCTTCTGGTATCACTTTCATTTTACTTATTGCCTCATTCATTCAGTCCCCATTTATTATTGTGCTGCACATTGATGTATATAAATAAAAATGATGAATCTTCTACCTCAAGAAAGCTGAAGGAGGAAGTAAGTAGCTAACTACACAATTAGATCATTAGTTCCTGAATGATCAGGAGGAATGAGCTATACTACGGCTTCCTGGGAGAGTTGATACCTGAAATTAGATGTGTATGAGATCTCTAATAAGGAGAAAGAGTATTCTAGGTGGCAGTTGCTGCCTCTTCATGGATTTTTGTATTTTCAAGCATGAACTACATTTTCTTGTAGCTAGTAATTTGGATTCTATGTTTATGAATTTCATAATGAAATTTTGGTCTATGCAGATGACATGTATGCTAGTGGTCCTCCCATGTAATCTTGTAGTAGACTCTATCATCAAGGTTTGTTTAATTAACATTGTATGATGCTCACACAGTGGTGGAATTGCCAAATGATGAATTTTCCAGAACGTTAAGTAGATAAAATTGTATTAATTGTAACTGGGTTGCTTGGAATCTGTCCCAAGCATGTGTAGCTGGATTTGGAGTCAGCCTGAGATTTGGATAGAATTTATATATAGAATTTGGAGTTCCCTTCTGAGATTCTGTCCTTCGGGGGGGTTCTTCCCTCATTTCCCAGCTGCTCTAAACTCGATTTTATGATTCTGCAAGTTTCCATCTTATTTCTAGCTACTCTGTAGAGTGTTGGTCAATCAGGATGTTCTCTCAAGCAAAAAAGGTGAAAAAGCCAGAAAACGAATGCAGTTTCCCCTTTTCACAGTTTCTTCCTGCATTTGGTTTCTTTCCAGAACACATGAATAACTGTTTAAAGTCTCTTGTAAGCAATAGTTATGTCCAGAGGGTTTGTCCAACAGGTTACTCTAAGACATTGAAAGAAAACCAACCCCATGAATATTTCAGGAGCTTGAAGCCAGTTAGTCTGATTGGCGGAGAAGGTGGATAGGGTAGGCAGAGAGAGAAAGAGAGAACACATGTACATGTATTCATATGTACTGTGTATGTGTAATGTGTATGTTTGTATATGTTTTACCAGAGACTGGAAGTACACATGGAGAAAAAAATGCAGATATAGCTTTTTCAAACCCTGAAGGAATTCGATCTTTATCCTGAAGGCTGTGATGAAGAGTTTTAATTGGAAGAGTAAAGTGACCAGAATTGTATCTTAGAAACGTTGTTCAGCTTTGCCGTATGAAGGATGGTCTGGAGGAGGTAAAGAGATAGGAGGCTGATGGCAAAACAGTTCATTTTTTGCCTCTGTATGATGAGGGGTTGAGCTAGCTAATCGTTAATGTCTCTTGGAGCTCTGTTATTTCGCTCTTCCCATTAAGACCCTCAATCGACCTTTCTAGAGCGGGAAGTTCCTGCAAGACTCTGTTTTTCAGAGTGCACAACACTTAGAGCCCGTATCTTAAATGCTGCCATTAGAGAAAAAATACTAGTGATGTTCTTTAGTTTATGAACAGCTTTAGGTCATGGGAACACAGAGCAACATACATGAATGCACCGTAGGTGGCCAACAGCCTTGAATTTCTCTGACTCTTCAGACCTTCCGTATCACAACAGGTATTTGGTTGCTCTATGTGATCCTATTAATCTACTTTTGATTATATTCAGACCTGTAAAAAGGAGACGGACCTAGCAGAAACCCATTGATAGGGCCTCATTGGTGTAGGATACTCAAACTGAGAAATGTACAGAGAGCTGAAGCTGCAGTTTCTGAGAATCTGAGGGTGTGTCAGTAAGATGGGCGTGTGCTTCTGATCCAAGAGGAAATGGAGACTTTTCTGAGCTCAAGAGGCTCTGTGCCTTTCTAAGGCTTCCTGGAGAGCCAAGAGCTCCTTTGTATTAGTCTGTGGATATCATACGGAAAAGCAGCCTCTGTCCTTGCTGAGAAGGACAGGTCAGAGTTCAGTAGGTCAGCTTCAGCGTGACACATTTTAAGGTGCTTTGCCACAGTAGAAGTACAGATTTTTAGAGCTCACAGTTAGCAGTATGTACCACTACTGGCAAATTAATCCTGCATTCCACTCATGAAGCATACGGTATCAGGAGGTACAGAGAGAGCAACATAATTCTCACAGGCTGTTACCTGCATGAAACTGTAAATAATGCTTTCCTCCTAGGACTTTTTATTTTATTTATTTTTTTTTGCAAGGCTTGGTATGGACATTGCCTAATTACCTTCCTGGATTTTGATCTGATTGAATGTATATTTTTACCCAGTTGACTAAATACTATTGTTTTTAGTGTTTAAAAATAAACACTATGCCAAACACTATGTAAAATATTTTTTTTCCTTATCTGTTCTCAGCCCACACTATGTATCCATTAATTTAGGTACTAAATACCTGTGGTTGGACTATGAATACCTAATGATTATGAGATGGCTCTTTTCCTTGTCCTAGGGAAGCCCCTCTTTATCTACATGGCTTTTTGCTCTGTAAATTGGGCTTGTATCCCTTCCACATTGGTCCTTTCTCTTCTGTCATATTCTGGTCACTGAACTAGATTTGTGGGAAATAGAGAAAGTAGAGGAGAATGTGCTTTTGGGATGTTGTATTCAAGTTAGGTCATACTCGACTTTTTAATTTTAATTTTTTAAATTTTTTACCAGCTACAAGGTGCTTGTCAGTGATTTCCTGTTCTTAGGGTCCTCGGATAGAGTTTGAGGGTATTTGCAGACCTGCACCAAGTTTGACTTTAACTTTCTTGCCTCTTTTCCTAAAATTTCTGCCATTATTGTAATTTATAAAATTGTCTTGGGCTATCCCATGGACTAAGAGATTGCCTCCAGAATCTTCTTATTTATGAACGCCTGTTGTATTAGAAGGAAGAAGTGCAATGACTTATTTATAATGTCCCATCTAGGAATGGTGGATGTGGAAGCAGGTTGGGGAGGGGATGAGTTTCAGGGACTGAGAAAATGATACAAAGAAGAGTAGGAGGCCACAGACTCACCTCTTGAGGATTTGGCAAGCTTTATGCCTTTTTTTCCCCTTTAAACCCTTTTAGCTATGACACTTACCTTAATGTTTGGCAAGTAGTAGATGCTCAGGAAATGAAAGTCACTGGTCTACCTTAGCTGGCAATCAGATCTGTGAGTTTTAGTCCTGATTTAAACTGTAGTCAGAGCTGAGTCATGAAAAAGTTAAGAATTCTTTGCATTTTCAGATAGTGGAATTTTTGCTCCACCTCATTCTCTTCAATGTGTTGTTGGCATGTGAAGAAAGGAGGGTCCCTCCCTGTGTGGAAGCAAGTCTTTGCTGTTATTTACCTGCTGTGCGTTAGGTCAGACACCTATTTTCAGCAGGATGACTCCATTGCAGAGTCAGAAGATACTGGAGTCCATCCAGACGTGATCCATGGAAGATGCAGAGCTGGATTGTCCTGCCACTTCACATATGGTTGACGCAGGCAAGGTTGGCTGCAGGACTGGGTCCTGACCCAGGATGGAGACTGTTGCCTAATGAGGCAAGTGGCTTCCAGAAGATCGAAATAACTCATCAGTTTTCCTGCTCCAGTGAGCCACCATCCTAAGGATAGTATGTTCCAGTTTAAGAGTTAGGGACTGTGATAGAAGAGTGTAGGGAGCTGGTGGAGGATGGAAGGGAACACACTCTAGTGCTTCTTCTTTCCTGCTATCCAAGAGAAGGAATGATGGAAAGAGTGTCTCTGCCTCTGGGTTGAAGTGGGGCAAAATGTTTGGAGCAGAAACAGTTGAGGGGTCCTTGTAGAAAGAACTAGCACCCAGCGTTTAGAGTGACACTCTAAACTGTGGCAACACTTGCGGGTGTCAGAGTTGAGTGTTGAGTGGCTTTGTCCATAGGACTGAGATACTCCCTGTTGTTGATTTGGTCAGTGTTTCCCTGTGCTGCAGAGGCAGGACCAATGGACTCTACAGCGGGTGGAGGGACCTTTCTCTCTGAGTGACTCGACTGTCTGGGGATGCTCTGTGGCAGAGACTACTGGACTCCTGCCCTGTAGCTCATTTGCAGTATGTGGCACTTCTCTGGACTGACTTCCAGACACAGTTGAAAATCGAAAAGGCAGCTGGGATAGAGAGGGGACCACTAAGTAAATGATGGTTGGAGGGCTCGCTCAGGATGGGAGATGCATGCTGAAAGTAGGCTATGGACCAAACATGATGGGTGCTTAGTACCTATATTGAAAACCATAACACAAGAGAGAGCGAGAGCGAGAGCGAGAGAGAGAGAGAGAGAGAGAGAGAGAGAGAGAGAGAGAGGAGAGAATGTGCCTGCCAGAGAGGCATGGGGTGGGATGGGAAGGGGTGGGGGTGGTGGGAGGGATACTGGAAACATTGGTGTTGGAGAATGGGCACTGGTGAAGGGATGGGTACTCAAACAGTGTATGACTGAAACATGATCACAAAAGTTTGTTACTGTCACTATCCTCTCGTTGTTCATCGATTTGATTGAGCGGGCCCAAAAACGTCTCCATTGTGAGACTTGTGTTTGGCATATTGAATACATCATGGGTAGCTTGCCAGGCTTTACCGTGCGGGAGAGATACTCTTGGTAGCTTGCCGGTCTCTCTGAGAGGGGCAGAGGAATCGAACTCCAGTCAGCCTTATTGGTTGCTTGCAAGGCAAATGCCCTACCCGCTGTGCTATCTGTAAAAAAATTAAAAATATAAATTTTAAAAAAGAAAAGAAAGGCAAGACAGAATCTAGGAGGCGAGTGATTGAATGAAATGAGGCAGCAGCTGAAGGAATGTGGCTCTTAAATACTGGAAGTATTTGAAGATCAGGTGATGAGCTGGGGAGTGGGAGGGTATAGGTGGTTGTTTTCTGAGAGGTGCTAGTGGGTCTGGCCTCCCTGACACAATGTGGTTTGGGGTCAGATAAGATAAAGAGCTCCTCTGTGTAGATTTGGGAGAAAAGTTTAAAACTGGAGGATGCGCAAGTACTATATCCCCATGGTGGGGAAGACCCCATGCTGAGAGCCACAGTGCCCAAGAGTGGCCAAAAGTAGTCTCTGAGAATCATTTTATGCTTTGAAATGTGAACAAGGGACACATGTCTGTTGCATTAGGGTTGCTACTAGAGCAGTCTATAACCCTCCCAACTAATACTGAATATGTTGCTGCATCTAGCAAGGCGGGAGACTTCAAATAACATAGAACTGGAAACCAGCAAAGAAAAGCCAGTTGATGACCACAGAAACTGGAGGCCTTGGAGAGCAGCAGAATGTGCGTCTCTCGTGGAGCTAGAGTCTGAGCCAGCTGCTCTATCCTGCTCAAATGTCAGTTCAAAAGACAGTCCTTCCAGACTCCTGTCACATCACCGGGAGCTCGCAGTCCTCTAATTAAGCAATAATGTGCTTGTCCAATAAGTACCAGATGGTTGCAGTAAATCAGGATCAAATTATCTTGGCTTTAAAAATTAATATTATTAATGGTGATAAAAATCTCACAATTTTATGTCACGCTTTTCTTCTGCAGAGCTCAAGATGCAAGTATTAACTCTATTTCCAAATATCTTACCACGGTGCCTTAGGAAGAAATGAAAAAAATACTTGGGGAAGTTGGGAAAATGACTTCAGACTTTAAGATAAAACTTAGGTCTTTCTTCTCTTGTTATCTTTGACCCCATAAAGACAGCTAGTCCTATTCAACAATAAAGGAGGAAAGAGTGGTGGAATCAGGGAAATGAGATTATCATAAAGTCTCAGTAAGGGTTAAGACACTGGAATAGTGGCTCCAAAATACCAGGAGTAGCGATAACCACAAGACTCGTCCTGGTGGAGCCTGTCTAACCTGGGCTAAGTGCCGAGGGCAAGGGAAGGGGCCAGCAAGGAAGCATCAGGATGTATTTTTCAGGGCTGACTGCGGATAGGAGCAAGGCATCTCTCTGAATAAGGACTAACAAGAGTGACGCTAAGGGCAAGCCGATTGTGTGCTTAGGATACTTCTTGGGACAAAGAAAGGTCCAAGAGTTTTGGTGTTTTTCTCTCACTCAGCTACATTTCTTCATCAAACCCAGAATTGCTGAGGAATAACACAGGGGAGTTGGGGGAAAGTGGACATGTCCCTCTGAATGGAATAGTTCGAGAAGGGCTATGAGTCACAGAATGCCAAAGAATTGCCCAGGAGACCCTTATGTGGCTATTTCTCCATGTCCAGGAAGATCCATCTCCATGAAAAAATTCACTAACCTTTTGTTCAGCATTATTAATTGGCGGTAATGTGCTTTTCTTACTGCAGGGGAGTTTATCATTAAGGTGACTGTATAATTTCTCACCGAAAGTAGGGCACACTAGAAAAAGAAAGGAGGAAACTATTGGTAACGGGGGACAATAGGCATGTACAAAGTCTGATCTGGGGGCCCTGCACATGGGGCATCACACCTTTTCAAATGAGATGCATTGAAATACATGCTGAGTGTGTCACGCTGACTTTCACCTCTCTCATCTTCTGCCAAGAGCTGCTCTCCTTTCTTCTGACCTTGAGTTCCTTCTTCTCATTGTCAGAACTCCTCAAATCTTCATCCTCTCACCAACTACCACTCAAGCCATTCACTGAGCTTGTCATCTTAGGGGAAAGTCATTCAACTTTTTTTTGTCTTAGTTTTTGAAAAACAGGGATGACAGTGGTGCCTGCCTTGTATGGTGATGGCATTGCCATTTTGCTTCAAATAAATGTGTACTAGGTAGAAATGTGACAGAGTGAGCACCACACCTATGTAGCACTGTAGCACTGTCAACCCATTGTTCATAGATTTGCTCAAGCGGGCACCAGTAACATCTCCATTTGTCCCCGTCTTCTCCATCCAGGAGATTTGTAGCATCTGGTAACTTGCCAAATCTACTCTGGGAAGCAGGGACAATCATGTCTACCTTTTATGGACTTGGGATTCCATAGATGTTAGCTTTCCTCTCCTCTCACCCACCTCAAGTAAACACTATATGGCAAAGGGTAAGTAGTTTTATTACTTTCACACAAGTTCACAGATTGATTACGTAATAAATTTAGATGGGGTTAAAGTGGACACAGGTGAGTTGCCCTTGTCTTAGAGCAGACAAGGGCTGTGTGACCAGACTTGGAAAACGTAAGTAGGACCCCACATAAGTGATGCTCAGTCTTCCCTACACTTCCAGGACAAAGAGAAGACTCTAGAAGTCATAGACTATCTGGATTTTGTCACAGAATAAAAGTCAGAGGAGTTTGTTCTAAACTATGGAGACAAGATTCTTGACTACTTCTGTGGTCATAAAATCACTGATCTTTTGCTTCTAATGTCTGGCCTCCTTCCAGAGGACGTGAGGTACACAGAAGTATTTAAGGCACTATGAATTTCTTTTAATTAATTGGGTTCATTTGTAAAACATGATCATATGACAATGATTTTATAATGGAAAATTTCAGACATACTCAGAGACTTGATAACGAGTTTCCTTGTACCCATTTCCCAGCTCCAATGTTTATCAAGAATTGCAATTTAGTTTTATTCATTTCCCTCAGGACATTATTTCCCCCTGAGATGTTTGAAAGCAAATTCCGGTTATATAATTTTACTTGTAAATACTTGCGCCTCTTATAATGACTTAAAAGAAAAATGACTAATTGTATTGCACCAGACAACAATAACAAAATCTAGTAAGTCTTTACTTGGTATCATCTATACTCAGCTTATATTTAAATTTCCCTTATTATACCTAAAATATATTTTGACAGTTTGAGTCAGGATTGTAATGAGTTCTCCACTTGCAAATCTTGAATCTCTTTTTTTCTATAGTCTACTCTCCCCACCCCCCTAATCTTCCCACCCGCCTTTGGGTGTCATTTGTCTGTTGAAGAAACTGGGTCAGCTGTCTTGCAGAACGTCCCGCATTTTGATTTGACTGACCACCTCCTCTTTTGTCATTTTACTTGTTCCTCTCTCTCCAACCCCCTATTTCTGGAAAGCCCCTTTTGCTGGGGAGGGAGGGTGGCACCGATTTGATCAGCATCTGAAGAAGTACTGCGGATGCTGAAACAGAGGAGAAGGCTCAGGGAGGGGGCCCATAAGACCCCTCCATCACAAGTTTCCCAACAGCGCCACACCACTGATGATGTTTGTTCCAATCCAGGGTTTCATTAGGATCTGTGAAATGCCTGTTTTTCACTTCCATCGTTCCTTTTGCATTTGGTAGCTAGCGGTCTTCCAGGAAGAACATTCCCTTACTGGTAACTTTGTTTTATGTAATACAGTTTGACAGACAAAGCAGGGAAGTGCTTTCCTATCTTTTATTTACTTTTTCCTATACGGAGTTGGTACCTGAGCAGAGAACAGATCAGCAAATATTTACTGAGATTCTGCTATATGTTAGGCACTGTTCTTGACCCCAATGGTTCTAAAATTCTCTCTTTCTCTCTCTCTCTCTCTCCCTCCCACCCTCCCTCCCTCCCTCCCTCCCTCCCTCTCTGTATGTGTATCCCTGCTTGGGGGGAATTGCATTATAATAGGAAAAGACAAACAATAGCAAACCAGCAACTTATATGTTTTATTAAGGGCAATGGATGAAAAAGAAATCAGAACAGAGGTATAAGGAATTCTGGAGAGTGTGGTGGGATCTGGGTTTTAAATTGTAAATAAGGTCATGGAGGTTCCTGAGAAGATGCCGTCTAAGCTGAAACCTGGAGAAAGGGATAAATGGGTCTGGTTTACATTGGAGCAAAGCCTGATTGGAGTGGTTAAGGAGGTTAACCATGAGGCCAGTGAGGCTGTTGAGAGCGAGTGAAGGGAAAGCTAATAGAAGATGAGAAGTTAAGGAAGGGGGACTCCATGGAGTCTTATAGCCCATTAAAGGCCACTGACTTTCCCCCTGAATGAGATGAGTGTAAGAGGCAGGACGTGGTCTGGCCCATGACTTCATGGCAGAGCAGTCAGGTGAGGGCAGAACTGAAGTTCTTTATTTTTTTATTTATTTGGGGGGAAGATTATTGTATCTCGGTAAAATAAAGGCCCTCCCGTTGATCATCGATTTGCTCGCGCGGGCCCAGTAACGTCTCCATTGGAGACTTTGTTGTTACTGTGTCTGGCATATCGAATTCGTCACGGGGAGCTTGCCAGGCTCTGCCGTGCGGGCGAGATACTCTTGGCAGCTTGCCGGGCTCTCCGAGAGGGGCGGAGGAATCGAACTCAGGTCGGCCATGTTGGCTGTGTGCAAGGCAAACGCCATACCGCTGTGATTATTGTATCTCACCTAAAGGAGACATTAAGTCCTTATATAAGAGATTACTAAGCTAACGTCACAGGGTAAGCCTTCCGTGTTTGTACTTTGTTAATCAAGATTGGTCGCCTTCTAAATTCATTGCCCTCCAATCTGGTGTGCTACCTTTGTCTCTCAGTGTTGTAGAGTTTGAGATGTCGCATGGCCATGAATATGGCTGTGTGCTCTACAATGTCCTAAATTTTTAATGAAATGATGCAGCTGGAGTTAAATTTTCAATTGGGTGCCGGCTTTTGGGCCTGTAAGTGATTGATGGGGCATCCAGAAGAGCAGGGAGATGCAGGGTGGTAGCCCATCCCTGACTTCATCAAAGCCTGGAGATTTCAGTCACAAAACTGGCATACTTGAATTTTTCAACAGACTAATTTCTGGATGAGGCTAGTCCAAGCAGTGGAGGCCAGCCTGGAGCTGGGTGACAATTGTGGAGTGTGGAGGTTTTCAACTGCTGGGGCTCTGTTTGGGTAAGCATTGGGCTCACCCACCCCTCTCTGGGTACCCCAGATGACTCAACCTTGGGAGGGGATGGAAGTGGCCTAGTTGGTAGGGGACTCTCTGTATCTGACTGGAAGGCAGACCGTGAGTTTCCAAGGAAAAGGCGTGGGAATGCAGGAGACTCAAGCATTGGGTGGCCAGAAACCATTTCCCCAGGTTGGTCCATGGCAATGGACAAATGAACGACCAGGGGAATGGAGAAACTGGGACTGGCTGGTCCATAGATGGTTTATTTCTCGCTCCTCCCTGCCATAGTCCAATGTCTCCCTTATGGAGCAATCGTAGTCGTAGTTTGGTCATAGTCCCAGTCATCATAGTTTCATCATCCTAGTCTCTTTACAGGCCTCAAAGTCCTCTATTTCATTATATCTTCTTCCTCGTGTTGTCATAGTCACATAGTCCCCTACTTCAATCATTGTCGTCATCTATTTCTCCTGGTTTTCAAAGTCCCAAAGTCTTCATTCTCCTCCTCTAGTCTTCAAAATCTAGTCCCCCTTTACCCTTACAGCATAGTTATATAGAAATCATAAGGGGTGGGGATACACATAGGTGGGGTTGAACATTTTCATAATAACAGATGTAAAGCCACTCACTTCTTCAGGAGATTAACTCAAGGACAAAATCTCATCTAAGGGTTCAACACTCCAGATTACTAGGAAATCCATTCAAGGGTGGGATTCCATTCAAGGTGCATTGTTTTCTACTTTTCTCAGCTAATAATCCATTTAAACAATCATAGTAAATTTACCTCTTATAATATTTCTAGTCATTTTGTATGAACACAGTAGCAGATATATTAAGCTTAAAGGTTAGTTCTTCCTGGGGACATCTCAGATCTAAGTCTTCAGACCAGGTTAGTCTTCCCTAACCCCAGATGGGTCCTTATTCAGATACTACTTTTTGGGTCATAACAGAATTTTTTCATGACCATGCCCTTAACTTATTATACTTATGGTGTTTAGTGTGTCTCCTTTCAATGCCTGGGTAGCTTACAGCTTTCCTTGGGTCCATCCAGTCCCTTCATCGGGACCCTGCTCTTGGAGTGCTAGAACTAAGGGCAACTGAGGCTTAAGTCCAGTAAATATGGATGTCCAGGAGTAAATATTATTTTGGAGTCAATTAACTCCCATGTTAAAAAGCATAGCATCAACTCTCTTCCTGTGTCTACACAAAAGGGACGTTACTATATGAACCACGCAAATGACATAAAGGGAAGAGAAAATCAATAGAGGATTTTAGTGCTTGATGGAATTGGGTGTGCCTTGGGGGCACTTTTGTGGGAGTGACTGAATAAACCTAGCTCCCTGCAGAAGGAGCAAGGACAACCCAGTGTTACCCACCATCAGACCACATTCCCTTTCTACAGATTTATCATTCTCTTGGACACTGTTGAAAAGCTCAGAGCAGAAACTTCAGATAAAACAACTTTGTGTGTATATGCATATTTGTGTGTCCATTATTCTAAAAGAATGGAAGGTCATGTGATGTCTAGAAGCATGATACATAGAAAGAATACTAACATTTGGTTTGCCTCCATTTATCTGTGGCTTTGAGTCCATTGGAACATTCTCATCACCACTAGAGATTTGGTGTTGGTCAACCAGGTGGGTCTAGTGGGGATTTCTGATGATTTCAGGACTGGGGCAGAATTTATATCTGGGGAGACCATCCATCTGTCCAGGGTTGTCACTAACCAGAATCAGTTTTGACTTCACTATGAGGTGCCCTAGGATGTTAGTTGCATGTTAGCAGGTCCCCTTTTCTCTCCTCCCAGACCTTCTAATCACCTCAAAGCATACCTTCCATCCTGGCTTCCTTTCAGCATCCAGAGAGCCTTTTTGTGGATAAGCATCTGTCTTTGCTTCTAATTCCTGCCCAATGGAGGCTGCTTATGAATTCTTGGGTGCTTAGCAACGAGGAAAAGAGACAATACCAGCAGCCTGTGTGCCCAACAAGTATTTGGGTATAGCTATTCCCCTTTTACGTGTGCTCCTCTGGGTTTGCACATGCAATGAAAAATCCACCAAGATACTCAACCTCAATTTAACCTGTTAAATTTGTGAATTAAAAAAGATCAAAGGGATCGAGTTTAAACAGACCTGTTCTCCGTACAACTGGCGAGCATCCCTTTTTCCATTCTCTGTTGTGACTGCAGGTGCTTTTCGCCAACCTTCTGAGATTTTTCTCTCATAGGCATCACCTGAAGGTGAGACACACGAGAGAAGTGCTGAGGTAGGAAGAGGTCAGATCATGTCTCACTGTGAGGTGTTTCTCAAACTGCAGCTTCTGTGGAGAGAAAGGGAAGAGGCAATGAGGGAAGAAGATTCTCCAGGGAAGGGGGCATCAGGACTTGGGAACAGACTTTCTGACTCTTTTTAAAAGTAAATTTGCTTGCCGGGGCAGTGGTATTCTAAGTGGACAGTAGTCCATACTGGTTGCCAAAACTCATCAGTGGAGCTGGATAGGAAACATAGGAAATAGACGCTTCATTCCAAGAGGGTTCCTGAAGAGCTATGTCTAGTGCAGAGGGAAGGAAATGGCGTATTTGTTGCCTGCAAAAGGCCATACACTCCTGGGGCGATTTTCTTAAATATTTGTTAGGAGGCATGGATCTTGCTTTTTGCATGTGATAAACTGAACATGGGGATGGTACTGCTGTGGGATTGTGTTCGGAACACATTCTAACGGTCGGTCCATGGAAGACTTGGGACGGGAGATGAGTTGGGAATCTAAGAAGCTAGTTGTCTTGTGGTCTGGTGGCATCCTGGCCTGGGGAGAAAGGATTCTAAGACTTGGGTTTGGATCACTTCTGGGGTTATGTCTAAAGGCTGTGAACATCTCTTAGCTCCTGGAAAATGCTTTATTTTCCTGGAGCTGGGCAGACTCACAGTTTTCTTCCTGACCTGCTTCCTGGAGCCTTTAGGGCTGCTCCAACAACAGTTTCCTAGCAGGACCTATGTGAACTCCAGGAGTAAAATGATAGGAAAGATGGAAGCCACAGGGTCTTGTCTGTGGTTAGAACAACCTGGTCCTTGATTTTTTTGAGGGGAATGGGGAGATGGAGTTGTATCACCATGTGGTGCTGGGGATTAAACCAACTTCAGTCTCATGCAAGGCAAGTGCCTTAACCCTTGTATTATCTCTCTAACTCTGGAAATGTTTAAATACTTGGAACCCCATGTTTTATTACAATCTAAACATTCTCCTGTATCTCTAAGCACTCAAGGACACTGCAGGGCATCTTGCCAGCTGGAGCTTGAGGTTCAGTGGGGAAAGGTATTGTCAAAGACCTGTGACTTGCTGGTTACAAGTTAGTGAATGGATTTTCTTCTTTTATAGTGATTAAATCAACTCTGTGAGAAAGGGAAAAGTACTCTACCTGTGGAGTCTGCACCTGAGACTCCTAGACTCTTTTTTTATTTTATTTAAATTTTTAAATTTTTTTATATGTTTTATTTTCATAAAGTAGTTCATAAAGTTACTTTGGACAACCTGGCAGGTTACTGAATGTTACCTGAATGTTACCTGCCCATGTGGCAGAGTCTGATAAACTCCCTGTGGCGTACCCAATATGCCAAATACCAGTAACAATGATGAGTCTCATTCTCCTAACCCTGAAAGAGCCTTGAATATGGCACTTTTTAAAAATCTCAGGGCTAGGACGAAGGAGACGTGACTGGGGCCTGCTCGAGGCAATCGACGAACAACAGGATGATCGTGATCGTGATTGAAAGTAGTTCACAATAGTTCACTGCAGGTAATATTCAAACGCCAATCCCACCACCTTCCTACCACAATAAGAGGGAAGTGTGTGAAGATTGTTGTGTTTAATTCCGGAGCCATTTAAGCCCGTATATAAAAGAATACAAGCAAGTATGTTAAAACCAAACAAATGTGTGCTACTTTTTGTATATAAATGGTCTAGAGTATAAGAGGTCCCGGGAAATTCTGTATTGATCTCTTCTGGGAGCTTAGTTTATAGTCTCTGCATCTTGGCCGTTGATGAGATTACATGATGCCAGGGGCAGTTTGTCGGTGTGACTGCCAAACTTCTGGAAAACTGGGCAGTTGCAGGGAGGAGGGCCAGTCTAATTGAAGTGGGCTTTGAGATCTCAGTCACGGGTTCCCACATACCTGTTTTTTTTTACCGATTCCCTCTTGGATGAGGCTCATCCGAGTGTGTGGGGAGTGGCCTTGAGCATGGTGGTGGTTGGGTTCTGGAGGTTTTTGGCTGCTGGGTTCTGCTTGGGGTGGGAAAGGAAACTCAACCTGCCCTCCTCCAAGGTGCCCCAGTGACAACGGCCTGGCACAGGATCAGAACATTTTGCATCGCTCTCTTCCAGGAGCTTTAAGACTCCTAGACTTTTAAAGCTTAGAAGGATCCTTGAGGTCATCTAGCTCAAGGCCCCATTGAATACTTGATTAGTAGTTGAACCTGAGTATCTGGGCCCTACATGCTGGACTTGAATTCCAGGCTCATGTGGTTAGTATCGAATATTGTTGTAATTAGTGGAATGCTGCTAGAATATTGGCTCTATACTTGAATCCACAAAGTGGAAGAGGTTCAGGAATAAGGGCATCCAGAGGAAACAGCAAGGCTTGGCCAAGTCTTCCTTTGGTCTTCCTTTAGGACAGCACACTTGCCTGCCAGCCTTTGGTTTCTTCACCCTCCAAACCTCTGCACACACCACACTGGGCTACCGTCCTGAGGGATATCTGCTTTTGTGTTAGTTCTCTGCTCCGAATAAAATAGTCATTGTGGAACTGGTGAAGGCCAGTGCTTTTCTTTTTGATTTGCACTGACCACCCTTCTTTCTTCGTTCTTTGTAATAAAAGCTTGATTAGGTCAGGTGGGTCTGCTCAGTGCCTTCAGAACATGCCTCAGTGGAAGTCTTTGCTCATGCTTGGCTTCAATGGGGTCATTGTTTCTACTTACTGTCACTTTTATCATGATCAGTCACTCAACACATGGTGTGAGTGAGTGACCGTGAGTGAACATATAGAGTAAACAGACCTACATATATAAACACTGCCATGTAACTGCAAGCACACAACTCCCCCCCCCCCCACACACACACACAAAACACACACACACATACACGATGGAGGCAAAGAATACCTTTGCTCTTTCCTAGAACCTAGCAATGAGCAAACAATCTAAAGAACTATAAACATCAACTTGAGCGTATGATTGGCAGCAAAAACTCTAGGATACAGAACTCTAGTTCCTGTTTCTCCCTGGAATCAGCATCTGCTAGACCCTCAGCACCAGCAATCCTGGCACAGAGCCCTTCTCCTTTCAAAGGAAGCAAAATGTCCCGGCAGCATGAGTCAGTGGGAGAATGGAACTGGAGAGTGAGTCACTTTGGGAGGAGAGGCTATAGGATCTTCTCTGCTCAAAGATATTTTAGGTCTTGGTAGGTTTTCCCACTTCTTTTGTTTAGATGTAAGTTTCAGGCATGTGACTACAGTGGGCTAAGTGCTCAGAATGAAGGAAGCTTTCCCCAGCTGTCCAGAGTTGTATGCTAGAACACTCTTGCTGAATAGGGAAGTGGTAAAGCCAGCTTTAGAGTTAGGCAAATCAGATTCTAATCTCGGCATTTCCCGGAGCCAACTTGACCTTAACCGAGTGGTTTAACCACTTGAAGCATGGATTTTTTTTTTTATTTTCAAAATGAAGACTGTTTTTCTTGTCAAATGAGATCATGTATTCATTATTACCCAAGTACTTACGGAGCATCTGATGTGTGTCTGGCTCAGTGTGGGGTGTGGAGTCCTTGTCAGGGAATGCTGGGCATTCAGCTTCTACTCTCTGAGAGGGGATCATGAGAGAGAGAGAGACAGGAATGCCCAAAGACAGAGGCACTTATACCAAGTCAGCTCATCTTCTTGCATCTACATTTCTTTGTCTATGGACTGTGGGATTGAATTAAAATTGTCTAAAAGGGAAGTCCCTAATTCCTTCTAGTCTCGCGCTGAAGTTTTTGAGCTCATGCTTACATTATTTGGAGAATCTGTACAACACAAATAGAGAGCTAGATGGGCCAGCACTCAGACCTTAAGCATGGGGACAAAATTAAGATCACGATGATCACAACATGCCATGGGTGTTCTTTAGATTCCCAAACTGTTGCTCAAATCCTTGATGGAAATAAGCAGACTTGAGAGTAATAAAAAGGTAAAGGTAAAGGCCCTCCCGTTGATCGTCGATTTGCTCGAGCGGGCCCAGTAACGTCTCCATTGGAGACTTTGTTGTTACTGTGTCTGGCATATCGAATACTCTCGGTAGCTTGTCGGGCTCTCCGAGAGGGGCGGAGGAATCGAACTCGGGTCGGCCATGTTGGCCACTTGTAAGGCAAACGCCCTACCCGCTGTGCTATCGCTCCAGCCCAACTTGAGAGTAATACACATGGAAAAAAATATCCAGATAAATTTTGAGCAGTTGAGGTTGCTAAGAATCGGACACAATCCCCAAACCATATCATTCAGCGAATAGTTAATAGTGTTTAGTCTAGAGGAAGAAGGACACTAATAGCCAATGTTATGGAGTTACTGTTGGCCAAGAAGCACATGTGCATGATATCATTTAATTACAGATTATCATTTAATTTCCGCAGTAACACTAGGGATTAATAGTAGCAGTCTATTGATGAGAACAGGAAACCTAAGTAATGGGTTTCAAGAGATGCTTTGCTCATGGTTCATGATGAGCAGCCAATAGATTCAGATGCAAAGAAGCATATTTAGGTTGGTGATATCAAAGGGAGTGAATAAACGCTTGGGAACTTGTTAGTGTGGAACTCGACGTGTGGATGCTGTAGATTAGTGGGGAACTGTTAGAAACAGCTTGTGTCCAGAGGACACAGGTTCCTCAACCCTGAATGCACTCAAGCAGATAGGATTGCCAGAGATAACAGGGCTTTGACTAGTCAGTTGATATGTGTGTACCTGCTTGCCAGAAAAAGTAATGATGCTCCTTGCCTAGAACCCAGCCATCTTGAATGACATCCCCAACAAGAATGACCATAAAGTGGTATGAGCAAATGTGGCCCAACTTGTGACAGCAGAACCCAGGGACTCGTGTTGTCCAAGTGATATGCAGGTGGCCCAGTCTGGCCAGAGGGTCCAGATGAATGGCGTTGTGGTGTTCCAGGGTTTTCTTTTGCTTCTGTGTCTGCCAGCTCCTCATTATTCTTTTACCTACTGTTTTTCCTTGTCTCCTACCCTACCTTCATCTGAAATCCACTCCTAATTGTGGATGTTTCTATGCCCTTTTTTTTGATGAGTCAGGTAGAGGTCATTTCTCACTGAGAATATTGGGGCCACAACATCTAAGATCATTCTGGAAAAATGACTTCCTTGAATGAAGTGTTTATAAGGAGAAGTGGTTGACTCAACCTTTTTCTATTTTCAGTTATTTGGGAGATACTTGTCTAATGACTACTGTGGACCACGTGGGGTTGGGACTAGAAATTCAGGGGTGACTAAGGGAGCCGCTTTGGTCCCTAAAGCAGGGGATCCATGCTGGTGCCTAACTGACTGTCACAGTTGCCAGGAATGCTTTGACTCTAAAATTAGGGAACTTCTTCAGGACATTCCAGTGTAGTGAGTGGAGGAAGTGTTGCACAGGAATCAGGAAAGTTCCTCAAGTTATTCTTCAGCATAGATATGTTTGAACTTACTAAAATTTTTAACACAAAACGTATATGTGTATGTATTACTTTTTGAGTGGTGGAAGCTCTTAAACAATGCTCCTCTAAGAGATTCTTAGCTGACTTAAGTTCAAAGCTAAGACCCCAAGAATATGATGCTGTTTTGGCCCTGTATGCCAAGAATTTCTTGGGCCTCCCCCATATGCTCGGGGACTTCCAGGATGCACCAGTGATACTCAGGGAACTGTGTAGTGGTGGGAATCAAACTAGAGTTAGCTGCTTGAGCCTTGACCTATATTATCTCTGTGACCCTTGTGTATGCATCTTTCTTTCTTTTGGGTGTGGGAGGGAATATCATGCTTTGCATCAGATTTTTAAAGTACTTTATGTTCTGAAAAAAATCAAGAACTGCTCTTATCTGCTATGTCCTGAGAGGCACAGAAAAGGGGTCTAGAGAGGCTGGAGTGATACTACAGTAAGTAATGCACTTGCTTTTCACGTGGCAGACAGGAATTCAATCCCTGACACCTTCTGTGATCCTTTGAGCACTGCCAGCAGTGACCGCTGGGTACAGAATCAGGAGTAAACCCTGAGAACTGCTGGGTGTGGTCCAAAAAACAAAATAAAAAGAAATGAGGTCTAGAGAATCTGAGTTTGGGACATGAAATAGCCCCTCAGGCTTGCACTGCCTGCATCTTCTCTCCCCTTCCTCCTCCCGGGAAATTCCCAGGAAGTAGAAACTGGGTCTCTACTTATTATATCCTGTGACTCTCTCTACTGTTGGGTCTCTCGACTCTACCAGTCAGGGGAGCGGGTGGGAGTTCCACCAGCTCTTCCTTCCTTGTAATCAGCCTGAAAAGCTGACATGGAATGCATGTGTCTGGTTCTAGTAAATACAAGATTTGTTACGAATTACATGTGACTGAATGAAAGAGAAACAGAGAAAGCCCTGGCGTGCATAAGAAGGAGCGCCATCCTCTGCAAGGGCTGAAATCATTTGCAGCGGTCTTTTCTAATAGGCTCAGTCTTTGGCTTTAATGCATTTCCCTCTTTTCTCCTTCTCCATTGCCCACATGGCTATTTCCTGGCAAATGGGCACCCTAGCTGGGGATGTTGTTATTCCAGAGGGTTTTCAGGTGTGTGATAGGAAAAGCAGGCAGGGAGGAAATCTTGACTCTGTGTTTGAGAACTGAAGGGACTTTTTTTCCTCCACATACCTACTGAGGTTAGGAGTCTTGGACTTCTTTTCTTCTTTTCTGTACTTTTGGTAAGTCTCCTAAGATGCTTCATGGACCATGGGAAGACTTTGACTCCCCTTGCGATGCCCTCAAGTTGACCATAGGAGGGACACAAGTTCACAGCTGCTTCCGATCGCCTTGTGAAGAACTCAGTCTGTGTTAGTTTGGAATCTGTGGTGTCGAGTGGAGGTCCACATTCCTTTTCTAGACCTAAGTTATACTAAACTCTTTTTTCTGCTAGTCTCCTCTTTGATGTTGTTTTTATGGCTATAAAATATAGGAAGTATTCTCTGAGAAGAGTGTGAAATGTCTACATATCTCAAAGAAGTGATACTAAATCAGTTACCTCAAATTTTTTGGCAAACAGAGGTTATCAATTCAAAGTGTGACTGGATGAATCAGCTCAGATTTTCAGAAGTGGAGGGTCATGCCATGGGTGGACTCTCTCTTCCTAGGTCTCGACTCATGACCTCTCTCTGGCTCCAGCCTCATGTTGACAGATGCCAAATCTCTTTCCCTGCTGCAAGAAAGAGATGTATGCTGGGTACAGAGGAGCCTTAAGGTTGTATGTGTAACTACTGAACATTGAGGGTCTACCAGAGACACAGAAGGAGGAATTGACCTGGAAATAAGGACTGAATACATACAAGAAGAGTGAAGGAGGCAGAGGAGAGCTCTTCCTGGTCTGAGAACCCTGGCCCACCCAGGAAACAGGAAGATTCTCTGCCACATGTGTAGGGAAGGAAGCAGGGTTCTTGTTATGCTAGCAGCCCAAGATGAGGGGCTGGGCTTTGCTTCCAGAGGGAAACTCCAAGGAAAGGACTATTTGCTGTCTGGAAAAATCTACCAGCTAGTTGAGTGAGAACCTGTGGGATTTGACTTTACACAGACATGGTGATTCATCTGGCTTCAGGAAACTAAGGTAGCAGAACCTTGTGCGAGGCCCGGCAAAACAGAGAACCTTTGAGATCCCTGATATAAGAGGACAAATGAGGTCTTGAAAGTGGCTGCCTTTGATCAAGGTGAGGGCAGGAATCTTCAAGATTGCTCAGTGGAACCTCTTAAACCTAGGAAAAGCATCTTTGGGTCATGCCTGGTGGTTCTTGATTAACAGCGTAGCACACTCAACAAGAACTGGCTCTTTGTTAATGGAATGCAATCCCCTTTCTACACTAAAAATGAGATGATGTGAATCCTTTAAAATTTATTTGAAAGAGGGAGGGCTTTTTGTGCATGATGCATTACCATAAAATGATACTGTCTTACTCCTTATTGCCTAATTAGTAATATTGTACTTCTGTGTGAAATGGTGTGTTTAAACACTGCCAATCGATTTAAACAAAAGATTTCAAAATACTGTAGGATGGAGCACAGTGAGAAATTCCTGCCAGCCAGCCTTCTCCGAGGGTAAGGTTTTTTATCATTCTTAGGTGTGTGGTGCCGTGGGAACCTTGCAGAAGAGAGAGTCTTCATCGCTAGTTTCCAGATCTGATTCCTGCTGTAGTTTCTCATTGTTCCCTTCCCTTCAACTGGGACTTAGCTGGCCTTGGGGGTGTTTTCTTTTTAAATTATCTATTTACGGCTTTGTAGTCATATATAGGGCTTATCAAGTTGTAGTATTTATTTATGCATTACAAACTGAACAAAGACACACACTGACTATGAGATAGTTTACTTCAAAAGATGAGCCCAATTGGTGACACAATTTTTCCTTTTCTTTCTTTTTTTTTTTTGTTGCTGTAGAAAATTGAAACATAATTTGGTAGGCAGGGAAGATAGTAGTGGGATTAAACACATTTTATGACAGTTTTAAGAATGTCTTAGTATATTCCATATGCTATAACAAACAACCCCCACTCTCGGTGATTCAAAAGAATGGTTTGTTTCTTCCTGATATTATAATCCAATCTGGAGTGCTAAAAGGGGTGAGGCTTCTTCTCTTTAGGTTCTATGCCATTTCCTTGTGCCTAGAAACCTTTCTTGGATATCCTGAATTTAACTGATGGATCAGGTATAAGAAGGAAGACATGGACAGTCTTCCACCTCCTTGGGTCCCTCTGACAGTCAGACGCGGGTCACTGCTGGCAGAGTAGAGTGTGCTATGGTGCAGGGAGCCTGGAGCTGGTATCTGGAACCAAGTTGCTCCATGTGTAGATTTTCTTTTTCCCCAGGCAGATATACCTTTATCTTCTGCATTACAAAGTCAGATAGAGCTTATCAGATAGAAAAGGCAAGAGAATCCTGAAGAATCCCCCCCACCCCCCTCCGGAGTTGCTGGCCAGTGGCTGTGGGATTCTTTCTGTTCCTGCCATTCAGGTCACACACAGTCTCGTGGGAGGTTTTTGACCCTGCCTGGACGTTCTGTCGAAGAACTTCTTGGTGCAGGGATCTTGAAACTGGGTGATGGGCAAAGAAAAGCTGGAAGGGTCCTGTGCACCTCCCCCTGTAGAGGATTGGTTTTTGAGAGAGTTCCACCGTCTCTTTATTTTTATTAAGATATCATGTGTTTCGGGCTGGAGTGATAGCATAGTGGTAGGGCGTTTGCCTTGAGCGCAGCCAGCCCAGGTTCGATTCCTCCACCCCTCTCGGAGAGCCCGGCAAGCTACCGAGAGTATCTTTGCCCACACAGCAAAGCCTGGCAAGCTACCTATGATGTATTCGATATGCCAAACACAGTAACAAGAAGTCTCAAAAAACATGGAGATATTACTGGGCCCACTGGAGCAAATCCATGAACGGGAGGACAGTGCTACAATGCTACATTTGTTACAAAGTTATTCACCTAATGTTCCAGCACCAACTTTGCTTTGCCACCAGTGTTGACTTCCCTTTAGCAGTGTCCCCAGGTTTCCTCCACCCCACAGCCTGTCACCTTGATATCCTGTTACTCATCGATTTGCTCAAGCGGGCGCCAGTAACATCTCCATTCATCCCTGTTGTGTGCTAGCATAGCCCAATGGCATCTGCTCGTTCTAGGAGCACAAAGAGCCTCAAACCGATCGTTCAGGGTCTTAACGAAGAAGTCTGACCATCACCTGTCACCTTAATAGTCACAATTAAAAAAATATATTTGTACCCTTCCAGTCGGGCATTCTAGAGGAAAGGGCAGCTCAGATAGAGAAGGGAGCACCAAATAAAGGGTGTTTGGAGGATCCTCCCAGGAGGGGAGATGCATGTCGAAAGTGGACTATGGACTGAACATGTTTGCCACTCAATGCCTCTTTTGCAGACCACAACACCCAAACGGAGAGAGAGAACACAGGGGATTGCCCTGCCACAGAGGCAGGGGGGGATGGGGGAATGGGGGTGGGAGGGATATTATCCATGGTGGTGAAAAACGGGCACTGGTGGAGGGATGGGTATCTGATCATTGTATAATTGAAACCAAAGCACAAAAAATTGTAAATCTACAACTGTACCTCATGGTGTTTCACTAATAAAAAAAATTAAAAAAATATATATTTGTACCCTTTATTCCAAAATGGATTTTTTTAAATGAAAGAACTGTGATTTACAAAGTTTTTGATAGTTGAGTATTAGACATCTGATCTTCCAACACCAATCCCCCCACCAGTGTCAACTGACCTTCCCCAGTGTTCCCGTATTCCCTCCCCACCCCGTCCCCACCTGTCAACTTGACAGGCACGTTACAAAGTTCCAGAGGCTGCAGCCTAGGTCCCATGGGATCAGTTCTTTTGAGTCTGGGTTTTGGTTATAAGGCTGCGCTGCTCAGCCACATCACGGGTATAACAGAAGCCCTGATGCCCGTTCACCAATTACTTCCCGTTCTCTCTTCCCTGCTTGATTTGTTTCCCTCCCTGACAGACACATTTTTAAGTTTGGTTGTTGTGTTTTGGATCTCTTGCGCTTAGAGTTGTGGTTCCATCTCGTTTAGATACATCACAAGTCTACATCCATGATGTATTCAAGGGCCCTGTACTCTGGCCCTGTTTCTTCCTGTTTGCCTCTTCTTAATTCCCCCGGATTTCTTTCCCCAGTTCTTCTTCTCCTTAAAGTCATCTCTTTAAGGTACAGGATGAATATCCCCACAAGCTGAAGCATGAAAGTGCACAGGCCACTCACTGAAGCCCTTTACAGCTAATGGGGGCCCTGGCCCGCCCACCCAGGGGTGCTTCTCATGAAGCCTGAGAAGTCTTGAGGCCATCCAGCCTCAGTTTATTATTTTTTTTTGCTATAATAACAAAACATCATTTATTTTCATTTCTTAGACCCTCGAGGACAGTGGAATAGATGGGAGATTTTTTTTTATTAGTGAAACACCATGAGGTACAGTTGTAGACTTACAAGTTGTTGTGCTTGGGTTTCAGTTATACAACGATCGAGTTCCCATCCCTCCACCAGTGCCCATTCTCCACCCCCACCGATTCCAGTATCCCTCCAACCCCCCACCCCCCATCCCACCCCGCCTCTGTGGCAGGGCACTCCCTTTTGTTCTATCTCTCCTTTTGGGTGCTGTGGTCTGCAGAAGAGACATTGGGTGACAACCATGTTCGGTCTATAGACTACTTTCAGCAGGCATCTCCCATCCTGGGCGGATCTTCCCAGCACCCTTTATTTGGTGCTCCCTTCTCTATCTGAGCTGCCTTTACCCCCAGAGTGTGCAGCTCTAAGCCATGGAGTGAACAACCTCATCCAGCCTCAGTTTCACCTCCAGCCAGGGTGCACCTCAAATAGAAATCCTTTTCTGGTTGTCTCTCACGCCGAGAGACATTTCTCTCCGAGCTGCCTGCTTTTCCCTTCCGCTGGCTGCTCCTCAGTTCACCATCTGGTGGGGTAAACACAGTCTTCTCACTTCCTTAGGAGTTCCTTGTTGACACTGAAGCTGGCTTGCACGTGCTTCTTAGTCACCTTCCCTCAGGTTGGCCATCTTTTCCCCTCAGTCCTGGGTTTCTCAGCCTAATCTGTGCTGTCGGCTTCAGGTGGCTTCAGGTCCGCACCCAGATCCCCTCAGCTCTTCCCGGGCCAAGAGAGAAGAAACTGATGCTTCCTGTTAGGGACAGCTCTCGTCTACCAATGCAGCCTAAGGTTCCACGGGGCCTTTCCCCACTCCTCCCTCTTCCTTCTTCTCTCCCCTCCCTCCCATCCCCCTCACCTCTTCTTGCTTCTTACCATCCATTGAATCCTCACGTCGAATTCAGAGACAAGCGGAACTTCTTGGTTTCTTTCCCTTTGTGTGCTGATAGCTTCTGTCTCTCCCCTTCTCTTGACTATTGATTTCTTCTCTGGGAAAACTCCCCCTTTAAATATTTTCCATGGAGACCATTGTCCCTCTTCTGGTGTCCTTTCTAGCCAGATTTCTTTCACTCTCTGTTCTGCCCTGTGACATCCTCATTTCCTTTCCTGCTGTGAATTCTGTGCTTGAAGGAGTCTTTGGCTCAGTGTGTTTGAGGAGCTTCTTTCTCTGTGAATATTCAGGGTCCCTCTGACTTTAGCCACTTTTCCCAGGTCAGAGGACTGGCATCCTCAGTCCTGATCTTGCCATGGACAATTGGGGGTGTTTCTGGGACCCTCGTCTTTATAAGAAGAATGCTCTGCAACATTGGCCCCATATACTACTGTGGAGTATCTGTAAATCTCATCACTGTGGAAAATAGGAATCCATTTCCAAACCAGGGTCCTATGAGGACACTGGGGATATTTTATACCCAGGAGCAAAGACTAGCCAGGATATCCTTTTGGCTTTGATGGGATGTGGTAGAGAAGCTTCAAGTGACTAAATGAGAGAATATGTTCAAATGTGGTCTTGCAAATGAAGCGGATGTACTTCCCTCAAGGGAAAAGAGATATGTGGTTTAAAATCACTGATAAGTGGGTGAGAGTCCTGTGCTGAAATTTGGGGGCAAAATAATTAAGGCCTGGACTAAGCAGCAGAAATGGCTGGAAGGCTGTGGTCTAAAGCTTGCTTCCTGTAAGCGGGACCTCTGTAACCAGAGGGAGCACAGCTTTTCTTAAAATTGAAGTTGTCTGTGCTCGAGATGAAACAGAATTCTCTTTGGGCAAGAGATGTGCTTATGTATACAAAGCGAAGAACGTGACAGTGACTCCTGGTGGCAAACCTATCAAAACCAGAGCAACCAGGTAAACGTAACCTGCGTCCATGAAAACAGGGGCATGGTTTGAGCTAAATTCTGGAACAGCCTTCCTGTAAGGCTGTTGGTCACAGGGTCTGTGTGATGCTGTATCCTTTGAGGATTTAAACTTACTGAACAGGAAATGAAGTGCAGATATTTTTAAAAGTTTAAAAAAAAGTAAAATTACTGATAATAATACTCATGACGTGTAATCACAAAATAAATGAGTGTGAGGTGCAGTGCTCTCTTCCGCCACGTGTGTTCAGTGGCCATGAGCGGCTTCCCCACCCTGGCCTGCAGCCGCCGACAGACACATGAAGGAGGGAACAGGGCCACAAGGCTGCTTGGTGATCAGTCATTTATTCCCATCTCATCTTCTTCTGCCTCCTTCCAGTCTCACCCACTCCCGCATTCCTCCTGCCTCCCATGCTTGTCTCTCTGCACTCCGCTCCGTCTCGTAGTCTTAGTCTAGAGTCCAACCTCCAAGCATTGGGGGTAGCAACTACACCTAGGTGAGGTAGCACAATCAACATAGGTAAAGCCCTTCCTACCTGGGAAGATACTAAGTCAAAGATCTCCTCTTGCCAGGAGGATCCGCTCAAGGGCATGTTTTTATATCTAAGGACATACTTCTCCTTTCCTTAGTCCATAAACAATCCTCTTAGATATACTTACTTCTTAATATTAGTCACTTTGTATGGACACAGTGTGGAGATTGGTCTTAGAATGGCTCTGGCTGGTTCTGGAGGTCTTCGGCTGCTGGGGCTCTGCTGGGTGGGGGGAGGGAAACTCAACCCGCCCCCCTCCAAGGGGCCCTGGTGAGGACAGCCAGGCGCCAGGGCAGGAGACTTGGCAGAGTCTGGCAAACTTCCCGTGTCGTACTCAATATGCCAAGTACCAGTAACAATGATGAATCTCATTCTCCTAACCCTGAAAGAGCATTGAATATGACTCTTTTAAAACCTCAGGGCTAGGAAGAAGGAGATGGTACTGGTGCCTGCTCGAGGCAGTTGACGAACAACAGGATAATCGGGTTCGTATGGACACAGTAAGGGATACATTAAGCTTATAGGGTGTCTCTCCTGGGAACATCTCGCCATAGCTCCCGGACTACAGTGCTCAGGCCAGATTAGTCCTTCCTAACCCTAGCAGGGTCCTTGTCCTGTCACTTCTCTTTGGGTCACGACAAAATTTGTACATGACTGTGCTATTATCTTACAGTTAAGTATTATGGCACTTGGCCTGTCTCGTTTTGATGCCAGGGTAGCTCACAGCTTGTCCTGGGTCCATCCAGTCCCTTCGTTGGGACCCTGCTTCTGAGGTGCTAGGAACTGAGGGCAACTGAGGCTTAAGTCGAGTAAATATGAGAGATGCCCAGGGGTGAATAATATTCGGAGTCAATTAACCCCCAAATTATAAAAGCTAGTTGGAATGATAGCACAGTGGGTAGGGCGTTTGCCTTGCATGCAGCCAACACGGCCGACCCGAGTTCGATTCCTCCGCCCCTCTCAGAGAGCCCGGCAAGCTACCGAGAGTATCTCGCCTGCACGGCAAAGCCTGGCAAGCTACCCATGACGTATTCGATATGCCAAACACAGTAACAAGTTTCACAATGTTACTGGGCCCACTCGAGCAAATCGATGAGCAACGGGAGGACAGTGACAGTGATATTATTTCTCAACAATGTATGGTTTGTTTGATTTTATTATTATTATTATTTTGTTTTTTGAGTCACACCTGTAGTGTTCAGAGGTTACTCCTGGCTCTGCACTCAGGAGTCACTCCTGGTGGTGCCAGGGATAGAACCCGGGTCAGTCGTATGCAAGGCAAATGATCTACCCGCTGTACTATCGCTTTAGCCCCCCACTTTTCCTTTTTAAATCAGCATGGAGATCTGATTGAAAGGAAGAAAGACGCTCCATTTCAAGTGGTCTAGGGTCCCAGGGGATCTCTGACGGAAGAGTTTAGATCCACTGGGTCTTCCAAACCATGCCATTAAGTGTCACACCCCTGAGAAGTATTTCACTAAAAGCGGAGCTGGATAGGGTAGGGCTTACTTTTGAGAAATGGATTTCCAAGGATCTTTCAGTCTCTCTTTCAATAACTGCATTTTAGAGGTTCTGATATAACTGATAATAACTCTCATGAGATTTGCTCCTGTGTCTAGATGGGTGGTGCAGAAGGTCACCTGACGGCTTGGTTTATGCATTATACATGGCGCAAGAGGTTTGAAACTCTCTCCTTGGTTTAGGAAACTCCGCTAGTGCATCTAACCTGAACTTTTTGGTGGGAATTGAAGAATTCAGAATTCTTTGCTACTTCTTGGGTGACCAACTGTGATAAAGAAAGTCAAGACTTCCTCTGTTGTGGTGAAGGCAGATGTGGTAAAAGCCTGAATTGAAGCCCCACTGGCAAGTCTCACTGAATTTTTCACACCAAAATAAGTTATCGATGGCCCTAATTTGAAAACTGTTCTTTTATTCCATTATTAAGTTGGAATTTCCAACTTAGCATTGTAAATGACATTTAGATTTCCAGGCTGGTCTGTTTAACCTATAACATAGCTGAAATACTATATAGTTTCTGTGAATCATAATAGAAAAAGGATATTTTTGCACATGAGTCATGTTGAATTGAAGTTACATATTCCTTCGATCTTGCAGCTCTTTTGGAAGGGAAGCCTTCAGGAATTTCAGCCAGTACATAGACTCATTGTCACTGATATGTATAAGAAGGTCAACCAGTTAACCTTTTTCCCCATCAGAGGAAAGTGAGTAAGTGCTTTCCTGGAGAAGCAAAAGTTCTTAAGGGGGAAGTTATTTGTAGCTCTATGGTCTTTGGTAAAAAACATTTCTTTCTGGGTATTTAAAATATTCCATGGACCAAGTAGTCCAGAGTTGATCGGAGTGAGATGGACAGGTGAAAAGGAAAACTCCAGGACTTCAAGCGTCTTGAGTAGGTTCAGCCATGTTCATAGCTGTTCATCTGATGCAAAATGATAGAGGCACCCAGGTGAGGCTTCTGCGGCCCTTTCTCAGCAGACTCGTGCCCAGTGCTACATCCAGAACCTGCTCCCCAACCAGGGTGGGCTGACTATGAGCACTGACTCTTGTCTTGTGGAAATTAAAGCAGTGGGACGAAGGAGCATGTCGGGAGGTCCATCACTATGCAGACTGACATACTGCTCTCATAGAACATTTCAATCCCACCACTGTCTGGGCTGCTTCTTTCCATTAAGATGGCAAACTAAATTGCGCTCCCTCTCTTGAGAATTCGTCTCTTCCTGCCTAGGTAGATACGGGTCATTCTTCATCTCTCTCCTCCACTTCTCCCTCACTGTCTCCCTTTGATTTTCCCTCCCTCTCTTTACATTTCCTGCCCTCACTTTCCTACTCACCCCACTTCTCTCCACTTTTCCTGTGTCTTGCGTCCACCGGAAGTCACTCATTGACTATTGAGAATGCTCAATTAAACTCTGATTGTTGTGTGGCATAAATTCCAATCATGCCCCAGGAAATCGGACACTGTCTATGTTTCTCTTGATTTAAAAAATTATGACTCCGCAGCATAATGTAATTTATTATTATATAATAACAGCCCATTACAGATTGTAATTTTTCTGTGACTAACTTAATTTTGCTCATTAGTGTTCACTTAAACCTTTGCTTATAATATGTTGAATACTACAAGTATTAGAATCACATTTCCTCAAAACTCAGCCATTTCAATTTCCCCCCATCAATTTAGACAAGACTTCCCTCTTTTCTTCTTCAAAACTGTTCAGATAAGTGAGGTTTCCCTACCTTTAAATCAGTGAGGCTAATTAATTTTTGAACCCAAAGGAACAAATGGCAATGAATTTTATTTGTTTCAAAACTTAACATTTGGGGGACCCTAGAAACAAAGCCTGGCTCTTGGAGGCAACCTTGGGGTGCTTTGGTTCAGACCTGAGCCCTGATCTTTTTTTAAAGTAGTTTTGCTAGTTTTTTTATTATTATTTTATTATTAGTGAAACACCATGAGGTACAGTTGTAGACTTACAGATTTTTGTGCTTGGGTTTCAGTTATACAATGATCAAATACCCATCTCTCCACCAGTGCCCATTCCCCACCTCCAATGCTCCCGGAATCCTTCCCACCCCTCTGAGCCCTGATCTTGACAAGCTCCATTAAGGTGGTCTCTAAACCCAGCATTTCCTTGGGAATGGGCCTCTGCTTTACATTTTCTAGGTTTGGCAAATTCAATTCAAATGTCTTTCCTCTGAAAATAAATGTTTCCTGCCGGAAGGCCCTTGTATGGAAATGACCTTTTCTCATTGTGTGGTTTGCTGCAGGGAGGGTGAGGTGGCCTTGGCTTTGGTATCTGAGCCCTGCCAGGGCTCGGAGGCAGTTACCGCTCAAGGCTGTGAGTATACTCAGGGGTCATCGGGACAGCCTTGGTTGGGGCCCTGACTGGTAGTTCAGCTGAAGGTTTCTCAGGGCAGCTGGGAAAACTGCCTGCCGGCTTCCTCCTCACCTGTCCTTCCTTGGGTCTCTGAGTCCCTCCCCTCAGTCTCCCTAGTGGCGTTTTGTTTTTACTTAAATCACAGTGAGATAACACAGTTGCAAAGTTGTTCATGATGGAGTCTCAGTCAGTGTTCCAACACCCATCCCTTCACCAGTGCACATTCTCAACCACCAATATCCCCAGTTTCCCTCCTATCCGCCTCCCCCACCACCCCTGCAGCCTGTGTTTTTGAGAAATTCTCTCTCCTCTCATCTCTCTCTCTCTCTCTCTCTCTCTCTCTCTCTCTCTCTCTCTCTCATTTTCTCTCTCCATTCTCTTTTATTTTCCTTTTAGGCACCTTGGTTTCCAATACTGTTACTGAAAGAGTATCTATCATGCATATCACTTTACCTCCTTTCAGCCTCAGTTCTTATCCAGAATGATCATTTCCAATTAGCATTGTAAAGTGGTCCCTTCTCTATCCTAATTGCACTCCTCCCCTCTCTCCCCCCGCCATGGTGGCATGCATTCTACCATGAATCAATCTTCCTGGTCCCTGTTTCTACTGTCTTTGGGTGTTATTTACGTACTATGGTGTTATGTATGCATGTATGTGTGTATTACCATCTCATTCTTGCTTTGGACAACTTGGCAGGCTACCGAATGTAGCCTGCCCACACGGCAGTCTGGCAAACTCCCCGTGGCGTACCCAATATGCCAAATACCAGTAGCAATGATGGGTCTCATTCTCCTAACCCTGAAAGAGCCTTGAATGTGGCACTTTTTAGAATCTCGGGGCTAGGATGAAAGAGACGTTACTGGTCCCTGCTCGAGGCAATGGACGAACAACAGGATAATAGTGATGTGTATACACACACACACACACACACGTATGTAGTATGTTATTATGTATCCAGCTTCTGAGGAGGCAGCTGAGCTGTGGGTCTGAGTCTGAGAGAGAGCCTGGCCTGTTCCCTCATGCTCCCTGGAAGGCTGTTTAGATGGTGGAAGGTTGCTGGGGCATAGAGATGACTCACATCCCTCCAGCTCCTTGCATTGTGGGCTCTGCACGTGTGTGGGGGTGTAATCTCTGTGTTGAACAATGTGAACGAGCCTCACCACATTAGCAAATCACAAAAGGTAAATTCCTATGGCGTCTTTTGATAGAAAACTTTTATTTTTAGTTTTTACCTTGTGGCTCAGAGGTCATTCTGAAGGTAGGCTGAAGAAGGGGGCTGGGAGTATAGACAGAGACTCCTGGGTATAGGGCAAGGGCAAGGACCTGACCCACAAAACATGGTGCCTAGTGGCCAGGATTCATATTGCTGGGCCTTAGAGGTGGCACACAGAATGGCATATTCATCTCATGTGATTTTCACTTTGCAAGGTGAAGAATGCATTTTCACATACTCTTTCATTTTCCTATAGACTGTGGTCCCTTGGCCACAAAGCCCTCTCTTGACTTGTTCTAAAACAATTTTTCAGCCTCCTTAAGTGTTAGCTTTCTATAGCCATCTTCCTGGATTCTTGTGATTTTGTCCCTTTCGACTGCTGATGAACAGCCCAAAGTCATTCTCTTGGTCATATGCATCATGGACCCTGAGGTCTGGAAACCCACCAATTTCCTTTATGTGCTCTCGGTATCTAGTGTGGTAGCTGTCATCTCAGGATGACTTCAAGAGGTTGACTTCTCAGGCAGGAGCACTGATAATCCAGCAGATAGGATGGACATCTCTTCCCTGGGAGTCTCTTAAGAGTGAGGCAGTCTTTCGCACGGGTGCCCAGACATCACCATAGTTCATTGTCCAGGACCCAACAATTCCTTGAACAAGGAGAATGAGATTGTCCTGAGACTTTAGATTAGGGGAAGAGAGACGTTTGGTCTGCGTGTCACAGAAGGCCTGTGGAACCATGGGGTCTAGCCCTGGTGCGTGAGGAGACAGACATATGTGCTTTTGGATGGTTCCCTGAACACTGTGTTGTATGGTCCATGAATAGTGTGAAAAATGCCCAACTATATAACATTGTTACAAATAGAAAAAAAAAGACTTTCCCATCCTGGATTAGATGGATTAGGATTGACTGTAATCATTGGGAGAGAAATGAATACTCAGACAGAATCAGCACCTATCCAGCAAGGTAGAAGGAGGTGTTGCTTTTGAGTACCCAAAAGGGTTAGTCTTACTAGTCTTCCCTTGCAAGGAAACAAAGAAGATTGACCTCTCACATTTTCCTAGTCCTTTATCACGTACAAAAGTATGTTTCCATTTCTTTTCTGTATCTCTGGTTTTGGGCTATACCCAGCCAGTACCTAGCTTAATTTTTTTTTGTTTTTGTTTTTTTGGGTCACACCCGGCAATGCACAGGGTTTATTCCTGGCTCTGCACTCAGGAATTACCCATTGCGGGGCTCAGGGGACCATATGGGATGCTGGGAATCGAACCTGGGTCGGCTGTGTGCAAGGCAAATGCCCTACCTGCTGTGCTATTGCTCCAGCCCCCGCAGGGCTTAATTTTTGACTTTGTCTCAGGGATCACTCCTGGCTGTGCTCTGGGGACCATACATGGTACCAGTGATTAAACCACGTTCTGTCACATATAAAGGTAAAGGCCCTCCCGTTGATCGTCGATTTGCTCGAGCGGGCCCAGTAACGTCTCCATTGGAGACTTTGTTGTTACTGTGTCTGGCATATCGAACACTCTCGGTAGCTTGCCGGGCTCTCCGAGAGGGATGGAGGAATCGAACTCGGGTCGGCCATGTTGGCTGCGTGTAAGGCGAACGCCCTACCCGCTGTGCTATCGGGCTGTCACATATAAGGCAGCTTAAATCTTTGTACTATCTCTCAAGTCCTTATTTTCTTTTCATGTGGCAATTGTTAGAGAAATAATCACCTGTGAGTGTTTTAGATCTCTATTTCCCTGTGTTTGAGCTGGGCCCGTGCTTTGTATAGACACAACTTTTGACTAATTGGGTTGACCTACACGATTTTAGAGTTGTAAGGTCTTAAAGAACTTATAGCCCAATGGTCATTTTGCATGTGGAGAAACTGAGGCTCCAGGTGGTATGGCCCACCTCATACCTTTCAGCTGGTTTAGCACAGCCTGCCCATGCTGCCCCTGGGTCTTTGCATTATGCCTTTTCCTCACTGTTTTCCTGATGCTTGGCCCCCTTTTCTTTCAGGTAATCAATGCCATTGTGCACTTTTAAGTTTCTATCTCAGGGGAAAATCTGCACAAGATCTAAAGAACTAAATCGCAGTCATTTATAGCTCAGCATGAATATTATATATTTCCTATTTGAAGGCACCTCTTGAATCATTTAAGGACATTTCAAGTATTTATTAAGAGGCATGGAAATTCTTTGGGGGGGAGAAGGGTTTCTTCACCTCCGGGTGGTGCCTCTTCTGCGTTCACCCTCTTCTTTGACCCACCTTAAAGACCCAAGAGAGAAGAGAGAGAGACCTCACCCTGTCTACCAAAGGCTCTCTTCCCAACCCACAATTGGGCCCCTCACTGAATAGAAAGGTGCTCTGTGCCCACCTCCAGTGTCTAGGGGTCACCCCTCTGTGTGGGGTAAGCCAGAGGTCCCAGGTCCTTGGAATGTTCCCAGCTTCATAGTGGAGGTGCCTAAGGGCTCCTCATACCCAATCCCAGGAGACTCCTCTTCTCCACCAAAGATTCTTTGCTTCTGGAGCTCCATAAAGGCAGGATAATAAAGACCAGGGAGATGCCTATTTTTTAAAATTTTTTATTAGTGAAACACCATGAGGTTCAGTTGTAGACTTACAAATTTTTGTGCTTGGGTTTTAATTATACAATGATTGAGTACCCATCCCTCGAACAGTGCCCATTTTCCACCACCACTGATCCCAGTATCCCTCTCACCCCCCCCATCCCCCCATCCTACCCAGCCTCTGTGGCAGGGCATTCCCTTAAGTTCTCTCTCTCCTTTTGGGTGCTATGCTTTGCAAAAGAGGCACTGAATGGCAATCAGTCTACTTGGGAGATGGCTATTTGTATTTGAAATGTTATCTTTGTTTCTGGGTCCCAGAATCATCCTGGGAATTTTATTGGAGTTCCTTGGGGGATATTTTGAAGAAATTTGGTATCTACAGCAGGGTTTACTGTGACACACAGTCTTTCCCTAAAGGGGTACACCTAAAAACTCTTCAGACTGCAGCTCAGAGAAGACCTTCCAGGATGACCTGTCCTCTGCTCAGGGACAACCCCATTTGCTTCTTGGCCCACAGGGATCAAGCCTGGTGGGCTTAGGAGACTATATGTGATGCCAGACATTGAACCTTAGGTTGCTGTGTGCAAGGCAAATGCCCAGCCTGCTCTACTCTCTCAGATCCCTGCCCGGTTCTTTTTTTCGTTAGTGGCTCTTGGCCCCACTGTTAGGGCTTTTGCCACCCATTATAGGGGGTTAGAACCCTTGACACCCCCACAACCCTGTTCCTCAATTCCCCATGAAGTCGTTGTAGCAGCCAGAAGTGCCCCCCCACCTACTTTCTAGCATCCTGGGGGTGGGGGCGGGTGGGCACGGGGCATGTCAGATCTACTGCTCTGAGTGGAGAAGAAATTCCATTAGACCCAGGACCAGTGAAGCACGAATTCTGGAGCCTGCCTTGATCTTAGACCTCAGCTTGACTTCCTCTGGGAAGTTGCTGAAATCCAGGGGAGGAGATACTTCTCCTTCCTGTTCTTCAGAACAAAACTATGGCCTCCAGAACACTATGGCTTCATAGTGTTCAGCAAATTACTGGGCAGTGATGAACATCTCCCTTCATCTCCCTTTGCTCCCGGAGGCCTTCCACTCATGCATGCTGCTTACATTTTCACACCAGAGAGATTGTGCAACAGAACCCAGTGGGGCCACCTGGGTGTTGGGACCCGAAGAATAGTCATGGGACTTCTGCTTCTTGCCAGACCTCAAGCCCAGAGCCTTGGGCTTTGGTGCACTGGCTGTGTATGACGGAGGCAGCACCACCACTTCAAAGGAGGCTGCAGGATGAGGGAGGTCTGGCAGTTTCTTGGACATCAAACAGTGCTTGCAAAACAATATTTTGTTGAGTTATGAATGAATCAGAACCATACGAGTTCTAGCTCTTTCAGAACTCAGATTTGAAACTTACACACACACACACACACACACACACACACACACACACCTCCTTCCCAAGACTTGGGGGTCCTGATCACAGTGTGATTGATGGAGGGTTTCTGTAGTCAATGTGCTTTCTTGATGGGGGTTTAGTTTTGGTTTTGGTTTAATTTGGCGGCCACATCCAGTAGTGCTTGGGACTTACTCCTGCCTCTGTGCTCAGGGATTACTCCTGGCATTGCTCAGGGATCATACAAGGTACCTGGTCTGCTGCCAGCAAGACAAGTCATCTACCTGTGGTTCTATCTCTCTGGCCCCAAAGCCAGCTGCTTGAGCGACCCCCCAGCACACCTGAGGTTTTTTGAATGCCAGCTTCCCCTGAAGGAGGTTTTCCATTTGGACCGTTACGATAGGGGGTTATGGGTTATGAATGAAGTGGAACTCATAATAGGCTTCTCTACAGTTTTTTTTCTGGGAGAATTGGTGAATGGAAGCTCCGGATTTCCTGATTTCTCTGTTTTACAGTTTAGAAGACAGCTAGAGGCAGAGGCATGGTTGGGAAGTGACCTGTAGTGGAGAGTCCAGGGAGGACAGGGTGATCTAGAGGGGCTCACTCTTTTTTTTTTTTTATTAGTGAGACACCATGAGGTACAGTTGTAGACTTACAAGTTTTGTGCTTGGGTTTCAATTATACAATGATCAAATACCCATCCCTCCACCAGTGCCCATTTCCCACCACCACGAATCCCAGTATCCCTCCCCCCCCCCATCCCACCCTGCCTCTGTGGCAGGGCATTCCTAGAGGGGCTCACTCTTGATCTCTGTTTCTTAGTCCCTTCTACTTAGGTCTCATTAGGTGCCACTCTGTCTCTAAGACTTGCCTCTAAGACTGTCTCTAAGGTAAAGGTAAAGGTAAAGATCCTCCCGTTGATCGTCGATTTGCTCGAGCGGGCCCAGTAACGTTTCCATTGGAGACTTTGTTGTTACTGTGTTTGGCATATCGAATACTCTCGGTAGCTTGCTGGGCTCTCCGAGAGGGGCGGAGGAATCGAACTCGGGTCGGCCATGTTGGCCGCTTGTAAGGCAAACACCCTACCGCTGTGCTATCGCTCCAAGACTGTCTCTAAGACTGCCTAAATTTCTTTCTTTTGTTCTGTGACTGTCTATCTTGTCCTTTGATGTGCTCTGGCTTCTTCTAGTGCCCAATCCAGTGTATAATCACGTATTTATGTGTATGATTGTCTGTGGTCCTAGGGATCATAAGAGCTGTATGAGGTTGGGGCCTTGTCTGTTCTTCAGTGAAGCATCCCCCAGACTTAGCCTAGTTCGGGGAAGTTGGGAAACGCTGTAGGATAAACTAACAGTGATGGTTGAGTTCTCCTGGGTTGATGCTTGTGAAGTAGAAATTAGGCAGAGTTTAGTGTTCATGGACTGTACAGGGATCATCTTTGATTTGGAGGTGATGGGTGAGTTGGGCACACCTGGGGTTGCTCTTTGTACACCATATCTGAGCTTCCAGATGGCCTCGCTGAGATAAAGTCCTTAAACAGGAGGTTTAAGATATGTACAGGACAGGCCTTGGGAGGA
The DNA here is from genome assembly GCF_029834395.1 of Sorex fumeus. NCBI lineage: Eukaryota > Metazoa > Chordata > Mammalia > Eulipotyphla > Soricidae > Sorex > Sorex fumeus. The sequence continues at coordinate 3,378,464 of NW_026606093.1, read as the reverse complement.
GGTCCAAGAAGAAGAAGGCAAGTCAACAATTTATAAATTCCATTAGCATTTTCAGAAGGAGATTAGCATTTTTCAGGCTCTGGGAATTGGGAGGATGGCAGAGTTTGAGAGTTGAAAATTGCTGCAGACCCAATGCCAGGAGATAGTACAATGGTCAGGATATATGGTAGGTATACACCCAACCTGGATTTAATCTCTAGGACTGCACAGTCTCTTAAGCATCTGGAAGCTTCAGAACACTGGTAGGACCTGCGGACAAATATAGAATAGAGTTGAATATCCTGACACAGACCCTCAAATATTTAATAACTTAATCTTTGGTAAAGGAGGAGGAAGTGGGTCAAGGAAAGCCAAGTGGTGCTGGGGAAACTGAGCGTCTACATGCCAAGAAATGAACTCAGACCTCTAATGCCAGGCACAAAAGTCAGATCGAAATGGATTAAAGACCTCAATATCATACCTGAATCATAAGGTACATGGAGTAAAAAGTAGGCAGAACCATCCATGACATTGAAGGTAAAGGCATTTTCAAAGATGAAACACCACTGACCAAGCAAATGGAAGCAAAGATAAACAAATGGGACAACATTGAACCAAGAAGCTTACCTCCAAAGAAATGGTGACCAAGATATAGAGACAGGCTATGGAATGGGAAAAATTATTTACCCAATACCCATCAGATAAGGGGTTAATATCCAAGATTCATAAGGCACTGGTAGGACTTTACAAGAAAAAAAATAATCCAGCCCCATTAAAAAATAATGGGGACAAGAAATGACCAAAAGATACATGATTAAATGCTCTACATCACTAATTGTCAGGGAGATGAAAAGCAAAGCAACAATAATGAGGTGTCATCTCACACCACAGAGACTGGCACACATCCAAAGGAACAAGAGCAACCAGTGTTGGTGTGGAAACGGGGAGAAAGGGACTCTTAATCATTGTTGTTGGGAATGCTGACTGGTCCAACCTTTTTGGAAAACAATATGGGTATTCCTCAAAAAGCTAGAAGTCGAGCTTCCATAAAACCCAGTAATATCACTTTTTGAAATATACCCTGGGGGCATGAAAAACCATAGCAGAAATGCCATCTGCATTTTGATGTTCATTGCAGCACTATTCATAATAGCCAGAATCTGGAAACAACCTGAGTGCCGGAGAACAGATGACTGGTTAAAGAAACTATGGTGAATCTATACAATAGAATACTCTGCAACTACTAGGGAAAATGAAGCCATTCCGTTCAGTTATAAATGGATGGACATGGAGAGTATCATGCTGAGTGAAATGAGTCAGAAGGAGAGGGACAGACATAGAATGATTGCATTCATTTGTGGGATTTTTTTTAAAGTATGAGACTAATAGATAGAGAGAGTGGACATGAGGGCCAGGGGGATTTGTCCACTGTTGGAAGCCTGCCTCAAGTGCTGGAGAAGAAGGCAGTTGGGATAGGGAAGGGATTGGTCTGACAATGAGAAGAGTTGGAAATGATCACCCTGCATACTGAAAGCAGGTAAAGGAACAAACATGATAACCTCTCAGTACCTGCTGTTTTGCAAACCATAATGCCCAAAAGTGGGGGGGGGGAGAGAGAGAGAGAGAGAGAGAGAGAGAGAGAGAGAGAGAGAGAGAGAGAGAGAGAGAGAGCCTGTCATAGAGGTAAGCTCTGGGCACAGGTGGGGGGGTAGTAGGGAAACTGGGGACATTGGTGGTGAGAAATGTGCGCTGGTGGAGGGAAGGGTGTTGGAACTTTGCATGACTGAAACAAAATCATGAACAGCTTGTAACAGTGTATCTTATGGTGATTCATTAAAAATAAAAAGAATAATTTTAAAAAGAACACTGCTAGGTACAGCCCTGAAGATCCCCACCACTTTTGGGGTATCCTGGGTAATTCCTCGCACCACAGGGTCTGAGCAGCACTCATGCCCTGTCTTGAGCCACTAGTCCAGTTGAGCAAGCTTGCTGGTGTCCGTCCCTTAACCCCTAAATTGCTTCTGATCCAGAAAAGCTACTGTGGGGTGACTGTTCAGACCGAGGCTCTGAAAATGCCTGTGTCTGATGCTAGCTTTTAGCTCTGACCAGTGTGGCTCGAGGCCAGCTTGTGTATATATATTCTGAGGCTCCATGTCTTTTACCTATATCATCAATGGGTAATAGCTCCTTCTTTGGGCTGTCGTGAATGTTAAGTAGAATGAGGGCTCTGTCTCCCTACCAAGACCTCCCTTTCTTGCTTGTGAAAATTAACTAAGATCACTAAGATCACCTATGTGAGTACTAACTAGGTCTAGGATGAAATGCTTGCTTCTTACTGAGCCACTGTGAGGGTGACTTTTTTATTTTTTATTTTTTAGCTGTTTGGGTCACACCTGGCAATGCACAGGGCTTACTCCTGGCTCATGCATTCAGGAATTACTCCTGATGATACTTGGGGGACCATATGGGATGCTGGGAATCGAACCCGGGTCAGCTGAAAGCAAGGCAAACACACTACCTGCTGTGCTGTTGCTCCAGCCCCTGTGAGGGTTACTTTTATGTTCCATTACTCTGTCAAGTAACCACTACTCAAGTCGTATGCAAAGTCTCCAGACCATGTATAGGTACGTGTGGAGTAAATACCACTTTGGTGACCCTGAGAACTGAGGAGAAAGGCAGGCTTCATCGACAGATCGTCTCCCTTGCTAATATATTCCTGGGAGAAATCATCTTGGTTTTTAATACTTTTGTAATTTATACACAGCTCTGAACCAGATCGTTTTCAGTTGTTATTTGTGAAGGAAAAATGTGAAGGAAAATTTATCTTTACAATGCCCACACTTAGCAAAACATTTTAAAAAATATGTTGTACAACTTGTCAAACATGAAGATAAATTTGCAAAGTCCATGGAATGTTAGTAGAGGGGATTGTGCTTTGGGGATATCTTGGACCTAGGAGAGGAACACCCATCAATTCACAGGGTGAGGTGTCTTGGATACATGAATTGGGAGATTTGCAAATCTCTTATCTCTGTGAGATAGACTAGCTGCTTTCCCACCCTGAACCATACTTGGCTTCTAGTCCTTTTTCTTTCCCCAACTGCCAGTCTTCCTAAAAGAAAGTCCTCTTCCAGGAAACTTCAAAAAGGCTGCTAGGGTGAGTGACAGGATTTTACTTGTGGCACTATGCGATGGTGAAGTGATGTTTTAGACAATTGATGTAATATGAACATTTGCATGATAGTTTCATGATTCTGTGTACTAGACATTATGCTGTATGTTGGCTACATTTTAGGAAATTAAAATGTTTTGGTTGATGTAATGTAGTGGATCATACTTTCTCTTATTTTAAATAGTAGAAAATAACTTAGCATTTCCCACAGAAAAATTTGACTTTCAGCTGACACATACATTCTTACACATGATTCCTTTCACACAGCCAGGACTGTGTGGTTTGTCTCGTTGGAATGACAAGGCAGGTAGCAAGGATTAAACTTTCTGATCAGAAACATTAAATCAGCTGGTGGACAGTCAGATTAGGTATTAGGAATGGGTGATGCAGTTTATTGATTTTTGGCTAGGGTGGCATAAGAAAAAAAAAGAATCGCTTTGGAGAGGGGTCCTCTAGAAGGATAGAGCCAGCCTGGGTTGGAAAGATCTTGGAAGTCTATTTGAATTTCAGACTTAAGTTTCTTCTGATGATCATTCCTTAAATACCAAGTGTTCAGTGTAAAGTGATAAGCAAAACGTAAGCAAAGCGTGAGGCCTGCCTTGCTTCTTTTTAAGAGGAGTCAGAAGACACGCACATTTAAACACATACATGTGCACGCACGCGCGCACACACACACACACACGCGCGTGTGCTCACCGTGTAACTCAAGGCGATAACTTCAACATGCTTGAAGATCCAGGAAGCTAGATCAGGCGATGCATAGAAGAGGAGGAGCTTGTACATTGTATATTTGAGGCTGCTTTGGCTCTGGTGAGCACTGTTGCACTAGCAGGGATGGTCTATTCGAAGACAAGCTCTCAACTGGGTTGCAATATTAACTGCCTAGCCAGCAGTACACACAGGAATGAACCCCAGTGGCTAGAACATTTAAAAAGGGTTTTGTTCTCATGAACAAATAGATCAAGCTCTGTGTGGACCTGCTTTGTTGGATGGTAATAATAATAAGAACTTCAATGAGAGGGGTGATTGGGCGTCTGAAGCTTGATGACTTGTACCGCACACACACACACACACACACACACACACACACACACACACACAGAGTATCCTATTAGAAGTTGTTTGGCCAAGAAAAACAACAAGAAAATATCCTTAGTTATATTTTAGAAATGCAATTTAAGGAGCTAAAGTTTAAAATAGCTGTCCTTGAACTCCATCCTTGGAAATCTTCCATGGAAAGATGGACAATACAGTCTTGGTCCCAGGGAGCCTGGTGGGGGACAAAAGCAGGTTTGACTTTCTACATTTCAATCATTGGCCTCCTGGTGGGTTACTCACACATTTCTTTTAAAACAGTAATTGCTTTTCGTTTTCCTAAGTGAAGACCCATCGAGCCCTCCAGTCAGATTCTCAACTAGAATCAGAAGATTTAAGATCTAGTTATTTTAAATGCTTCGTACTCTCAGAAATGTGTGTCTGGTTATGTTGTATATAAGCAGCTCATATCAAAGATGTAGCAAATCAAGCTATATAAAATCTAGTAACATATGTTAGAAGAGAAAGGAGGGAGAGAAAGAGAGGGAGGGAGGAAGGTAGGGAGAGAGAAAGAGAGAAGAGGGAGTATGAACGCTGTCCTCTCCAGAAGAGGGTTACATTTTACTTTTAACCCATTTCTAAAAATGGCAAATTCAAAGTAAGAAAACAAGTTTGTCGATGGGAGGAAGGAAGGGTGGGGAGTGGAGTCTTATCTTCAGCTTGGTGTGATTTTATTTTTATCTGACTGCTACTGCAGTAGAACATCTGGGGGGATACTGCAGAGTTGGGGTCTGCCTGCTATTCTAAGCAGCTTCAGCCAGGCTCTAGTGAGAGGTGTATTTCACCAAGACCATGGTGGGAAATGTGAGTTCTTGATGAAGGGGGCATTTGAAGGTGGTTAGGATGAAGTGGTGACCTGGAATAGGGTGTTTCTCTCAGGATGGTGAAGGCAGGGCTAATCACAACAGCCATAGAGTCGATGCCATCTTTTCCTTGAGGGCATCTCTGAGCTTCTTTGGTTTCTGTTTCTTGGCACTGATGGTGTTTGCTCCATTCTTAATCTGGGAGATTGGTGGAAGTGACTCAAAACGAGAGGTGGGTTTCAACCTGGCTCTCATGGGACTGACAATGGCTCTTAGAGAACTGGGTCCAGTATTCTAAGTTTGAAAGCATCATCTTAATAAAGATACATGGATTAGAGAAAAAAGATCGCCTACATGAATCACTCTACAGCTATTTCATAATCATCTTTTCGGTGTCCAGCATAGTGTAAAACTGAAATTGGGATTGACTGAAGCCGAGTCTAATACGACCTCTGCTTCTCTGGTAGTTCCCCTCACTGGACTGTGCCATCAGGATGGGGTATTTTGTGTCATAGAGAAGGAAGAAAGTCTACGGATGGGTACTGAGAACCAGCCGGGGTTTCATATCTCAAGACAGTGTGTAGTGTTGCACAGAGCTATCTCGTGGGGGTACACTTAAGCAGACAGGACCATAATGTTTTCTAAAGAGTCCTGTTCTCTATGTCTGGCTTTCCCCTTGGGTCATGATCAAGTCAAGATCTTACTGAAAAGCCAGGAGTCTAGGTTGGGGTGGGAAAGTTGGCATCCTCAGTGTCAGCACTGAGAACAAGAAGTATGACAGATCGTGTGGTTCTCCGTATGGGGTACTGGGGATCCAGCCCAGGTCTGCTGCATGCAAGGCTAGCACCCCACCAGCTGTACTGCAGCCACAGATTCATTTCTTGCACTGGGATTAAAATGAGCCACTGTTTCCAC